>NC_090652.1:261732669-262038502 GCF_040937935.1 Hyperolius riggenbachi | reverse complement strand
AGGAGAAAAGTAATTTATAGCTCAATTCACTCTGGGAGAAATGTACTTCTTAGATATACATGTTTACATGTATTTTACATTTTAAAATGTTTGTGATAGTTGTCCTTTAAAGTGACTCTGCAGAGAAAAAAAATCTTATGATGTAGTGATTTGTATGTGTAGTACTGATAATTAATTGAACATTAGTAGCAAAGAAAATAATTTTTAGATAGCTTTTTTTTAAATAAAATTACATCATACTGTTATACTTGCAATTATAAGCCACACTCTGTTTTGTAAACGATAAAACAAGCAGAGCTAATGACCCTTTCAACTTCCCTACAGTAAAAATCTTATCTAAATCTGTCTCTGACTGTGTCTTTGATGTATAAGTTCTCCAAAAGACAGCAACCCAAATTGGTTGGAGAGCTCAGAGAAGCTCTTTTGCATAGATAACAACTGAAGTTTCTTAAGGGCTGGTTCACACGGACGTCTGTGCTGTGTCCGCGTTTATAAGCGTTAAACCTCTGAACGGCGAATGACATGAATCGTCATGTCGTTTGAACAGCGGCTGACAAAACTGTTTGCATGTGGTTGTCAGCGTTCGAGAGAGCATTCGCGTTCAAAAGTGTTTGATAGCTTCCCTATGAATTCTGGTCCATTTCCTGTCAACCGCATACCTCCAGGACGTTGTTCGCGTGCTTACGGCGGCCATTGTACGCGTTTACCACTGACGTTTGCCAAAAGCAGCCGTCAATAGAAGTCGCATGAGGCGTCCGAATGAATGCCATCTACCTCGACGCTGAAAAAAACTTGCACAACTGCTAACAGACGATACTAACAAACGCTCTCATAGAAACCTATTACGAGCGGTTAAAGTGAATGGGGTACCCTTTTAAAAATAAAAAAGTCAGATACTCACCTAAGGAGAGGGAAGGCTCGGTCCTAATGAGACTTCCCTCTCCTCTCCCGATGCCCGGTCCCGCTCAGGATCCCCGTAACAGTATTCGACCAGTTCGGTCAAATACTGCCACTTCCGCCGTTGAAGGGAGGTTTCGGAAGTCTTTGGGAGCACTCGGACTCCCGAAGATGGGCCGCTCCATACTGCGCATGTGCGAGCGCCCTTTATGACGCATTTGCGCGGGTCTATGATGCACGCGCGTGCGTGCAGAATGGAGCAGCCCATCTTCGGGAGCCCGAAGTCAACCGCGGGGGGGGGGATTTGAATGGAGGATCCACCGGGCACCGGGAGAGGAGAGGGATGGCTCATTAGGACCGAGCCTTCCCTCTCCTTAGGTGAGTATCTGACTTTTAAAAAAAAAAATAATCGGTACCCATTGGCTTTAAAATGCGACCTTTAAATGAACAAAAATACCGACGGCAGATGTTCATGTGAACCGGCCCTAACCCTTCCTGTACTGGAAACAATATTAGACTCATATCTGTACTACTAATGTTCTATTTCTCAGCTGTACTACACATACAATTCATTATCTCATAACTTTATTTTCACTTTAGATTCCCTTTAAGTTCATGAAGTTTCCTAAGATAGCCTAACTTACAAAGTCCCAGCACCAAGGCACCACCATGGCGTCTCTGCGCGCCATACCCTTTCTGCAGCTAGAATTACACTTTAAGGATGCAGTGATTTCCTGTAAGTGGAAAACAAATCTTACAATATCAAGCCTATTTATGGGCCACCTGCCAACTCTTACATAGCAGCAGCAACAGCTTTCAGAGCTGATGTTCTGGCAGAGAGAGAGAGAGAGAGAGAGAGAGAGAGAGGATAATGCCCCTCTAGCCGTCCACTGCTTGCTAACGAGAGAACACAGGACCCTGTTTAGTTGATGATAGAGCCTCGCCCTTTTCTTGCTGCATTCTATCTGAGAGGATAGCGACTCCGCTGGAAGCCTAGCAGGTACCAC
Source organism: Hyperolius riggenbachi (assembly GCF_040937935.1). NCBI lineage: Eukaryota > Metazoa > Chordata > Amphibia > Anura > Hyperoliidae > Hyperolius > Hyperolius riggenbachi. The sequence goes on along the minus strand of NC_090652.1, from coordinate 262,036,598 downwards.
TCTAAAAGCCACTCGCATCCTTGTGGCCTCTGTGCAGCTGCTGCGTTTTAATAGCTGGTTTCTGGAGACTGGTTATGCATCCGCTTGCTGAATGATGATCATTATGTCTGGCTTTTTCAATTCTTAATGATTTCATGGCTTTGGAATCCTGTCTCTGTGTTGAGTATTTATGCCTGTGTGAATGAACAGTGCAGAGCAGTCTAATCTGAGACAGAACTGAACCAAATGACACAAGGAAAAGTAAGTTCTGGTTTGCTATTGGCAATCACATTTTCCTTATTTTGGCAGAACAGATATTCATGGTTGGATGCAAAGAGCCTCAATCTGTTTTGCAGCTATAGAGTAATACTGTTACTATTACTAGGTAAAATATTGACGGAATCAAATATTTCATGTGGGTTTATTATGAATCTTATGCTGTTATGATGTTTGGTGTGCTGTGGTTTCTGTTTATAATTGTTCAGATTACACGCTGACGCCATCGTATGTTAAAAATTGATGGAGAGTGGAGGTCCCAAGGGTCAGTGCCTCACTTTGTATTCAATTTCAGCATTTCATAATACGTAAATTTAATAATATGATGCCTTAAACGACCTATATAACGAAACATTGTAAAATTAAAATACATGCATATAAATTATACATATAAATAGGCATAGTAAATTACATTTTTTTTTCTATGTTGCTGTCACTTATTAAAAAATTATTTAGTTTATCTTCTCGTGGATATTCTCACAGTTTTACCTTTATTCTTTACAAAATCACTCTCTGCACTCTAAGGACTTATACTATGATGCTGGCCACCCTCCACACTCATATCCACACTATTTTGGAAGTTGGACTGAGCAATTGCCTTTCAGTAAGTGCTTTTGAAAACAAAGAAATACTTGAGAAACCCCCCATAATGAAATGAACTATTCCCAAACATGTCAGATTTTCAGTACTTACTGTAAGTCACATAACCATAGAAAAAAATGAATTTATAGTGCATTTTATTCTAGGAAAAATCTAAATTTTATATGCAAATATTTTAATTTTTCACACGTTCGATGTGAGAGTTGTCCTTTAAAAGTTCTTATGGAGTTAGTGAACTTATATTTACATATAGATAAAATGGTAAAAATGTCCATTTAGCAGAGTTTCTTGTTTGAGTCCTACTTTAAAAAGGAGCTGTCAGCCATACTATTATTATTATTATTATTATTATTAAGTATTTATATAGCGCCGACATATTACGCAGCGCTGTACAGTGTATATATATATCTTGTCACTAACTGTCCCTCAAAGGAGCTCACAATCTAATCCCTACCATTGCCATATGTCTATATTATGTATTGGAAGTACTGTAGTCTAGGGACAATTTTTTTTTATGGGGAGCCAATTAACTTATCCGTATGTTTTTGGAATGTGGGAGGAAACCGGAGTGCCCGGAGGAAACCCACGCAGACACGGAGAGAACATACAAACTCTTTGCAGATAGTGCCCTGGCTGGGATTCGAACCAGGGACCCAGCGCTGCAAGGCGAGAGAGCTAACCACTACGCCACCGTGCTGCCCGATACTATCTCAGAAAACAAAACAAACCACATATATAAGTAGATAAATACTTGCTCTACTTACATAACATTTGTATTGCATTGTCCACGTTTTGCTTTTAGTGATTTTAACTGTGTCTATCTTGAAGCCAATCCTGATGTCATTTCCTCCCTTACTCTCTTCTGCCTGATTGTGTATGCATTGCCCGCCCCCCCTCCCAGTCTTCAAGCACTCCCACCCAGCTCTTCAATAGAAAGTGCATTGTCTCAGCATGATAAATATTGGCCAATCCGAGAGGTGTGGGAGGGAAAACCGGGGGAAAGAGGCTTCAGTTAATCAGGCTGCATTAGTAAAGTCTGAGAGCAAAATAAAGAAGCAAAAAAGTCAACCCAGCATGCCCTGCAACTTCCTTTGTGCGGCAATGTACCAAATAAGTCAGGTAAACTAGAGAATGATTATGTATCAAGAAAAGTAATATTGATTTTAACTTTTGGATTGCGTAGTTAGCATCCCTATTACTTGTTTACCAGATAAAAATAAAGAATTGATTTTTTATTTTATGCCCGACAGTTACACTTTAAAAAACTGGCATGTGTCACTACTATTTTTTTTTTTTTATTATTATTATTATTATTTGTTACTAGTACATATGCCATGGGCAGTCCTTACTCTGACTTCTACTCATTGGCTTGATTTACTAAAGGCCTCTTTGCAGATCGTGTAAACCCCACCTGGATTTTTAAAAATTGTCTGCTGTCAAGTGATTAAATATGGCAGCATTCACCTGAGTCCTACTGACAGAGTGTGTGGATTGCCATACAAGGATGTTATACAGGGTGTCATACAAAGAGTGGGGGATGTGGGCAGTGTAAGGCACAGGGTCAGCGGTAGACATAGAATGACCACGGGGAGCCTGAGGGAGTGGCAAGAAAGGCACCATCCAGTGATTTCTAGGTTCGCCTCTTCTCTGACCATTTCTTTCATAAGACAAGTCAAAGAATATGTGTGCCTCAAAAGCATTGCACAAGTTCATAATGCTTGCCAAAAGTTGCACATAGAACTAGCTTGCCCAGAAAAACTTGTATAATTTCATATGCACCCTAGAATATATGGGGGGCATCTATAGTACCTATTATAAAATAAAGTTGATTCACATCTGTAGAAATTTTAAAGCCACCGTTAATCTTGTACTTTGCTCACTGAGAAATATCCATTACCCTCGATTGAAGATATTTTCACCTTTCTGGCTGGCAGACATACATTAAGCAAAATTGATCTCTCGTGGGCTTGCTTACAAATGGAAGCAGAGGAAGATATCAAGTAGTCCTTTACCATTGATACATAAAAAGGATTGCAAAAGTACAACAGATTAGTTTTTGGCTTTCTTTCAACAATAACCTGTAACGATTGTGGAACTTTCTCCGTGTGCAGCGCACAATGCGTGCGCTGATACGGCGGAAATCCTCCACAAGCGTATAATTGCAGGCACCCAGCAAAAGGTGCTACGCACCCGTAGAGGGAAATTCCTGTCGGCAGATGGCGCTGGGGAGTGCAGAGGAACCAATCCTCTGTACCTCCACAAATGCCAGACAGGAATTGTACGAAGCACAGAACGCAATCGCAAGAGAGGCGATTGCGAATGAGACGAGCAAAGGGACAGGTTGTATGTGTGTGCGCCAACCTAGTCGCCACCCCGCGACAGTGCACACACAACAGCAGATATGAAACAGGAACGCGATCACGAGAGGTGCGATCGCCAGACGTGACACAAGGCAGATCAGATCAGAATACGAGGTTAGCAAAGGCACAGCAAATAATACAATGAGGAGATACGGAAAACAACAAACGCTAGCTAACCGCGAACACCGCACTCATTCGCAACAGTGCACGCGGTAATGCGCGGTATCCACGTGATAAGCACAATAGAGACAAGCACGCCTAACTAACCATTGACAGACAAACATGAAACAGAGGACGCGAGCGCTTGCTCAACGGTTACCTCACCGAGCCTCCAGCAAGCGCTCGGAGCAGACAAGACAGACACACGAAAACAGGAACAGGCGGGAGATAGGATCCACAGCACTAGCGAAAGTGACTAGCGCGATCCAGGTACAGAGTAGCAGAACAGAAGGATCCACAGCACTAGCGGAAAGTGGCTAGCGCGATCCCGGTAGACAGAACAGAAGGATCCACAGCGCTGGCGAAAAGTGGCTAGTGCGATCCAAGGAGACAGAACAGAAGGATCCACAGCGCTAGCGAAAAGTGGCTAGCGCGATCCAATGAGACAGAACAGAAGGATCCACAGCGCTAGCGAAAAGTGGCTAGTGCAATCCAATGAGACAGATCAGAAGAGATAGCTGGTAGCAACCGCTGCACCAGCTATACTCCAAGAACAGAGATCAGAACCATTTCCTGTCGACCACCGTTGGGACAGGACAATGGCAACAGAACAAACAAACAGATAAGCAATCCTAACTACACTAAGGAAACCTGCCTAGTGCAGTTTTCCAGGAATTACTCTAAGCTGATCTTCAAACAAAGAGCATGGCTGACACTCTCCAGAGTGTTTCACAGGAAGGAATCCATATGAACAGCAAAGCATTGTGGGAAAGACATAGTACTTATAGTACACACCTCCAATGAATGTGGCCAGGCAATTTTCATAACAACGAATGCAAATTCCTCTGCAAGCACAAGCTGCAAAACTGACAGAAGCTCTTCTTTCCAGAGTCCTGCAGCATGCAAACGTAAACAATGGTCAAAAAGCTGCCTGCCTGCACAGGCAGCTGAGCAAATCATCACATAACCAAGTTCTTTAGTGCAATCCTCTTATAGACAAAGAAACAATAGAGCATTAACCACTTCACCCCATTGGGGTTTTTACCCTAACGGACCAGAGCAATTTTCACCTGCCAGTGCTCCTCCTTTTTGTTTGCCAATAACTTTATTACTACTTATAACAACAAAATAATCTATACCTTGTTTTTTTGGCACCAATTAGGCTTTCTGTGGGTAGTACACTTTGCTAAGAATTTTTTTTATCCTAAATGCATTTTAATGGAGAAAATAAGAAAATAATTGAAAAAAATAATTATTTCTCAGTCGGCCATTATAGTTTTAAAATAAAACGTCCTCCTGTGGATAAAACCCACACATTGTATTTGCCCAGTTGTCCCGATTATTAAACCATTTAAATTATGTCCCTATCACAATGTATTGCGACAATATATTATTTGCAAATACAGGTGTTATTCTTCTGTGTTGTTTTTTTTTTTGTCCTGTCCATAAATACAAGCCCCTATGTAGTAAAGTGATAGTAATATTCCCTCATAAAATGTACATTATATAGATTGAAATAAAGAAAATTATTGTTTTTTTTTTTTGGGGGGGGGGCTGGGCTTTGGAAGTGTAAGTTATTAATTGTATTAAAATGCAATAGGTGTATGTGTATGTATTTGCCTATATGTGTAATTTTACTTTTTGGCCACTAGATGGTGCTAGTGAACACTCTCCTATTTTTTAGGAAGTGTTCACTGTTATTTTTTTACATTTTACTAAACTATGACTGTTTCCTGTTTTGTGAATGGATGTGGCCGCTGTTGGGGTAAAGTCCATTTATTTCATTCCAGGCATTGCACTTGTGTAGAGGACTGCTCGGTCCTCTTCCCCAATTACAGATTGCGGTGTCCTGATGGTTAACGGCGGTGGGGGGGGGGGGGGAGCGCACACGTGCAGAGTGGCAGTGGGAGCGAGCAACTTATTAAAACGTCCTGGAGCCCTTAACAGGCTCATACAGGACGTTTTAATAAGTAGGCATGTCATAAAGTGGTTAAAGGACAACTATCGATTAAAGAGGAGCTTAAGCCTAAACAAACATACTGTTACTAAGCTACATTAGATATATTAATTCAAATAGATAGGGATTATAATCTCTTACCCACCCTGTTTTAAAAGAACAGGCAGATGTTTGATTTCACGCGGGCAGCCATCTTTTTGTTTGAAAGGAGGTGACAGGGAGCATGAGACACAGTTCCAACTGTCCTGTGTGCTGATCACCCCTCCCAGTTGCTAGGCAACATGAATAACAACATAGGAAATTCCATCATGCTTTGCACAGCAGCAGGGAAAAAAAGCCCGGGCAGTTTTCTTTGATGGGACAGAGCTTAGCTAAAAATGCAGCTAAATATGATGCTTTGGTAAGAAAAACAAAGTTCTGATGCTGTGAAACTGTTAAAGAAACACCAAGCCTTTTCAGTGCTGCTGTGTAGATTTTTAGTCCGGAAGTTCACTTTAAAGCAACTTTTTTTTTTTTAAATACTGTATGTTATGGCACACATTACCACAAGTTCTATGAACAATGTCTTTCCTCACACCGCGCTGCCTCTGTGCTGTAAAATCATCCCCAAGCCTGAAGATACAAAAGATGTTGGGCTCTGCAGGACTGGACCATGTGCAGCAATGTGTATTTATTGTCTTCACTTCTCTGACTGGTTATCTCACTTATCTGACCCCCAGCAGGCTTAGCACAGAATAGCAAGAGCTTTGAAAGTGTCATGCTGCAGAGCCAGAAGTGTAGTCAGTCAAGAGTGGTGTACACGTGTCTCCGACTGCTAGTTATATTACAGCAATATTACAGCACATCTAGCTCCCTGTTACCTCTTCTGATTAGCTTGTTTTCCTCAGACTCTCTTGCATGCTGTGAGGAGAACACAATGAAGAATATTTGTGAGTTGAGGAGTGATGGATGATTTTAAAGCAGATAGAGAGAACTGTGGGAATAAATAGCGTGACCCTAGCACTTGTGATAAAGTGAACCCTAATACAGAGTATTAAAATAAAAGTTGCTTTTTATCAATAGTTGTCCTTTAAATTGTACCCCTTGGGAGTACATACCTTGAGATGGGGAAGCCTCTGAATTATAAGAGGCTTCCCCTGTCCTGAAGCACAGAGGATCCAGGGCTGGGACACCTGAAGATCTCCTTGTTGGGCGCTTGTCGGCATGCGCGCATGTGCACTAGCGGCTCCCCACTTGGGCTCTGGCGGAAATAGCCCACCCTGATCGGGTCCGCTCTACTGTGCAGGCTCAAGCTGTCTGTGCCTGTGCAATACAGTGGACCCGATCAGACTTGAAATCTTCCACTGGAGCCCGAGCGGAGAGCCAATACTGCACCTGGACCAGTCCAGTAGGAAAAAGTAAATATTATTGCCAGCTTCTGCTCCAGGCTGCCAACGCCGGTTTGGGCTGTTGGAGGGAGACAGAGGAAGCCTCATTAGGATCCAGAGGCTTTCCCCTCCCAAGGTTAGTTCCCCCCATGGGCACTTTTTCTCCCTACAGATTTTCTTTAAGTCTTGTGTAAGGCGCACAAAAATATAATCAATATATTTATGGTCTTTATGGTACAAAGTTTTCGCTAATATGAAGGTTTTGCACTTGTATGCATGGAAACGATGTATGTATTTTTGCATGCATCACATGTTTCTCTCCGTTACAACACACAAGGCTTGACCTCATGATTTTAGCCAAGATAACGCACAAGGTGTGGTGGAAAAATGCTGCATTGCTGTACGTTTTCACACTTGCAGGAATTGCTTTAGATGTGAATGAACCCATTGAATTACAAAGAGTGTAATGTGACCTTGCATGCAGGGGAAAATGTGTGCAAACCTGTTAAAGAGACTCTAAAGTCTCAAAAAAAAACATGTTTTTACTTAAGTAACTTGATAAGCACTAATGCCCTACCTAAAACGCTGCATCCCCGTGGCTAAAATCACTATTAAACCCCCCGAAATCCCTGGGGGGAGATTTGCGCAGCGCTTCCTGTAGAGGCAGAGCTTTGGGCTTTAGCTCTGCCTCTACTCCTATCAATCGGCGCTGATCGCTGCCTCCTCCCGCCCCTCTCTGTCATCTTTCACTGAGAGGGGCGGGGGAGAGGCGGTGATTAGCGCTGATGACGAGAATGGAGGCAGAGCTAAAGCCCAAAGCTCTGCCTCTACAGGAAGCGCTGCGTAAATCTCCGCCCAGGGATTTCAGGGGGATTAATAAGGATTTCAGCCACAAGGGCCTCCCCCAGCAGCTAAATCCATGACCAAAAAAGTCGTGGATTTTTGCACTGGGATTTGGACAGGTTTAATAGCGATTTCAGCCGCGGGGATGCAGCGTTTTAGGTAGGGCATTAGTACTTATAAATTTAGTTAAGTAAAAACATGTTTTTTTGAGACTTCAGAGTCTCTTTAATGCTGGGCATACACAGTAAGTTTATGCGCCGGTATTGAGCAAGCGGCTCGATGCTGGCACGTCACAGCTCATCCTCGCGTGCGCACGGATCGATTACCGCTCTTCCCCGCGGGCATGCCTTATCAGCCGCTCGATTCCCCGCTATTGTCCGCCCGCGGGGATTGAACGGGGAATCTATCCGGCGGGTCATCGGACCTGTCGGATATTATCAATCGAGCCATCAGCGGCTCGATTGATAAGGAAACAAACTTACCGTGTATGCCCAGCATAAGTGTGAACCCTGCCTAATGATTAGCCAATTTGAGCACTTCCATGTAGTATGAGAGCTTACCGGCAATCTGTTCATAGTATTCTAAAACGGTTTGCCCTCATACTACATGGAGGTGGTAAAACTGGTCAGTGACTGCCCAATCAAAATTGGATGTTAATATGCACACTACAAATCTACCAGATTCAGTCCATCTATGGGAGTGGCCATCTACTGTTGGAATAAGTGGGAATGGATGCCATTGACTTTGGGTCACTACTGGAGTTAATGTTCTTAGTTGTTGTGGATGTACATTCTGAAATTAAGAATGCAGCTTTGAACCAAAGCACTCAGCTACTAATGGTTTGCTTGAAAGATTTATTCAAATCGGGCTTTTAGCTCCATCGCTCCATGGAAAATGTCACGACTGCTTTATCCATTTACAATTCATTTCATGCTCTGGCCAGCTGTGCATCAGTAGTATTATTTCTGGGCTGCAAGCTGAGGGTTCAGTTGGACTTATTCAAATTAGATTTAAGTTGTCATGTAAGGAATTTGCTATTGAAATTTTGCAGAGACATGGGTTACAAAGTTTTGTGACAGCTCAATTCTAGACATGCTGTGATGTCCACCATCCTGAAGCCGCACTTACGTCACAGCCCTGATCAAACAGTCCCATCCAGCTTGTCCATGCAGCAGAGAGAGAGCTGGATGGGTGGGCTGGATGGGCATTCCCATCCAACCCACCCATCTAGCTCCCTGTGTTCCAGGGAGGAGGGGATAGTAGCATCAGCACTGCTCTAGGATGGAGTGCACAGGTTCATTAACTCATTAAAGTAAATCTGAAGCAAAAATTAAACAAACAAAAAAAGATACTTACCTAAGTATAGGGAAGGCTCTGGGTCCTACAGAGCCTTCCCATTCCTCTCTTCATCCTCTCATTCCCCCACAAGGTCCTCCGTTTAAATCTCCCACCGCGAGGTGTCAGAAGTCTTAGGGAGCCCGAGTTCTCCTAAAGATGGGCGGCTCTGTACTGCGCACGTGCGAGCAGGGGCGCTCGCTCATGTGCAGTATGGAGTGGCCTGTCTTCGGGAGAACTTCCGAAGCACACCCGGAGCAGAAGAGAGCAGTCTCCAACCAATCGGTCGGAGACTGCTAACGGGGGAGCCAGGGCAGTAACACCGAGATGAGGAGAGGAAGGCTCTGTAGGACTCAGAGCCTTCCCTCTCCTTAGGTAAGTATATGTTTTTTTTTTTTATTATTTTCACTTCAGTTAACCTGTGACAACCACCTCTCAGCACACACGTGCCTCTAGGCTCATGCCAAGTGTGCCTAGCGCTAAGTACAGCCCTAAATAGTTTCTATTCCAATTTCTTGTGAAGTGGGGAAACTGTCCATTCACGGAAAGGCAAACTAGGTAATGTCTTTGCTCTTTGGAGTCTGAGCTGAGCAATGATCTCACTTACTGTTTGTTCTACCGCAGGTCAGAAGGAAGTGTTTACTGCAGATATTCCAGCATTGTAAGAGTAGTGAATCAGAACAGCTACTGCAAGAAATGCATCTCAATTAGCAGATGTCACTTAAGTGCAGAACTCCAGCTAATTGTTCTGTTTGCTTTACTGAAGTAAAGCAGTGAAATTACTTTATTGTGTTTGTTCAAGACACAAGTAGGGTGTGTCTGTTGCCTTAAAGTGTACCAGAGACGAACATTAATAAAAGATTTCTATATACCTGGGGCTTCCTCCAGCCCCCTCCACACCGATCTCTCCCACGCTGTCTTCCTCCGCCTCCTCATTGTTCTGTTACAAGCCTTGTAAGTTTAGCCAGTCGGGGTCAGTCGGCGTATGCGCAGTGTGGCTGCCCACGCCCCCCACCCTCTTGCTCCCGCTGGGAGCATACTGCACCTCCCCCACAGGGTCCTCCATTTAAATCTCCCACCGCAAGAGGCGTCAGAAGTCTTCGGGAGCCCGAGTGCTCCTAAAGATGGGCGGCTCTGTACTCCGCAGTAACACTGCGCAGGTGCAGGGCGGGGCACGCGGCCGAGCTGTGCATGGGCAGTGCGCCCCCAACTGGTCCAACTTATGGGGCTTGTAATGGGACAACGAGGAGGTAGGGGAAGACGGCGTAAGAGCGATCGGTGCGAAGGGGGCTGGGGAAGCACCAGGTATGTATAAATCTTTTATCAATGTTCATCTCTGGTTCGTCTCAGGATCACTTTAAAGTCTAGTGTTTTTTTTTTTTCTTTTTTAATGCGTATTATGTGGATTATTTGATACATTGCAATACACAAAGCCTTGTTACACATAAACCATTTTTTGCGTTATCAATTATTTGTTTCCTGTCTGGCTAGCTGGGTTTGCAATGCTGTCTTCTTGTGTCAGTGTCAGATGCTGCCTGACTTAAAGTGAATCCGAGATGAACTTTCACTCATTGCATAATTATGTTTCTCTCCTATTGTTTATAGGGCATTCCTCAAGCCAAATACTTTTTTGTTTTTATTTTAATACTCTAATTCCCAATAAACTACACAAGCCATGCCCACAGGTTTTCAGAGAGCCAAGGCACTTTCAGACAGTAGCAAGGGCTCATGGGAGCTCAGTATGGGCAGGAGGAGGGGGAGGTATTACTAGCCAGAGATTTCAGAGGCAGAGAGGAGGAGGGAGGAGGAGGAGGGTGATTAGGTTTTTCTGCTCAAGATGCAGATAAGCCTGCGTCTGTGTAATGTTTAAAAACAACATGGCTGCTGTCATTGTATCACAGGAATAATCAATCATATGCTGTTAAAGCTGTTTGCAGCTAGATTTGCTGTGTAAACTATCTAAACTTTAGGTAACTTATATAGACAAGTTACTTGTTATAGTTAGTTTTTCATCTCGGATCCGCTTTAACTGTACAGAAGTTAATGTATGGTACAATCTTTCCCCCCATCCCATTGTTTCTCATATGAGGTTGCCAGGGAGGAGATGGGGAGCCAACAGCCAGTTTTTGCCTCTGAGCATAGATCTGACTCTACAACACATAGCTACTCTATTCTGCTGCACAGAGGCTCTCTCTTTGTGGCCAGCACTATAGATGTAATTTAGAAGAGTCTCATCAACAATTTCTGTCACATTCCTCCCTGCTTTGTGAGGATCAATGGATTTATCAGTGATTGACAGGTGGTGCTTGACTTAACTGAACAGACATCAATGCATGGTCCAATCTTTTCCCCCCTCTCATCATTTCCCATGTGAGGGTGTCAGGGAGGTTCTGGGGGAACAAACAGCCATTCTTTGCCTCTGAGCATAGAGCTGACCCTATGCACCCCTCCGTACTGCTGCTCAGCAATTAACTATGTCCTATTCCTCCCCGCGTTGTGTGTATCAAAGCATTTACCATTGATACACTCATTTTCATGGGAAATGCACGGGGACAACATTATACAAATAACATACTTAAAGGGAACCTGAAGCAAGTAAAATTATTTAAAATAAACACATGACGTAGCTGCAAATTAATATTACATACTAACCTCACCGTCAGTTCCTCTCAGAAGCTCGCCATTTTCCTCTTACAGTATTTTGTCAGAACTGAAATATACCAGTTCCTGTCAGTTATATATCAGTCAGTTACAACTGAATGTGCAAGGTAATGTCCATGTTTCCCTATAGCTCAAGCAGTTCATATTACAGTTTAACAGTGTGCTGACCAGGAAGCTGTTATGGAGTAATGGCAATTTTAAAATGGAGGATGGAGAATTCCATTGATCACAGTGAACAAACAGGAGGCAGGAGAGGAGAAAGAGATTGAAGAGGAGACTACACGGGAGGTAAGTATGACTTGTGTATGGTTATTTTTATTTTTTATTTTCAATTCAGGTTCTCTTTATAGTAAACCTGAACCGAGTAAAATTATTTAAAATAAACATAATTTACCTTCAAATGAATATTACATACTTAGCTCGCCATCAGTTCCTCACAGAAGCTCACCATTTTCTTCTAACGACGATCCCTTCCAGTTCTAACAAGATTTTGTCAGAACTGAAATATTTCAGTTTCTGCCAGTTATATATCAGTTGCTATCAGCTATAACTAAAGACAACTGGTGATGAACAAGGTAATGTCCATATTTCTCTATGGCTCAAGTGGGCGATGTTACAGTTTAACATTGAGCTGACCAGGAAGCTGTTATGGGGTAATAAACATTTTCAAAATGAAGGACGGAGAATTCCATTGATCACAGTGGGCAAACAGGACGCAGGAGAGGGGAAAGAGATTGATGAGTAGACTCGACGGGAGGCAAGTATGACGTGTGTATGTTTATTTTGACTTATAATTTTCAAATCAGGTTTGCTTTGATGTATGTTTACAAAAAGGTTAAATAAAAACAAGTTAGAAATAGAGTCTTATTACAAAGACAAACACTTTTATCGTGCTTTTCTCCTGCGGACTCAAAGCGCCAGAGCTGCAGCCACTAGGACGCGCTCTATAGGCAGTAGCAGTGTTAGGGAGACTTGCCTAAGGTGTCCTACTGAATAGGTGCTGGCTTACTGAACAGGCAGAGCCAAGATTCAAACTCTGGTTTCCTGTGTCAGAGGAAGAGCCCTTAACCATTACACTATCCAGCCTCCAGCAGGTTGGGCTGATGTGTGTATGTGGCTTTAAAAAACAAACACACTGGGGAGGGTACTGTAGTTATGGATGGTTACATTTTCTATTACATAGTGAGCAGCTTCTGCAGAGTTGTAATTGCAATGCTGCCTACAGAGACGTGAAGTGCACCCGAGGCGAAGTGACATGATGAGATAAACATGTGTATGTGCAGTGCAAACCATATACATAACCAGGCTCTTTTACTTGCTTTATTTTGCTGCATGAAAGAGTTAATTTTTAGGCATGGGATGGAAGTGACAGCTTCTGTCTTGTCTGTACCTTGTTGGGAATTATAGTAAACACCACTGATAAGCTAATTACAGCCATAAACATTTTTTCTGGCAGAATACAACTTCTGAGAGCAGAGAAATGTAAAGTACATGAACTATTGACCTTTTTTCTAACTCTGGGGCGCTTATTAAAGTAGGGATAGGTACTGTGAGGTGGGGGGGTCTTAGTGTTACACACTACTGGGGGGGGGGAGTCTAAGGGTAAACACCACCAGGGGGGAGTCTTAGGGTTAGGCTCCCCCAGGGGGGGGGGGGTCTTAGGGTTAAGTACCACCAGGGGCACCACCAGGGGGTTCTTAGTTTTACCCACTACGCTGATTGTAGCGATATTCTGCAATCAGCAATCCCCTGCGCCCTTTTTACAGTCGCCTTTATTTCCTGTATGCCATAGAGAGTTGGATAAGCAAGCTGCATTCCCATCCAGCCCATTCACCCACCTCTCTATGCTACATACATGGAGCCAGGCTAGTTAGAGCAGAGGGAGCATAGAGAGTGTGATGGGCAAGCTGCATTCCCATCCAGCTCACCCATCCAACTCTATTCTACATGCATGGAACCAGGCTGGTTATAGCAGAGGGGGCATAGAGAGTTGGATAGACAAGCTGCCTACCCATCCAGCTCATTCATCCTGCTTTCTATGCTACATGCCTGAAGTTGGACTGGTTATAGCTGGGAGAGTTGGATAGACAAGCTGCATTCCCATCCAGCCCATTTATCCACCTCTCTATGCTTCATGCATGGAGCCAGGCTGGTTACAGCAGAAGGAGCATAGAGAGTTGGATAGACAAGCTGCATTCCCATCCAGCCCATTTATCCACCTCTCTATGCTTCATGCATGGAGCCAGGCTGGTTATAGCTGAGGGAGCATAGAGAGTTGGATAGGCAAGCTGCATTCCCATTTAGACCAGGATAAATGTTTGCAATTGTCCCAGGTAGAACTCTAGCAGTACAGTAGGTCTAGATTTTTTTTGTTTGTCTGTTTGTTTTTTACATTTTATCTTTTACTTCAATGCCTTGTGAAGTGGAGAAACTGCCCATTCGCTTTCATGTGAAACTAGGTAACGCTTTTGGTTTTCAGAGCAGAGCAGAACAATAACCTCACTTACTGTTTGTCCAACCAGGGGCCAGGAGGAAGTGCTTACTGGAGACATTCCAGCATGGTAAATGTAGAGAATTAAAGTCTGGAATGGATAACAAGTGTAAGAAATTCCATTAAAATCTCAATTAGCAGATATTATTTGAGTGCAAAACTCCAGCTAATTGCCCTGTTTCCTTTACTGAAGAAGGCACATTATTGTACAAGAGATAAGTAAGACGTGTTTGTTGCTTTAATGCCCCAGATGAGGCGAGTGTTTTGCTTTTCATGTGCATATTTCATGTGTATTTTTCATATATTTTTTGGGTGAATTGCAATACACAAAGCCTTGTGCATTATGGATAAACCATTACTGCAATTTGACATTTTCATTACTGGCTAGCTGGATTTACAATGCTGTCTTATTATCTTATATATTAACCAATACGCTGCTTGGTTGAACTGAAGTCTATGCATGGTCCAATCTTTTCACCTTATCCCATCCTTTCCCATGTGAGGTTTTCAGGGAGGAGATGGGGGAGCCAGTAGCCACCCTTTGCCTCTAAGCATAGCGCTGCCCCTACTCCTCTGTACTGCTGTTCAAGGTGGAGATTGACCGGAGCAGAGGCAGAGCTAGTGCGCAAAGCTGTGTGGTTGGTGCACAAAGCTGTTGTCATTAGTCTAAAATTTCAGTGATATTCAGAGTTCTACAGTAAACTGTCATATCTTCTGATTGGTCCAGTACTGCCAAGTATTTCCGCAATTCAAGTGTAGTGATTGGCCTAAAATCATACATTTTAGGCAAATCACAGGACTCGGAAATACTTGATAACCTCCAGGGGCAGACCAAACTGATTGGGCTTTATGGTGCCATAGGCTACAGTCTTTAGTGATGATCGTAATGTGCTAATTATGAAATTTTGCGTAGATTTTTGCAATATGTTTTAAATGTAGAGGTTGTCTAGTGACACCATACAAGGAGGTGACCACTGGGCTTTGGTGATCTTAAATGTTACCTGCTATTGCTCTCCTCTCTTGGCTTTCCCCTGATCACTGCCCACATTTCCTGTTGTACTGGGACCAGGCTGCCCCTCATCAACCAAATTACTGATCAGTAAATGGTCCTTACGGTGCTCCGCTTCTTCTGTCCCCACCCTGCCGTTTGAGGGTGTTAGCTACTTAACTACGGAAGGGAAAGTTTATTGAGGGTATGGGGTACAACCGGGCCGCTCTGGGCCTACAGGGGAACGAGGAAACCCCCGGTGGGCCCCACCCCAAAGTCCCGATGCTGCACTCTGTGTGTGGTGCACACACAGACACTGGTGTCCCCAGGATCATGCAGTGTATCACTACAGAAGGCATACAGTTTATTGCTGGATGGAGGTGGAGGAGAGGATTTTGGCCCCGCCCAGCAATCGCAGCATGACAAATGCAGCTGGCATGGGAAATGTGGTCAGACCAGGACCCAAGATGGCCAGCAGACTTCAGGGAAGCAGCATGATAAGAAGTCACATGACTCATGTGTACACTTAAAGGGGTTCTTTCGCGAAAAAATTAGGCAGTTAAAAAATGTGACATATGACAGGTTTTGGGCCAGTCCATCTTTTTAAGGGGGATTCTCAGGGCTTTCTTTGTTTTCAACAGCATTTCCTGAACAGCAGTTTAACTGCCAAAATAGCAAGATACCAGCCAGCCTCCCTAATCACTTGCACACTATTATGTCAGTTAGATTTTGCAACTGTTGTTCAGGAAATGCTGTTGAAAACAAAGAAAGCCCTGAGAATCCCCCTTATGGACTGACCCAAAACCTGTCATCTGTCACATTTTTTAACTTCCTACTTTTTTTGCGAAATAACCCCTTTAACAGACAGCACAACTCTCAGCTGATCACAGGAGAGCAGCGCACAGAATTTCAGTTGAAAAGCCAATGAGTGCTGGCCGGAGGGAGATGCTGGGCTGTGAGGTAGAAGGAGCTCATGAGCAAGATGACACTGAGTCTGTGAGGAGAGACAGAAGGGAATAGCTCTGACAGAGGAAGAAAAGATAAGAAATGGCAGAGACAGTGTATGGAGCATGGGCGTAACAATCACCCCTGCAACCCCTGCTATCGCAGGGGGGCCAAAGGCATGGGGGTGCTCCTCCTCCCTCTCCACAACTGCAAGTGCTGCAAGTTAGTAAAAAAATTCCCTTTCGCTCACAAAAACTGTCCCCGCCACCTCCTCCCACCACGCAGAGTAGCGCTTTTCCTGCTTCCAGAGCACGCCGAGGACTAAGGGGGCCCCATGCAATCATTTTTGCAGGGGGGGGGGGGGGGGGCCCTATGAAGTCTAGTTATGCCCCTGGTATGGAGGCATTTCACAAAGAGAGGTCAGCTGAGTCAAATACAGCCGGAGTGAGAATATATATCAGACATATAGAGAAAGACTGAATAGGAAAACGGTGAATAAGCTGTGAAAAGTGTGTGAAAGAATCATCATTAAAGCGGACATGAACCCAGAACTTCCTCTCTGCTCTAAAAGATACACAACAGCATAACAACCTTTAAACAAAAAACATTTCTTTGTTACAGCTGAGAGAAATCCTGAGCTGTTTCTACATATTGTTAACATCCTGTGATTTCAAATAATCTTATCTGGCAGTCAGCTGACACAGGGAGGAGATCAATTTACAATTTGGGATTAGACACAGATGAGGGGGAATTAGACAGGCTTAACTCAGTAAATACATATGGTATATATCTCTATGTTTCCCGTCTGTCCTTTGCAAGAGATCAGGTCCATTTTAAAGTTGATCCGAGATGAACTTTTACTCATTGCATAATTGTGTTCCTTACATATAGTTTATAGGGCATTCCTCAAGCCAAATAGTTTTTTGTTTTTGTTTTAATACTTTAATTCCCTATAAACTAAACAAGCCTCGCCCACAGTTTTCAGAGTGCCAAGGCATTTTCAGACAGTAGCAAGGGCTTACAGGAGCTCAGTCTGGGCAGGAGGAGGGGGAGGTGTTACTAGCCATTGATTTCAAAGGCAGAGGGGAGGAGGGAGAAGGAGAGGGGACTGAAGAAAGCTGATAGCATCTCCAGCCCTTAAGGCTCGTACACACGCTTGATTTCCTGGAACGACGGGTCCGTCAGATCCTCCTGCCGGGAGACAGACTGTACACACGCTGTACTGTGGCTGGAATGCCCGCCCAGCGGGAGGGTCTGACGGACCCGTCGTTCCAGGAAATCAAGCGTGTGTACAAGGCTTTAGCCTGTGACAGTATGTCAAAAAGAACATGGCTGCCCTCATTGTATCACAGGAATAAATAATCATACACTTTTTAAAGTTTTGCAGCTAGATATGCTGTGTAAACTATCTAAACTTTAGATAAGATATATAGACAAGTTACTTGTTATAGTTAGTTTTTCATCCCGGATCCGCTTTAAGAGGAAAGACAAAGATTAACTTGACAGACAAAGCAGAAAGAGAATGCAGATAATGGAGGAAAGATTGCATCGCTGTCATTCGTTGCAGATACAACTGGGT
This sequence comes from Hyperolius riggenbachi, assembly GCF_040937935.1. NCBI lineage: Eukaryota > Metazoa > Chordata > Amphibia > Anura > Hyperoliidae > Hyperolius > Hyperolius riggenbachi. The sequence goes on along the minus strand of NC_090652.1, from coordinate 262,019,058 downwards.
CAGAGTATACAGATGAGAGAAACACAAACTGTCAAAAGAGCAGGATCTAACTAACTAAAAGGAGGCTGGTTAGATCTGTCTGATTTGTTGTCAGAACTGTTTTTTGTCCACATGTCGGCTTATACTAGTGTTGGGCGAACAGTGTTCGCCACTGTTCGGGTTCTGCAGAACATCACCCTGTTCGGGTGATGTTCGAGTTCGGCCGAACACCTGACGGTGCTCGGCCAAACCGTTCGGCCATATGGCCGAACTAAGAGCGCATGGCCGAACGTTCCCCGAACGTTCGGCTAGCGCTGTGATTGGCCGAACGGGTCACGTGGTTCGGACCCGAACGCGCTCTGATTGGCCGAACTGTCACGTGGTTCGGGTAAATAAATACCCGAACCACGTCATATCTCCGCCATTTGTCTGTGGGTTTAGCTTTGGGTAGGCAGGCAGGGTAGTTCGCGCTCCAGCCACGCTAGCCAGGGTCCCCCCCAGTCATTGTGTGTCGCTGCTGGGAACAGTAGTACACCGCTCGTTCAGCCACACTATATAGCATTCTGTGTACTGTTCTGTGTCTGCTGGGAACAGTAGTACACCGCTCGTTCAGCCACACTATATAGCATTCTGTGTACTGTTCTGTGTCTGCTGGGAACAGTAGTACACCGCTCGTTCAGCCACACTATATAGCATTCTGTGTACTGTTCTGTGTCTGCTGGGAACAGTGGTACACCGCTCGTTCAGCCACACTATATAGCATTCTGTGTACTGTTCTGTGTCTGCTGGGAACAGTAGTACACCGCTCGTTCAGCCACACTATATAGCATTCTGTGTACTGTTCTGTGTCTGCTGGGAACAGTAGTACACCGCTCGTTCAGCCACACTATATAGCATTCTGTGTACTGTTCTGTGTCTGCTGGGAACAGTGGTACACCGCTCGTTCAGCCACACTATATAGCATTCTGTGTACTGTTCTGTGTCTGCTGGGAACAGTAGTACACCGCTCGTTCAGCCACACTATATAGCATTCTGTGTACTGTTCTGTGTCTGCTGGGAACAGTAGTACACCGCTCGTTCAGCCACACTATATAGCATTCTGTGTACTGTTCTGTGTCTGCTGGGAACAGTAGTACACCGCTCGTTCAGCCACACTATATAGCATTCTGTGTACTGTTCTGTGTCTGCTGGGAACAGTGGTACACCGCTCGTTCAGCCACACTATATAGCATTCTGTGTACTGTTCTGTGTCTGCTGGGAACAGTAGTACACCGCTCGTTCAGCCACACTATATAGCATTCTGTGTACTGTTCTGTGTCTGCTGGGAACAGTAGTACACCGCTCGTTCAGCCACACTATATAGCATTGTTTACTGACACTATATAGCAGACTATATAGCATTGTGTGTACACCGCTCAGCCAGACTATATACCATTGTTTACTGACACTCTGTGTACACCGCTCAGCCAGACTATATACCATTGTTTACTGCCACTCTGATTCTGCTGGGAACAGTAGTACACCGCTCGCTCAGCCAGACTATATACCATTGTTTACTGACACTATATAGCAGACTATATAGCATTGTGTGTACACCGCTCAGCCAGACTATATACCATTGTTTACTGACACTCTGTGTACACCGCTCAGCCAGACTATATACCATTGTTTACTGCCACTCTGATTCTGCTGGGAACAGTAGTACACCGCTCGCTCAGCCAGACTATATACCATTGTTTACTGACACTATATAGCAGACTATATAGCATTGTGTGTACACCGCTCAGCCAGACTATATACCATTGTTTACTGACACTCTGTGTACACCGCTCAGCCAGACTATATACCATTGTTTACTGCCACTCTGATTCTGCTGGGAACAGTAGTACACCGCTCGCTCAGCCAGACTATATACCATTGTTTACTGCCACTCTGATTCTGCTGGGAACAGTAGTACACCGCTCGCTCAGCCAGACTATATACCATTGTTTACTGACACTATATAGCAGACTATATAGCATTGTGTGTACACCGCTCAGCCAGACTATATACCATTGTTTACTGACACTCTGTGTACACCGCTCAGCCAGACTATATACCATTGTTTACTGCCACTCTGATTCTGCTGGGAACAGTAGTACACCGCTCGCTCAGCCAGACTATATACCATTGTTTACTGCCACTCTGATTCTGCTGGGAACAGTAGTACACCGCTCGCTCAGCCAGACTATATACCATTGTTTACTGACACTATATAGCAGACTATATAGCATTGTGTGTACACCGCTCAGCCAGACTATATACCATTGTTTACTGACACTCTGTGTACACCGCTCAGCCAGACTATATACCATTGTTTACTGCCACTCTGATTCTGCTGGGAACAGTAGTACACCGCTCGCTCAGCCAGACTATATACCATTGTTTACTGACACTATATAGCAGACTATATAGCATTGTGTGTACACCGCTCAGCCAGACTATATACCATTGTTTACTGACACTCTGTGTACACCGCTCAGCCAGACTATATACCATTGTTTACTGCCACTCTGATTCTGCTGGGAACAGTAGTACACCGCTCGCTCAGCCAGACTATATACCATTGTTTACTGACACTCTGTGTACACCGCTCAGCCAGACTATATACCATTGTTTACTGCCACTCTGATTCTGCTGGGAACAGTAGTACACCGCTCGCTCAGCCAGACTATATAGCATTGTGTTTACTGCCACTCTGTGTACACCGCTCAGCCACACTATATAGCATTGCGTACTCTGCCAGTCAGTGTGTATATTGCTGGGATCAGTAATACTCCACTCACCGTCAACCACTATATGAGCTCAACATGAGTTCCCCAGAGACCTCCGCTGTGAGCAGCACTCCCAACAACAGCAACAGCCAACGCCCCACGCAAGCTATAACATCCACCCCAGCAGCCAGTGGTCAGCAGCAGCCCTCCCCGGAGGAGAACGTTGTGTCCATCAGTCCGTCGCCAGAGCGATTAATGAGGGCTGCCATTGAGGAGATGATGGGGCCTGATGTGGAGGAGGAGGTCTGGCTCAGGCCAGCATCCCAAGTTAATGTTGAGGACGATGAGGGGTCTGTGTCTGGGGATGTTGGGGTGGCAGAGGTGGTGGGTGGGTCAGACTCAGGAGAAGAGTTGTATGATGAGGATGATGATCGGGACCATCTGTATGTGCCTCAGAGTCCGACCCCGGAAAACATGTTGTATCGTGTGTTTAGGTACTAAAATCTGCGATCCCTCCCAGTAGTGTTGGGCGAACAGTGTTTGCCACTGTTCGGGTTCTGCAGAACATCACCCTGTTCGGGGTGACTATATAGCAGACTATATAGCATTGTGTTTAATGCCACTCTGTGTACACGGCTCAGCCACACTATATAGCATTGTGTTTACTTCCACTCTGTGTCTGCTGGGAACAGTAGTACACCGCTCACCCGCCACTGTATAGCATTGTGCTCTGTGTCACTGCTGACAATAGTGGTACACCGCTCACCCACCACTGTATAGCATTTCTGTACTGCCACTGTACTGCTGCCAGTCAGCGTGTACTTTAAGGATAAGTGAAATGAGGAAGAAATCCGGTGAAAGAGGGAGGGGCAAGGGAAGAGGTGTTTCCCCTGACGGTTCACGTACAGGCCACAGGGGAGCACCCAAGAAAACCCACTCAATACTGCCCATGTTGTCCAGGACAACAACCCTCACAGATCCAAAAGAACAGGACCAGATAATTACTTGGATGACCTCTCAAGCGTCCAGCAGTGGGTTAAGCAGCACCAGCACATCACGCACGAGGTCCGAGTCCTCAGCCAGTTAAAGTCTGGGCTTTCTTTGAAGACTGCACTGAGGATGTTACCATGGCGATTTGCAAGGTGTGCAAGACCCGCCTGAGCAGGGGGAAAAGTATTAACAACCTCTCCACCACCAGCATGAGCCGCCACATTCTATCCAAACATCCCACTCTGTGGGCAAACGCGGCAGGACAGGGTACCACCGTACCACCAGCAACACTGCCTCCCTTGGGTTCACCAGACTCACCACCAGACCCGCCTCAGCAGCAGCAGTAGCCCAGCCATTGCGTGGTTCACAACATTCACAAACATCAGACGATGCTGACACTGTCACTTTCCGGACTAGTGCTCTTGAGGTCTCCCAGTGTTCATCAAACACAACAACCAACAGCCCTTCGGTGTGCAGCGCTACGGTTGAGTTGTCTGTCTCTGAGATGTTTGAGCACAAGAGGAAATTGCCAGCAAATGACCCCCGGGCCGTGGCAGTAACAGCCAGCCAGCATAGCCAAGCTTCTGGCCTGCGAAATGCTGCCATATCGAGTGGTGGAGACAAACAGCTTCAAGGGCATGATGTCAGTGGCCATCCCACGTTACGTGGTTCCCAGCCGCTACCACTTTGCGCGCTCTGCAGTGCCTGAGTTGCATGAGCACGTGGTCAGCTAAATAACCCGAAGCTTGAAGAATGCCGTTGCCTGCAAGGTTCACCTCACCACTGACACCTGGACGAGTGCGTTCGGCCAGGGTCGATACATCTCCCTTACCGCGCACTGGGTGAACCTTGTGGAGCCTGGCAGCGATTCCTCACCTGCTACGGCGCGGGTGTTGCCCACGCCGCAAACAGCTGCACCGCCGTCCCTCCCACTGGATAACAACAGCAGCACCTACCTCTCTGACTCCTTCTCCTCCAACGCATCTCAAAGCTGTACCTCATCCGGAAACGCTAACCCAGCACCAGCAGCAGTAGGATCGTGGAAGCAGTGCAGCACAGCTGTTGGCATGCGTCAGCAAGCGTTGCTGAAGCTGATCTGCCTTGGGGATAAGCAGCACACAGGGGAGGAAATTTGGAGGGGAATAAAGGAACAGACGGATTTGTGGCTGGCACCGCTGGACCTGAAACCGGGCATGAAGCTAGACACCTGGCACGAACTGGCAATGTACGCAATAGAGGTGCTGGCTTGCCCGGCAGCCAGCGTTATGTCGGAACGCTGTTTCAGTGCTGCCGGAGGCATCATCACAGATCGGCGTATCCGCCTCTCCACAGAAAATGCAGACCGTCTGACTCAAATTAAAATGAATCAATCCTGGATTGGAAACGACTACGCAACACTCCTGGACCCCAACCAAGTAACATGACCGATGAACATCTGGGATGGTTTAGCGTTTCCGGTCCCTGTTTATTGAACCTCTCATCTGTATTACATTTATGACTGCATGGCGGCAAAAAGCATTGCTGCTATATCCGCACGCTTTTTGTCCTCATGCAAGGCCTGGGTTGTTGTGTCTCACAAAGCGTGGCCTTCTCCTCCTGCGCCTCCTCCTGTTCCATCACGTGTGCTGCTGCTGCTGCTGCTGGGTTACCGTTGCCGGTCCCTGTTTATGGAACCTCTTATCTTTATTACATTTATGACTACATGGCGGTACAAAGCATGCTATCCGCACGCTTTTTGTCCTCATGCAAGGCCTGGGTTGTTGTGTCTCACAAAGCGTGGCCTTCTCCTCCTGCGCCTCCTCCTGTTCCATCACGTGTGCTGCTGCTGCTGCTGCTGCTGGGTTACCGTTGCCGGTCCCTGTTTATGGAACCTCTTATCTTTATTACATTTATGACTACATGGCGGTACAAAGCATGCTATCCGCACGCTTTTTGTCCTCATGCAAGGCCTGGGTTGTTGTGTCTCACAAAGCGTGGCCTTCTCCTCCTGCGCCTCCTCCTGTTCCATCACGTGTGCTGCTGCTGCTGCTGCTGGGTTACCGTTGCCGGTCCCTGTTTATGGAACCTCTTATCTTTATTACATTTATGACTACATGGCGGTACAAAGCATGCTATCCGCACGCTTTTTGTCCTCATGCAAGGCCTGGGTTGTTGTGTCTCACAAAGCGTGGCCTTCTCCTCCTGCGCCTCCTCCTGTTCCATCACGTGTGCTGCTGCTGCTGCTGCTGCTGGGTTAGCGTTGCCGCGTGGTCCCTGTTTATTGAACCTCTTATCTTTATTACATTTATGACTACATGGCGGTACAAAGCATGCTATCCGCACGCTTTTTGTCCTCATGCAAGGCCTGGGTTGTTGTGTCTCACAAAGCGTGGCCTTCTCCTCCTGCGCCTCCTCCTGTTCCATCACGTGTGCTGCTGCTGGGTTAGCGTTGCCGCGTGGTCCCTGTTTATTGAACCACTTATCTTTATTACATTTATGACTGCATGGTGGTACAAAGCATGCTATCCGCACGCTTCTTGTCCTCATGCAAGGCCTGGGTTGTTGTGTCTCAAAGCGTGGCCTTCTCCTCCTGCGCCACCCTCCTCCTGTTCCATCACGTGTGCTGCTGCTGGGTTAGCGTTACCGGTCCCTTTTCCTGGAACCTCTTATATGTATTACATTTATGACTGCATGCCGACAAAAAGCATGTTACCTGTGCAAAGAAAACAGACATTTCCCGCATTTAAAAGACAGTTTTCCCTTTGAAACTTTAAAATCGATTTTCTCAAAAACTATAAGCTCTTTTTGCTAAATTTTTTTTCCTCTTGTACCCACTCCCAAGGTGCACATACCCTGTAAATTTGGGGTATGTAGCATGTAAGGAGGCTTTACAAAGCACAAAAGTTCGGGTCCCCATTGACTTCCATTATGTTCGGAGTTCGGGTCGAACACCCGAACATCGCGGCCATGTTCGGCCTGTTCGGCCCGAACCCGAACATCTAGATGTTCGCCCAACACTAGCTTATACCTCAGTGAAGAGACCCTATTTGATATTTAAATGTTTCGGTATGAACTCCTTTTTTCCTGAACAGGACATCTTCTGCAGCACATTACAGAGTACATAGTCATGTCACTGACTGTCCTAAGAGGAGCTCATAATCCAGGGCCGGCTTTAGGTTTCACAGCGCCCTAAGCGTAACCAGATTTCGGTGCCCTCCCATTCATCCTCTTCGCGCGTGCGTGAACACACACACACACGCCCATTTGCAAGATCCCCTTTAGTGTATTTAGGTAGATCCCTCCCCTTTGGTGTATATAGGCAGATACACATGCCCCCCCCCCCCCCTTCCCCCCCACTTCCCCAACCAGGAGGCAGATGTGGAATCTTACTTTTCTGCTTGTAGCTGGGGACAGAAGATGGCCAGGGGTCAGGAGTGACAAGCAGGTCTCTCTCTGATTAGTGCACAGCACAGGGGCGGGGCTGCTGGCACGCACAGCTCACACAGACTCAGCAAGAGGCAGCAACAGATTCCTGGAGTCTTCGGCCCCATCACCCCCAGCGGCACCAGGGGCGGAGCTACCACTTGCAGCAGCCTCAAACTGACCCGGGGCCCGCAGCGACAGCCAGCAGGTAAAAATGCTGCTAGGGCCAGTTGAAATCACGTGCGCCCCCTGGAAGCCGCGCCCTGAGCGACCGCTCTGGACGCTCAGGTCAAAGGCTGGCCATGTCATAATCTAGTCCTTACCATAGTCATAGTCTAATGTACTATCATATTATTATTATTATTATTATGTACGGACATCATCTGCAGCACTTTACAGAGTACATAGTCATGTCACTGACTGTCCTCAGAGGAGCTCACAAGCTAATCCCTACTATAGTCTCTGCTCCTCTCATATACCGTAAACTATAAACTACCACAATCAAGATATGCAATCTGTCTCTGATACCCTGGTACCTCTCCGCACATCATTCTTCACTGACCCAGACTCAGCAGCTACAGACTACCACAGCTCAATCACATACATCATGCACCTTTTACCAGTGTCCACCCTCCCTGGCTGACCAAAGTTACTAAACGTAGAAAATCAGCAACATCCCTTCAGTAAGTGTCAGCTGACTGCAAGAATCAGCTGACACACCTCAGACACGCCTCCTTAACCTATAAAGGCAGCTCTGAGCTGCTTGCGTCCTCCTAGGGAGACTGCCAGAAACAACACGCTGACCCACATCTACAGGGGAGCCGGGCATGCAAACATGCTGACACACATCTAAAGGGGAACCAGGGATGCGACTGCCAAAGAGGAAGCTTCCTCCAGCTGCTCAACACTATCAGAGCAGCCACCAGAGACCACACCAGATAAGTTTGTTACACCTTGTATGTTGAGCCTTGGATGCACACTGCAATGTGTTACATTACATTAAAGTGAACCCGAGGCGGGGTTCTAGGAATGAAATCCCAATAGAGAGGCTGGGTCTGCCTAAAGAGCCAAGCCTCTGTTGCTATTTAGATTCCCCCAAAGCCCCCCCTGCGTGCTGTGAGACCCCATAATTCACAGCCGTGCTGCCGACACGCAGCGTGTCAGCAGCGGCTGAGTTTACCTTTGTAATGCCAGTCTCCGCTCTCCCCCGCCTCCTGCATCGCTCCGGTCCCCACCCACGTCCCTTCCCTCCACGCTGATTGGAGAGAAGGGACGCGGGCGGGACTGGAGCGATGCAGGAGGCGGGGGAGCAGCCGACACTGACAGGAGGAGGTAAACACAGTGCGGCTGTGAATTATGGGGTCCCGCTGAGCGCAGGGGGGGCTTTGGGGGAATCTAAATAGCAACAGAGGCTGGGCTCTTTAGGCAGACCCAGCCTCTGTATTTGGATTTCATTCCTAGAACCCGGCCTCGGGTTCTCTTTAAGGAGCACTGTAAGAAGCAGCATTGTATGGCGGGAGGGTTGATGAACAACAACAAAGAGATTTATACGTAGAAGCAATGTAATGAAAGACTATAAACTGGTAAGTATTATAAAAGAACACATAAGGCATGTTGCAGAATCTCCAGAAAGCTTGGTGACGAATGGTGGTAAAGAACAAAACAAACAGTGTGATCTGCGCATGAAGGAAAAAGGTTTTAACCCTTTATTTAGATAAGGGTTCTTTACAGTAAGAGTGATTAAGATGTGGATTGCATTGCCACAGGATGTAGTTATGGCAAATTCTATACCTGCATTTAAAGGGGACTTAGATGCTTTCCTTGCGTTGAAAGACATCCATGGCTAGAATTACTAGGTAATGCCCAGTGATGTTGATCCAGGGATTTTATCTGATTGCCATCTGGAGTCGGGAAGGAATTCTTTTCCTTTTTGGGGCAAATTGGACCATGCCTTGTAAGGGGTTTTTCACCTTCCTCTGGATCAACAGGGATATGTCAGGGAGCAGGCTGGTGTTGTACTTTGTTCTCTGGTTGAACTCGATGGATGGATGTCTTTTTTCAACCCAATTGTGGAGATTGTGGTGGGGGTTTGGGGAAATATGTTAGTGATAAGCTTTGGTAGAGGGAGGGTTGGTGTGAAAAGAGGGCAATGGATCACTTGGGTATGCTGGATCATACTATTAGGGGTGGGGGTATTACAGAGCTGTGCTGTTATTTGCTAAAAATCCATTATTATTGGGATTCTACCCTTCCAGGTAGGTATTGTAGAAAAAAATCTCCCTTGATACATTCATTAAATTCTTTTATGAAATGGTTCCATTTTACAGAAGGACAATGATAGCCTTTTTTGCACTGTAAATCTAAAAGCTGGATAAAGTTAATCAACAGTAGTTTGCCACTGTACAAATTCCAAGTGAAAGTTCAAAGAAGTTTTGAAGAAGATGTGGTCAGTGGGTAGACCACAAAACTCTAACTAAGGATGTGAGAGAGAAGAGAGCTTAGACCAAACATATTTCTGGGAAATATAGTTGCGTGTTAACTCATTAATTGCATTGGTGTTCTTTTAATCTTGCTTTATTTTTATACTTTTTATTATGACAAGACAAGATATATTCGTTGCTGGAATATAGCAAAATAAAACAATAATAAACAAAAGCCTGTTGATTTTGATAGTGGTGTAGCAGTAGGAGATGCAGCAATTGTGGCTACAGTGAGGCCCTTGGACCAGAGAGGATCAGCAGGAGCCCTCCTTTAACAACTCTGTTGGGTCCACATTGGTGCTTTGCTGGTAATGATCATCTCTACATGGGTTTGAATAGTGGTAGTTAACCAACTGTTTCTTTCCTCCACTTAAACTTTTCTAACACCGCAGCTGTCCTTGGCAAGTTTTTGTACTCCAAATCAATTATTGAGCAGGCCCAATGAGAAACTTACTCTAAGCCCAATTGCACCCTAGCTACACCACTAGATATTGAACTATTGATCACGTTGACACCAATCAGTGTCGCTGCCTGAGGCTGCTGCCTCGCCTCACCTTATGAAAAAGACATTGAATTTAGCAAAAAGTAAAGCTTCATACATATGTACAAGGATTGTCACCCAGCACAGATTGGGACCTGTTCCCTCAATAGACAGTTTGAGGCCAATGCTGTTCAGACGCTTCGCTAGTCAAGTTCTATTGGTATGCAGGGAAGAGGAGGGTTGGTGGCACAGTGCACAACTGAGTGGGCTGGTTGAGTAGGGGAACAATGCTCTCGGCCCAGTCTCACATCGAGTGGGGTTGGGTCTACTGTGTGCACATGCTAGATTCTAGGCAGAGGTAGGCCCAACCAACCACCTTGCCCAAGAAGAATCTAGCTTTGTGTTCAACAAAGTCTTTAGTAGATAATTCCATTTATTTATACAGATCTGTAGATCAGGCCAATAAGAGTGATATTAGGAAAAGGGACAGGGGGATTTTCTTCCAGGAGTGGGACCTTAGTGAGCTATGTACAACATTTTCATACTAGTCACATAGGGTGTGGTTGTAGAATACCCATCATAAATGAAGCACTACGTAAATATTAGGGCTCCCACTGAAAAATGCGTCTAACACTTATAATGCATTTGCATTATTAAATGTTACCATGTGTTACCGTTTGTTGTTTTGTGCGATTTAACGTGCGTTGGTACTCATTGCATTGCATTACGCTAGGATTCAAGTTTTTCTTTAAAAGTAATAATTGAAGAAGTTCAAATTTAAATGATTGTTGAATAGTAATTACAATCTGATTTGGATGGCGTGTAATATAAAAAGCATATAGAAGTTATAGTAGAAAGTCAGGTACAAGCCATTCCACAAACAGAACAGTCACATTTCCAGAGCGATTCCTCAGGAGAGAACGTTTTATGCTAGCACTGATGCTTGCACTAGAAATATAGCAATAGGTCTTTAGAGGAGATACAGAGGTATACTGTAAAGAGCTGGCTGTAGAGCAGGGGTGACAAGCTTGATCATGTAAGGGGCCAAAATCTGAAACCTAGTCTAAATCACAAGCCATATTGTTTCTTAAAGTGAACCTAAAGTCAATGAAAAAAAATGAGATTAACTCACCTGGGGCTTCCCTCAGCCCCCTGCAGTTGATCGGTGCCCTCGCAGCCCCGCTCCGATGGTCCAGGACCCACCGGCGAACACTTCCGGTTTGGCCGTCACCGGCCGACAGGCATGGGAACGCGAGTGATTGTTCGCGTTCCCAGCCTGTATATCGCCCCCTATGCTGCTATTGCGGCCTCCTGGCCATAGTAGCAGCATAGGGGGCGATATACAGGCTGGGAACGTGAACAATCACTCACGTTCCCATGCCTGTCGGCCAGTGACGGCCAAACCGGAAGTGTTCGCCGGCTGGTCCTGGACCATCGGAGCAGGGACTGTGAGGGCACCGATCGGCTGCAGGGGGCTGAGGGAAGCCCCAGGTGAGTTAATCTTATTTTTTCTCATTGACGGTTCACTTTAAGGTTTAACATTTATTGAACAGTCTCAAACTATATGACACAACTATAATGATGGGGGGCACTGTAGTGATGGGGGGCTGAGGGCCAAAAGGGCCCACTCCTCCCCCTTCTGCAGGGTAGCACAGTGGAGTAGTTTAGTAATTACCAGCACCACTGCTGCTCTGGGTCTCCACTGTTTTTTCAGCCTCAAACTAATGCTGAATAGAATACCTCTGGTTCTGAATGCATGTCACATGATCAGGAGCTGGAGCTATGCAAGCATAGAGGGTGCAGCTGCCAGGAAACACAAAGGAGATCAGGTGTATTGCTGGAGCAGGAAATTTTGCACTGTAACACTGGGCTACTCTGTGGGGAAGGAAAAGTGTGTAGGTGTTTTTAGTGGCCACATGGAGGGTTTGGATCCCAATGTTAAATTAGCTGGGGCTTAAAATGATGCACATTTAAAGTTTTAGAGGGCCACATAAAATGGCAATGAGGGCTGAATTCAGCCCACGGGCCCTGGGTTTGACAACTGTGCAGAGGATAGCAAGATGTATGCTGAGATAGACTGTTGAAGGAGCGGGAGGGGAAGGGACAATTCTCCATGCTACAGTATGTAAGAATTGGAGAACTATAAAAGTGTCATCCAAACAGCAGCAAATGCAGGCAACCTAGCTTTGGATGAAAACAGGAATCACACACACAGAGTAACAGGACACGTGATAGTTGGATAGGAGTGGTCCAGCCATCATTTGAAGCACTAGCGTGGCAGGCAGGTGAGACATGTTTTCATGCACCACCCTGTACATTAGTATTTTTCTGTAAAGTAACTGACACCAGCAGTTACTATTAAAAAAATGCTAAACTTCTAAGAAGTTGTTCATAGTGTTAATAACAGTGCAACATGGCAATGGTAATTTTGAAAAAAAAAAATCTCTAAAAAGATTGTGCTATAATTATTAAAAAGTGTTGTTGATTGAGATATTTGGATAGCAGTATCTGACTGTACACTTAAACACATGATCATTTTGGGGGGTCAAGTAGTTTTGTTCAACATGCTAACGACATAAACCTTATAAAAACAAGGCAACATTATACTTGCACACATCACCTCACAAAAATACTAACATATTGTTTTATTAACTCATATGAATTATCAACATGTAAACATTTTTGTTATAAGTCAAGGCTTTATTCAAGACAAAACAGACAGTACAAAAGAAATAAAATGATTGATGTCACATAAAAGAACAAGACCTTCAAAAGCAAGTCTTCAGAACAATAGGTATACAATAGGGCAAACAACTGAATAACAACAGTATAATGAAAAATAAAATACAAGAGCACTGATTATCCAAGCATATGAAGAGAATAAAAGATTATAGAGCTGCACAATCGCTATTCCATTCTTCCCATATTTCAAAATATTTATCCAAGTCATCCATGGCAGCATAACACAATCTATATGACCGTTTTATAACCTGCAATCTAGCACCAAAGATAAAGGAATGTCTTCTGGGGATTTCCATTTGAGTGCAATGACCCATATATCTATTGTATATAGTTTTTGTAAAGACCTAGGCACTTCTTTATTTGGCACAAAAAGGCTTGCAATTTTTATTCAGTGGAATAGAAAAGGGGAAAACTCGCTATACCAAAGCAGACCATTCATGCCAAAAAGCTTGAAGAACTGGGCAATCCCAAAAGATATGTGATCAAGAACCTTCATCCCCGCACCCCCAGAAACATAAGGGGGATACTGAGGGATATATATGATGCAACCTGGCAGGAGTAAAATACCATCTAAAGAGGAGTTTAATTTAGATATTTTTTAAAATATTAGAGGAAGATCAACAGAGTAGAAACAGAGATTCTGGGCACCAATCATAGGAGTTCAGATCAATAACACCTTTATTTAATCCCCAACAATCCCTACAAAAATTGTAGTGCTAATGACCTGAAATCCAGTTAAACACCTGCTTCGTCAGAGGCAAAAAGTAAATTTACTTACCTGTGAAATAGCTGTTAGGCCATTTACAATGCAATTTATTTTTGGATTGTTGGGGATGGAATCAGGGGCGTCGCTAGCCCTATTTTGGGGGGGCACATGCCCCCAATCTGTCCTGGGGTGCCACGGATCTCCGCAGGGCCGCGCCTGGGCAGGTGCATTGCACCCAGGCGCCTGTCTCTGACAGGCGCCGCCCGGCCGCCGCTCACCCCCTATGTCAGCGGCTCCCTGCATCCGCCGCCGCGTCACTCAGACCTCGATCAGGCGGCGACCAATCGTGCGGGCGCTAGGACCCAGCACCCGCACTGATATGCGGAAGTGACATCACTTCCGCATATAGAGCGGGTGCGTCCGGTACTGCGTCTCGTACTGGTCGGGTCGCCGCTGATCCTGAGGTCTGCTGACTGCGAGGTAAGGGGGGGGAGCGGTGGCGGCGGCTCCCTGTCACTCACTCACTACCTAATGGGCTCCGTGTCACTCACTCACTCTCTAATAGGGCTCCCTGTCACTCACTCACTTCCTAAAGGGGCTCCCTGGCACTCACTCACTACCTAATGGGGCTCCCTGTCACTCACTCACTACCTAAAGGGACTCCCTGGCACTCACTCACTATCTAAAGGGGCTCCCTGGCACTCACTCACTGCCTAAAGGGGCTCCCTGTCACTCACTCACTGCCTAAAGGGCCTCCCTGTCACTCACTCACTACCTAAAGGGGCTCCCTGTCACTCACTCACTCCCTAATGGGGCTCCCTGTCGCTCACTCACTTCCTAAAGGGGCTCCCTGTCACTCACTCACTACCTAAAGGGGCTCCCTGTCACTCACTCACTACTTAAAGGGACTCCCTGTCACTCACTCACTCCCTAATGGGGCTCCCTGTCACTCACTCACTACCTAAAGGGGCTCCCTGTCACTCACTCACTGCCTAAAGGGGCTCCCTGGCACTCACTCAATGCCTAAAGGGGCTCCCTGTCACTCACTCACTTCCTAAAGGGGCTCCCTGGCACTCACTCACTACCTAATGGGGCTCCCTGTCACTCACTCACTACCTAAAGGGACTCCCTGGCACTCACTCACTATCTAAAGGGGCTCCCTGGCACTCACTCACTGCCTAAAGGGGCTCCCTGTCACTCACTCACTGCCTAAAGGGCCTCCCTGTCACTCACTCACTACCTAAAGGGGCTCCCTGTCACTCACTCACTCCCTAATGGGGCTCCCTGTCGCTCACTCACTTCCTAAAGGGGCTCCCTGTCACTCACTCACTACCTAAAGGGGCTCCCTGTCACTCACTACCTAAAGGGACTCCCTGTCACTCACTCACTCCCTAATGGGGCTCCCTGTCACTCACTCACTACCTAAAGGGGCTCCCTGTCACTCACTCACTGCCTAAAGGGGCTCCCTGGCACTCACTCACTGCCTAAAGGGGCTCCCTGGCACTCACTCACTGCCTAAAGGGGCTCCCACTCACTCACTACCTAAATGGGCTCCCTGGCACTCGCTCACTGCCTAAAGGGGCTCCCTGGCACTCACTCACTGCCTAAAGGGGCTCCCTGGCAATTGCTCACTGCCTAAAGGGGCTCCCTGGCACTCACTCACTGCCTAAAGGGGCTCCCTGGCACTCACTCACTGCCTAAAGGGGCTCCCTGGCACTCACTCACTACCTAAAGGGGCTCTCTGGCACTCACTCACTACCTAAAGGGCCTCCCTGTCACTCACTCACTGCCTAAAGGGGCTCCCTGGCACTCACTCACTGCCTGAAGGGGCTCCCTGGCACTCACTCACTGCCCGAAGGGGCTCCCTGGCACTCACTTACTGCCTGAAGGGGCTCCCTGGCACTCACTCACTGCCTAAAGGGGCTCCCTGGCACTCACTCACTACCTAAAGGGGCTCCCTGGCACTCACTCACTACCTAAAGGGGCTCCCTGTCACTCACTATCGGGGTCCCTGTCACTCACTACCTAACTGGAGGCGCCTGTCACTCACTAGCTAACCTGGGGGTCCATGTCACTCACTACCTAACTTGGGGGGCTACCATATTAAGGGGGCATTCTGCCTATTTATGTGAAATGCTGTCTATTTATGACTGCTGAATTTGTCTTGTTGGGAGCCTTATGATTTGTTGGGGGCCTCAAGATTGCTGAATTTGTCTTGTTGGGGGCCTCATGATTTGTTGGAGGCCTCATGATTGCTAAATTTGTCTTGTTGGGGGCCTCATGATTTGTTGGAGGCCTCATGATTGCTGAATTTGTCTTGTTGGGGGCCTCATGATTTGTTGGGGGCCTCATGATTGCTGAATTTGTCTTGTTGGGGGTCACATGATTGCTAACTGCGAGACTATGGGAAAAGCTGAATCCTTATCATATGAGACAATAGCATTAAACCTACTTTTTTAGCTTTTTAAAACAGAAAATAAAACTGGGAGGTTCTAAAATATTGAATACATTTTTTAGGAGTAGGATGGATGAAATTGTTTATCTTCACAGTTTATTTTCAACTTGGATTTTCCATAACGTTCATGTATGAGTTAAAACCTTTGTACAGTATTTAGTTTAAATTGCTGTTGCCACTTTGCGATAGATAAGTGACTTTTGGGTTGCAGTTTGGGCACTCGGCCTCCAAAAGGTTCGCCACCACTGTCATAATCTAATGTCCCACCATTGCTAGGTTCATGTAAATTTGTCTCCACCCGTTACCACACCTATATTCTGGTCCATGGCCCACACATTTTTCGGTGCGGCATGATGAGCACGCCGCACAACGTGATCCTCATATTTTTGGCACTCTAGCTGCAGTGTGCTGAATTCTGCTGCCTACAGTATGTACAGTATATGCTGTTCTCTAGTGCTTGCACTGTGTGTTGATCTACCTCCAGTGTGTACAGTGTAAGGTGTTACTCTGTGCCTTTACTGATTGTAAACCAGCTATATTGTATGCTGATCAGTGCTACTTTCAGTATGTACAGTTTTAGCTGTAAAGCCTGGTACACACATACAATTTTGATTAGCCAATTTTAGCTCTGTTCATCAAATTAATTGTCTGTTGGCCCACTTACTGCACGGGGGTGGTAAAATTGGGGGTCAGTGATTGACCAATCAAAATTGTATGTGCGTATACATCTTTGATCTATGCCTATACTGATTGTAAATTATCTAAATAAAGGACAGGGGGCTCCATCCAATATTTCGATGGGCAGGCCCGTTATCTGTAGCTTACACCGCTGCTAAGTTCATGTACAATTGGCCCCACCCATGGCCACGCCCACTCACCTCATGGCCACGCCCATTTTTTGTGCGCCGCATATACCTCCCCACCTGGTGCCCACAGGTGCCCCCGATCTCCAAGGACCCTAGAAACGCCCCTGGATGGAATAAATGTGTTATTGACCTGAACTCCTATGGTTGGTGCCCAGAATATTTGTTTCTCCTCTGCTGAACCGCCAAGTATGCTGTCTGGAGACACAACCATTGCACCTGTTTTCCTCAGCATTGCCTGGTGCCGATACATTCCTTTTCAATAGTCTGATATTAGAGGAAGACATGGAAGCAACATTTCCCCAAATACTGGTCCATAATTTCAGGTCAATAGAGGTATTCCAATACTTTTCTCAAATCAACCATATAGGAACCCTTTTCAGATGGTGCAGTGGTCCTGAGTACAGGAAGACAGATTACAAGTATATACTCAGGTACCACCCTTTATATTGTGAAGGGCCAAAACACAGTCCTCTTTAATGGGTGATCCACCTCACCCACTTCAACGTCTATTTCTTTAGAAAAAGGACTTGTACAAAATACTAGGATGCAATCTTGCAGTACAAAAAATGCTTTAGAAAACTTTCGGCATTCAAAGTTGATAGTGCAGCTATTTAGGGAGTGTATACTCCCTAAATAGCTGCACTATCAACTTTGAATGCCGATGGGATAGTTTTGTGTGCGTCTGGTTGGTTCAGATGCCCTCCTTTCTTCTTTTTTGCCTTCTGTGCTTCTCTGGCTCTTGTTGTTGGTTGGGCCATACAGAACTGTGTATTATAGCCTGATGAAGGGCACAAAAATGCTCGAAACGAACAAGTGTCGTTGCCTTTAAACGTACGCCTATAAATTTACAACTATTTATCAAGCCAAGCCAGACCACAGTACTTGTAAGTTCTATATTACTTTTTGGATGTATTACTATTGGTCTGAAGACTGATTTTGTGGATCTTAAAAACTTTTTATAAAGCTTTTTCTATATGTGTCAATAAAGTTTTCTAAAGCACTTTTTGTACTGCAAGATTGCATCATGGTATTTTGTACACATCCTTTTTCTAAAGAAATAGACACACAGTTTGAAGCCAGCTCACTGTTTGGAGTGATCCCATCGCCCACTCCAAGTCTGAATAGTCCGTAGGTGAATTCTGGGGTCTCTCCATCACCAGAGTAGTGCTTCAAGGGGGGATAAGAACCAGTAATTTGCATTAAAATAAAAAAAATCTGACTGTCTGTGGCTCCACCCCCTTTTCTGAATTTGAACCCCAGTCACCCAATAACCAACTGTACCAGGTTTGAGGCTTGTGCCACTAACAGTGCAAGAAAAGCAGCAATTAAATATTCCCTTTGAAAATCAATAGGTGAATTTTGATTGGCATTTGTAGGCTCCACCCACTTTTCTGAATATTAATCCCAGTCACCCAGTGACCAACTGCCATTAACAGTGTAAGAATGGATGCAGTTTATATTTTCCCAGTGAAATTTGTATTTGTCCCTACCCACTTTTTGGTTATGGGGATAAAAAGTATCCTCTATGTTATTCCAGGTAATGTACTATGTGTGTGCCAAATTTCATTCAAATTCGTTCAGCCATTGTTGTGTGATTGAGTAACAAACATCCAAACTTTCACATTTATAATATTAGTGAGATGATGTAGTCAGTGTTTGCCCATTGTAAATGTACCTGGGATGTTGGCATCTTTACTGCTGGCAAGATGACTTACTGTGAAATGTTTTTTTTTTCTCTGTAAAGTGAGCAGGAACATCACATGATGTGCAAGAATTGCAGCAATTAAATATTCCCCTTCAAAATCAATAGGTGAATGTTGAGTGGCTTTTGTAGGCTCCACCCACATTTCTGAAAAATAATCGCAGTCACCCAGTGACCAACTGTGCAAAGTTTGAGAATTCTGCCATTAACAGTGTAATTTTACCGTGCATTTTACCAGTGCAATTTATATTTGTCTTCACCGACGTTTTGGTTGTAGGGATAAAAAGTATCCTATATGTTATTCCAAGTAATGTACTATGTGTGTGCCAAATTTCATTCAAATTCGCTCAGCCATTGTTGCGTGATTGAGTAACAAACATCCAAACTTTCGCATTTATAATATTAGTGAGATATAATTTTGTACTCTGGAATGTTGTGGGCATACTATGTTTATAGTAACTAGTACATTTCTAGGTTACATTGTAGATAATGTATACAAACATGTATATATACTTATAAAATAAAGTACAAACAAAACAATAGTGCAAAACCTGAAAAAATGTTTTTGCAAACCATTGTTACTTAAATGATTTAACATTATCCCAATGTGTAAGGGCTGATTGCCACGGAACCGGCATGCCTCTTGCAAGACGCACACCGGCACTTGTAGTGATGTGAGTATGCATTTGAATCCTTGTAGCTGCACCATGCATCGCTATATGGATTCTGATGCATGTTGCCGTAAACTGCCGCACGCGAATCAAATCGCTCTAGCATGCAATTCAGATGGCAAGCCTATTGGTGGGATAGGCAGCTTTTCCCTGCTCTAATTGCTTAGGCACAAGTGGAAATAGGCCCTAATAGCATACACCCCAATTTCTGTACTATTTTGTTTGAGCTGTTTAACAGTAAGGTGTCAAGTATTTCATTTTATTATTCACAGATATTCAAAAAGTGAGCACTCTAATTAGGAACAAAACACAGTACATCCGATCAGATAGCAATAAAAAACAGCTGATTCAACACTGTTATTTGCTGAATAAAAACAGTTGATAAGTCTATAGAAAGAAAGAATAGACCAGTAGAAGTTCAGAAGGAAGCTACAAAGCTAAAAAAAAATGTCATATGGTGCAGAAAGTAGATTGGGGGTTATGGAGGTTATAATGGAAGCAAATTGTGGAGGACACACTGAAGATTGTTGAGGCCTCTTTTCCATGAGAAGCTGAAGGTGGTAAATTCACCGCCTGTCAGCTGATCCTGGTCACTGGCCGGTTGCTAGCTAGCATTGGGCACGAGCGGTGGACAGGCGCCCCCTCATGAAGCTGCATCTAAGCATGGCGGTAGCTGTCCTCAGACGAGGCATGAGATGTCTCTAACCACCGGGTAATGCTGACGTGTGCCAAATGTGATACGCACAGTGTTACCAAATGCTGCCATTCATATAATTGCAGCCAAAATGCACTTGTAGCCAGCATCTGACAAGCATGCAGTTCAGCCCCCGGTGGAAAAGAGGCCTTAATGAGTGACCCAGTAACCTTCCAAGACCATTCCTCTACATGGAATTCCTCAACTGTAAATGATTCACAAATGTCGAACTTACTATCCTGTAATAGTCCCCAAGGGTAAGCTCTTGGTAGCTATGATGATTTTTCAAAGTGTGAATGCAAGACCAGATAAGTGATCAGGGCTCACCTGTCTGTCTGTCTGTATGATCTGCAAGGTGGTGTAAAACTCTGTTTGGTGGGATGCACCACTCCAGAAATCCTGATTGTTTCCTCTGGATTATAATGTGGGTAACCCAACTTCTACCTCCTCCAAATAAGTTAATGCTTCTTTTCTGCGTTACTCCACTATGTACTATTACAAGTATCTTCAGACAGACACATATCACCTGTTTTATCCAATTGAAATAATGGCCTGTGTTGGATCAGCAGTTCATTGCAAGAGAATTCCAATTCTATCGAAAGCCATGGTGAGTTGGTGACCTTTTTTATCAAAGCAAAAAATAATGGCTAATTGTTTGACGTCTAAATCTGTAACCACATTCATTGAGTGAAAATTGACATGCTATCCAAAAACATGGTGACCTTTTCATCAAGCCAAAAATAATGACCAATTGGTTGAAGTCCAAATCTATAATTACATTCATTAGTGAGAAGTTGCATACTATTCAAAAACATGGTGACCTTTTCATCAAGACAAAAAATAATGGCTAATTTTTTGATGCCCGATTCTGTAACCAAAGTTTTGTATAAGTCTTTTCTAGGGAGTGATCACAAGTATCTATCTATCTATCTATCTATCTATCTATCTATCTATCTATCTATCTATCTGTCTATCTATTTATTTTTCTATCTAATGAGTTGGGCATAACTTGTTGGAAATATGGAACCCATTGCTGTGCCTCTTGTTTGAATATAAAGCTCCTCCCCAAATGTAAACACATTGAGTCTGATCCAATTTACTTTTTTTCCTGAGTTTCCTACTAGGTAATATTTTCACATTTATCAATTAAATGCCTTTCAAGCCACCAGCAAGCAAAAAAATACTCGTAATAATTTTGACAGTATTTTTGCCCCTACTTTTTGTTACTTTTTCAATTGTAGAATGCTGAAAAGTTATTTTAAACAGAAGATGAGAAATTATCTCCTAGGAAAAAAAGTGAATTGGATTGGGCCCATTTTGCTAGGGTAAACCTTTACACATTGAAATAAGAATTATATTTTGACTGTGGGCATAGTGGCCACATCAAAGGTGGGCCATCTGTATTTATTTTTTCACCTCTCTTTTATGTCATGTAACCGTTGATTATGGCTTGTTTCTAAGTAAAGCACTTTATGCTTTTTATTTGCAGACATTGCCATTAACCTGATGAAGCAGGCTTGACCTGAACAACCGCGTAGTCATGTGAAATAGTTAGATAAGGCACCACCCTTCCTCCTTTTTGAAAAGTTTTTAGTTTTTTTTTTTTTTATCCTTTGCTGGCGCCTCATGTTACCAAGATTCTCAATACATAAGCACCTATTTTGGCAATCAAGGAGGATGTGATACAACAGCAAATTATGCTTCAGGGTCAACACCACATCTTTTTTTTTTAGCGTGTTACGTTCAGAGTCACCTCACCCACAGAATGTAAACTATAGACGTGGGAGAATATTCCATAGTGGGCATATTAATCAGCCATAAGCATAGTCAGGACCAGGATTTGAAAGTAGGCGGTTCCCATTCTGAGTCTTTGTATTTTACAGAGCTGTGAAAAAAGTGTTAAGGCCCATACACACGTCGGATTTTAGCGAACGACCCGTCGTTTGAACGTTCCGTCGTTCGGACGTTTCCGCGTCAAATCCGACGTGTGTACAGACTATCGTTCGGGTGATAAGACTGGTTACCAGCGATCCGCCCGGCGGATCGTTGGTAACCAGTCTTATCACCCGAACGATAGTCTGTACACACGTCGGATTTGACGCGGAAACGTCCGAACGACGGAACGTTCAAACGACGGGTCGTTCGCTAAAATCCGACGTGTGTATGGGCCTTTAGAGTGTATAAATGAATGGAGCGAGCTAATTGTATTACTTGTAATAGGGGTTTATTAAGGATAGTGATTGTTAAAAGCTATGTGTTGATGTTTACAAGTTTTGATGCAAAGTTAACATTTACATAAGGAAATCATGTAATTTAAATGTGAGAGCAGGGCAGCCAGGTCCTATCCCCTCTGGTTTGGACACAAGGATTCCTTGGCTGAATGACTCCGTAAGCTGGGGTATCCGTAGTTATCAGTTATCTGGAGCTCTCCACATCAGTACCGCAGAATAACCATCATGCTTATTAGGTAGTGAATAAATTAATGAATAAAAAGGTCTAAGTGCCATTCATTTATTATATCCACAGGAAAGAACCAAAAAAAATGGGGGAATAAAACTTACATCATGGGTCCCGAATTGCTTTGTGTAAAAGCACAATTAACCTACTTAGCGGTAATCCCGAGTCAGGCTCGGGACGGAAAGACGCAGAATAGGGTGGTAATCCTGTGCCTGAGTGAGTTTCATGCAGGAGCTGCTGCAGATCTCTCTGAGGTATGTTTTTCTTCTTGTTTTTAGGGTCTAAAAGCTTGTAAAAAATTGAATGGCTTTTAGACCTTGAATCTTGAAATAATGATAATGCCAGGGAGGTTAAGGGACAACACTTGTAGGAGGAAAACAGAATGGGACACAGAGAGCCCAATATAGTGTAGTATGTAGTATAACCAGGTTATGGAGAAAGACAAAATGTGTGCTGCTATACTCACAAGTGTAGGTTACCTCAAAGGCAACCACTGTATAGGTGGGTGGAGAGCATAAGGACCTGACTCCACTCAGGTTAAGAAGTCGCTCTATGTAGATAGGAGCCTCCACTGAGGGTTGACTCGAGAATGTAGCAAGGATGGAACAGAGGCGCCAATAACAGGATAAAACTGTTGAAAAAACGTTTAAAAGAGGAAGCGGTGGTGGACTTACCTCCCCAGTATGTAGACACCGAATTGGTTGCTTTAATAGTCAACATTGAAATGTATTTATACACTCCACAATGCAACGTGTTTCACAGGATCAAACCCGCTTCATCAGGCCATAACGGAAGCAATAACTAGTACTGGTAAGTGTAGCTGCCAAGCGGTTCGGCCTTACTATCTATAGCCCCTGGGTACACAGCACACGCAAATACACAACCTTACATTTTTGCTTTGAATCATGTAATGTAAATTATATGCTGCATGGGTCAAAAGGGGCACAAAAATAGTGGTGAAAGTTCACATTCATAGGAACTCAAAGATGTGTGATGTCACTGTAATTGACAGTTTTTGAAATTACAGAGTAGCCAAGCAGCTTGGGGTGACCCAAACCATTAGGAATGTATAGGGGGATAAAAGAGACTGAAAAGCCCTCCTACTAATAAGCAATGCTCTGTGAATTTGCCTTCTTAAAACAGAAGGAAATTTGCAATAATTCAGCTATGAGTGAACATTTGTGGTTACCCACAATGCACCACTACTGAATATGTAAATTATCCCTTTTCTCCCCTGTAAGCCAAGCACGCATCCAGAACCGCTGGTGTATAGCAAGCCTATAGCTTTAAATATTGCACAGCCACACCAACCCCACATGTTTTTGAAATTAGAGGTTTAATAACTGTTACCAAATGTTTTTGATCAAGTCCTTAGTCTTATAGAGGAACCAGAATCACTATTATAATTTGTTTTATAGTCACTCCCTAGAAAGGACCTATACAAAAATGTCATTTAGTTACATATTTGGATGTCAAACAGTTGCCCATTATTTCATGATTTTTTGCTTTGATGAAAACATCGCCATGTCCCCGGATAGCATGAGAATTCTCACTCAAAGAATGTTACATGTTTTGGACATTGAACAATTGGCCATTATTTTTGTCTTGATTAAAAGGTCACCCTGTTCTCTAGCATGTTTTTTCTTATGCAATTAATTGGTGATGCAATGCAGGCCATGACTTCAAGTAGATAAAACAGATATTTGTCTGTTAGTAGATACTTTTAATGGTACATAGTGAAACGCTATTATTAAATGCTGTGCATGTTCATAATATCTGTATAATGGTGCAACTTTGTATTAATGCAAATGATGAAATATTGTCTAGTCTGTTCTATTTAATTATTTAGATTGAGTCTTATAAACCTAACCTTGGATTAATTTTTTCAATAGTCATTGGCAGTATATCTCTAAAGTATTGTCACAAGCATCCATTGTAGATTTTTTACCTTCTTTACCAATATTGCCATCAATAGGTATGTATATTAGGGTTGATTCAAAAAGCTTACTTATTTTTCATCTTAACTGTAAGGCCCGGTTCACATTAGCGGTCGCCGTCCGGAATCGCCGTGCCGGAGCCGGACCGCATGCAGAACGGACGGAACGGACGCACGGCATAGCAATGAAAGCCTATGCGTCCGTTCACATGCGTCCGTTTCGTCCGGACCGGATCCAGACCGGATCCGGACTCCGGCATAAGACCCAACATGCGCTATTTTTTGGTCCGGCTCCTCCGGCAGCCGTATCCGGAGCGGAGCCGGACTGCACCATCCGGCCAATACAAACCAATGAGAACCGGAGAGCGCACAACACACTGGCTAAAAATCCGGATGTTCTACCCCACTTCCTATGCGTATTGAAGCGGCGATTTTGGATGGGGACACATGGGCAAGCATTTTGGAGTGGAGCAGCAGTGATTTTAAACGTGCTGGAGATGTTGGCAGTATGTCGGAGGTGGAGGTGAGTGCTAAACAGCGGAGGGCCTGATTCCACAGGTCCACCTTCTGCTGACCTCCCAGACCCCAACATTTTTATTCTATTTCTACTATCTTTTGCCAAACGGATCCGGATCGCATCCTGATGAACACCTGATGCAACCTGACCGGATCCGGGTCGGATCCGGATCAGAACCGTACGGTTCCGATCCGGATCCGGTCCGGATCCGGTCAGGTCATCCGGTCCGTTTGGCAGAGAACCGCAAGTGTGAACCGGGCCTAAGGAGAGCTAATCCATGAGATAATCAAATAAGGAGAGATAATGCATGAGATAAACAGATAAGGGCCCATTTGCAATTAACTTTTTCTCCTAGGAGATAATTTTTAAACTTCTTTTTAAAATAACTTTTCAGTATGTTGCAATTGAAAAAGTACCAAAAAGAAGCTGAAAATGTACTATAAACATTATGCAGAGTATGTTCTTGCTTGTTGGTGGTTTAAAAGGCATTTTTTATAAGATGTAAAATTATGACCTAGGAGAAAACTCAGGGGAAAAAGTGAATTGCATATGGGCCAAGGAAAGATAATTTGTGAGGTAAACAGAAAGAAAGATAAATCACGAGTTAAGTTAATAAAAAGAGAAATAAACAATGTTTATAAAGCCAGTTAAGGAGAGATAAATCATGGGTTTAACCACTTCAGTCCTTTAGGACGGAAGCAATGTTCCCCTGTCAGCGCTCCTCCCATTCATTCACCAATAACTTTATCACTATTCATCATACGTAAATGATCTATAGCTTGTTTTTTTTCACCACAAATTAAGCTTTTTGTAAGCGATATTTGTTTTCAGTAATTACTTTATTTTCTATTCATTTTGAAGGCAGATACACACAAAAAAGAGAAAATACACTATTTCTCCAATTCCATCCCATATAGTTTTAAAATAAGCAATGCTACTGTAAATAAAACCCACCCATTTTGTTTGCCCATTAGTCCTGGCTATCACAACATTTAAATTATGTTCCTAGTACAATGTATGGTGACAATATATTATTTGGAAATAAAGGTGTATTTTTTTTGTGTTTTTTTTTCTGTGTCCCATCAATTGTATGCCCTTATCTACTAAAATTAATACAATTAAATCACTTCCAAAGCCCCCTCCCCCAGTTCCCCAATTTTTTTTTAAAAAATCCATTAATAGTTGCCTTAGGGACTTATCTTTTTTTTAATATGTATGTCATGTGTATGCCATTTTTTTTTTTCATACAAAATCTGTGCATGGTAATTTCACTTTTCACCACTAGATGGCGATAAACACTTCTTGGCTTACAAGGAAGTGATTTAACAATAATGAAGTTAAAAAAAAAAACGTAACATTCTTATAAATGGACATGACCTCTGATGGGGGTCATGTCCATTCATCACAGGCATTGCGATTGGTTCAGAGAAGCTTTCTTTCTCTTCCCCAATTGCCGACACGGAAAACTGCCAGGGTGCGGGGGCTGCGGTGCACCACGCAGGTTCCGCTGGATGAGAATTCTCGTCCAGTTTGCCTTTAGCTGCGGCTATCTGGACAAAAATACTCGTCCAGATAGGCTTAAGTGGTTAAAGTGTACCTGAGTCAACATGTGACATGATGGGATAAACATGTGCTTGTACAGTGCAAAACATATTAATAGCCAGACTGTTTTACTTGCTTTATTTTGCTGTCTGAAAGAGTTAATTTGTAGGCATGGAAGTGACAGCTTCTATCTTGTTGTACCTTGTTGGGAATATAGTAAACATCACTAATAAGCTAATTACAGCAATAAAAGTTTTCCTGGCAGGAGACAACTTTTGAGAGCAAAGGGAGATAGAAAAAGGTCCAATAGTTCATGTATTTTCATTTACGGACACTTAATAGGCCGCCACTGAGCAAAGACAACAAAAGATTCATTCTACTTTGTAAATGTTTAAATATAATATAAAACCATTGGATGTCTAAAAAAAGGGGTCATTATTAGGAGTAGGAAGATAAATACAAATGTTTATCTCATTAGTTTATTTTCAACTTTAGTTCACTGTAAGGAGAAATACAACGGGCCTGATGCGCTATAGTGCAGTTAAGTTGCCGTGTGCAGGCAGTGCACAGCAATATTGCTGTTACTAATGATGGGGAGCACCACACATTAACGTTTTAGTACTGCGGGCATTACCACAGTAACACACACGTTGCTATGGTAACGTGCGATTCACCACATACTACTATAGCAACGCACGCCTTAACCCGGTAATGCCCATGGCATCAAAGGGTTAACGGGCGGTGAGACTAAAAAGTGACTGCAGATTTACTTACATCCCCCAGTCCCTAGAAGTCTCTGTGTCCCTCACTGTAGTGCCGCTGTCACTCTTCTGGGGTCCCCTCTGTAGCAGCCAGCCAGGTCGGCGGCTTCTGCAATTCTATGGCTTTTAGGGGCTGGAGGAAGCACCAGGTCAGTAAATATGCAGTATTTTGTTTAGCCTCATGTATCCTTTAAAGGATACTCGAAGTGACATGATGAGATAGACATGTGTTTGTACAGTGCCTAGCACACAAATAACTATGCTGTGTTCCTTTTTTTCTTTCTCTGACTGAAAGAGTTAAATATCAGTTATGTAAGTGGCTGACTCAGTCCTGACTCAGACAGGAAGTGACTACAGTGGGACCTGCACTGATAAGAAATTCCCCTTTTTATCTCTTTCTTGCTCTCAAAAGCTATTTTCTGCTAGGAAAAATGTTTTATAGTTGGAATTTCTCATCAGTGAGGGTCACACTGTAGTCACTTCCTGTCTGAGTCAGGACTGAGTCAGCCACATACATACCTAATATTTAACTCTTTCAGACAGAGAAAGTAAAAAAGGAGCACAGCATAGTTATTTGTGTGCTAGGCACTGTCCATACCAATGTCTATCTCATCATGTCACATGTCACTTCGGGTATCTTTTAATAAGTAAGGTGATATAATTCAACAGAAAAGCTTTGTGAATCAGCCCCGCTCTGTGCCTCTGTCCCCTTCTGTGCCTTTTTGTCCCCCTCTGTGCCTCTCTGTCCCCTTCTGTACCTTTCCATCCCCTCTGTGCTTGGCTATAGTGTGGTACACACTGAACAGTACAGGTCCTTCTCAAAAAATTAGCATATTGTGATAAAATTAATTATTTTCTGTAATGTACTGATAAACTTTAGACTTTCATATATTTTAGATTCATTACACACAACTGAAGTAGTTCAAAGCCTTTTAT
Organism: Hyperolius riggenbachi; assembly: GCF_040937935.1. Classification (NCBI taxonomy): domain Eukaryota; kingdom Metazoa; phylum Chordata; class Amphibia; order Anura; family Hyperoliidae; genus Hyperolius; species Hyperolius riggenbachi. The sequence goes on along the minus strand of NC_090652.1, from coordinate 261,990,988 downwards.
TGTTTTAATATTGATGATTTTGGCATACAGCTCATGAAAACCCAAAATTCCTATCTCAAAAAATTAGCATATCATGAAAAGGTTCTCTAAACGAGCTATTAACCTAATCATCTGAATCAACTAATTAACTCTAAACACCTGCAAAAGATTCCTGAGGCTTTTAAAAACTCCCAGCCTGGTTCATTATTTAAAACCATAGCTTGACTTGCATGTAGTACAGCATGTTGTTGCAAATGTTTAGGCTGTGATATAATTTTAGACTGTTGATGAGAAAAGACTTGGGGTGGGTGGGCTAGTTTTGGGTCTGTTATTGAGAAGGACTAGGATGGAAAGTTTCACTAGAATGAGATGGCCTTCTATCGACATTTAGTTGTGTTGGTGTCAAATCTTCAGACACAGGGATTAGGGCATAGATTGTATCTAGTAATAAATGCCTAGGAGCAAACAGTTAGGTGTGTACACATCGTTGATTGATGAAGCCCGTCGGAGATCAGGACCCAATCCCCTTGGCGACATCACTAGGCCGGGCTGCACACACGTGAGTCAGCTGTGTAGCTGACATGCACTCTGTTGCTGTGGAAGGTGACATGCGTGAGGTCACGCGGCAGGCAGGGAGCAGCATGCACAATGGGATCGGCTGTCTCTGGGGGTGAGTTGATCCACCGAGTGTGATCGCTTGCTGGTTGGGGGTCCAGGATCAGGCACCTCTGTACACACGCCTGGTTGTCAGCAGAGGCGGTCGTTATCGGTCACCTTAGCCGACTTTAATCAAGGGTCTGTACAAGGCTTTTGTAACATGCTCTACTACTACCAAACTTTTTGCCAAAGATTGGGTTTCTAGTCCGCTCTTTAGTTTGTATGAAAGTCTTGAAACAAAATATAAAAGCAGAGCGATCAACAGATATCATGAAATACAGCACTGATGCCTGATGTTCAAATGTCCTTTTGAGACCAGCCTAGTGCTGTACCAAAAGAGTCCATCCACATTTCATAGGTGCATTTTCTTCACTATAAACCACTTCCAAAAAATGCTCCAAGTCCTTTGACAATTGTACCACTATACGCTCACCAGATGAGTCGGCTAATCTTTTCAGATCAGCAATCATCACTTTTGGCCTTGCCAGCAGGATTCCTCCGATCACTCCACCAGACTCCCCAAGCATCCAGCCATATAATTTGGAAAAAAAGGGAGAATGCAATAGTGTGATAACGTCTTGATAAACTTTGTATTGTCACCAGTGCACCCCTTAGCCAACAGTGCCACCCAACGTGCCTCCACCAACATAGATTTACAGGGGGCTCACCAGATGCACTGGCCGACCCGCAACAGACCAGCAGTACAGCGTGTTAATGTTGCCTTAACTCCAGTACTTTATGTTAAAAGCATCCTAGGACTCAAACAAAACCGACCATAGCATAATTCCGTTTGATTTTAATAAGTAATAAAAAGTAGTGCACTTACAAATTTGCAGTAAAAACATGCGCATATAAAATCACAGCACAGGATCCTCCAGCGTCTCCTCAACTCCTAAGACTCCGCCCTACTAGTTTCGTCCAATGACTCATCAGGGGCTTGGCCATTCAGAGCTGAGGGACGCTCTATGTACTTTCCACCTCTGTCACATGACCAGCTGCCTCAGCTGTGTTCATTCGCTGCCACCGCTGCTATTCCAACCTAAGCAGCTCATACAATAGGCTATCCACTTTGGCTTACATGTCCCATACTCCTTTGCGGCTACTTCCGCATTTCGGGGCTGTTTGTGTGTAGCGCCACCCGAACAGTAACAACGTTTCAAGCCCATTTAGTTACATAATCATCCCACCCACCTGATTAGCGTCGACTACCCCATCAGCCCCATCCGACCATGATGCTTAGATAAACTCCCCATACTACTCCGCTCTGCGTCGCCCATATTGTAACTTTGGACTACATTACCCAGATTCCCCTTGTTATCAGCGACGGCCATCTTTGTGATGGCAGAACGGACTACAGAGACAAGAATGTCCTCTGCTCGGTTTTTTTTCGCACACTGACAAAATACTTTGACATAATACGCTGACAGAGTACACTGAGGGTGGTGTGTAACATAAACTTAACTATATGCATTGGGGGTAATTTAAAACAACATAAAAAAATATAAAAAATATAAAAAATATATACAAAAATAGTAGTAAAACTATAAACCTCAAATGTATCCATATTGTTGGATGCACTGTACCTCTATATAAATGAATGAGGGGGACCTACATTAAGCAGTAGTTTTAATAGCCTAGGCTATTATAGCAATAGTCACAATAGCCGGATGATTTATAGTGCCCACTTGATAATCCTCCACATGATTATCTCACTAGTGGCATAAGTCAACTAAATCAAATACTCCATGGCAATCCTGATATTCAAACTTCCCGACTGGAAGTCAACCCAAACTTTAACAATATAGTTTAGACGTGCAATTTGGGAAAAATATATATATAATGCAGCTCATGAATCCAACCTTAGCAGTGGGAAAACACATTCTCTGTTAATAAAACTGTAATAACTGCCTCACCCTCCCATACTCATTGTGTTAACTAATCATCTGCAATAAAGCAATTTATATCAAGTTCCACGTTCAAACCCCCAGGTGTTAGTGTCTTAAGTTCATATATCCATCTCGTTTCCAATTTGGATATTTCCCTAACCTTGTGACAGCCCCTCCACCTAGCCGTTAATTTCTGTTACCCACAGAAACTAAGTTGCGCCGGATTTTTATTGTGGTTCTCCAGAAAATGTTTAGAAACGCTATGCCCCCCAAAACCTCTCGCAATATTATTGATGTGCTCCCCTACCCTCCTTTTTAGAGTCCTTTTCGTGCAGCCCACATATTGTATGTATGAAAGTCTTGATAGCTTTTAAAGAGTGCATAAGATATTATTGAGGTTACAAATGTTCCAAGAACTTCAACATCTTCAGGACAGGCTGAGAAATTCAAAACAGTTTTTTCATCCTTTACAATTATGACAGGAATTTTACTGCGCAGAAAAAAAAAAAAACAAAAAAAAAAAACCTCCAAAAAACTGTTTTCAATTTCTCAGCCTGTCCTGAAGATGTTGAAGTTCTTGGAACATTTGTAACCTCAATAATTTCCTCAGAGGACTCTTTTTTTGCTTGTACATCTGGATCTTGTTAAGGATCTCAATGATTTGCAGCTGTTTCAGTGTAAATATCCATAGACGCTTGAGATTCTTTAATGGATAAGTGAGGCAGGGGTCACACTTGAGTCCGCGAACAATGCACACAGTTTTCTGTGGATATTTTTTTGCATTTACTGCCCACTTTAGCCAATAGCCAGCTTAGAGCAGCTGCCTGGCAGTAAGAATTACACATGGTGGCCCGTATGCCATTCACTTTTTCTCCAGAGTTTTCTCCTAGGTGATATTTTCACAACTTGTCATAAAATGACTTTTAAGCCATCAGCTAGCAAGGAAATACTCAAAATAAATTTGATAGTACTTTTTCACCAACTTTTTCCATTGTAAAATGCTGAAAATGTAGTTTAAAGAGAAGATGAAAATGATCTCCTAGGTCTAGGAGATTATTCAGGTAAAAAAAAAGAATTGCATATGGGCCGGTGTTTGAAAAAGCAACAAAGCTGGTATTTTTTTTTCTGGCATGCAGAAAAATGCACATTGCATTTTCACTTTTGATTTTGCATTGTGGAAAAACACATGTGATTTCCCCCAAGTGTCATCTCTGCCTCAACTAAATGATCAGTATACACATAGACAAAAAACAAGTGTTATTAATAATTTTAGCCAATGAGTGTGGGGATCACAACCAGTGGCGTAGCTACAAACCTCTGGGCCCCGATGCGGAATCTGGATGTGGGCCCCCCCCCCCCCCCCCCGGCAACAACAGCCCCCCCTCCCCCGACAACACCCGACGGATGCACACACATATCAAAATCCCTGTAGCCAGCTATAGGTACCCCCAGTATAGGTAGTCAGGCATAGGTAAGCCAGTATAGTTGCCCCCGGTATAGGTGAGATAGGCAGGCGCCGCCGGTATAAGTTAGATAGATAGGTGCCCCCAGTACAGGTTAGCTAGGTGGGTGCCTCTAATATAGGTAGCCAGAATAGTTGCCCCCAGCGTAGGTTAGATAGGTAGGTGCCCCCAGTATAGGTTAGTTAGGTAGGTGCCTCCAATATAGGTAGCCAGTTTAGTTGCCACCTGTATAGGCTAGCTAGGTGCCCCCAATACAGGTTAGATAAGTAAGTGCCCCCAGTATAGGTTAGATTAGGTAGCTGCCCCCCAGTATAGGTTAGATTAGGTAGCTGCCCCCCAGGATAGATTAGGTAGCTGCCCCCAGGATAGATTAGGTAGGTGCCCCCCAGTATAGGTTAGATGAGGTAGCTGCCCCCCAGGATAGATTAGGTAGCTTCCCCCCAGGATAAATTAGGTAGCTGCCCCCCAGGATAGATTGGGTAGCTGCCCCCCAGGATAGATTAGATAGCTGCCCCCCAGGATTAGGTTAGAATAGGTAGGTGCCCCCCAGGATAGATTAGGTAGCTGCCCCCCAGGATTAGGTTAGATTAGGTAGCTGCCCCCCAGGATAGATTAGGTAGCTGCCCCCAGGATAGATTAGGTAGGTGCCTCCCAGTATAGGTTAGATTAGGTAGCTGCCCCCCAGAATAGATTAGGTAGCTGCCCCCAGGATAGATTAGGTAGGTGCCCCCCAGTATAGGTTAGATTAGGTAGCTGCCCCCCAGGATTAGGTTAGATTAGGTAGGTGCCCCCCAGGATAGATTAGGTAGCTGCCCCCAGGATAGATTAGGTAGCTGCCCCCCAGTATAGGTTAGATTAGGTAGCTGCCCCCCAGGATTAGGTTAGATTAGGTAGGTGCCCCCCAGGATAGATTAGGTAGCTGCCCCCAGGATAGATTAGGTAGGTGCCCCCCAGTATAGGTTAGATTAGGTAGCTGCCCCCCAGGATTAGGTTAGATTAGGTAGGTGCCCCCCAGGATAGATTAGGTAGCTGCCCCCAGGATAGATTAGGTAGCTGCCCCCCAGGATAGATTAGGTAGCTGCCCCCCAGGATAGATTAGGTAGCTGCCTGTCCCCATAATGGAGGGGGGGCCGCAGCCGCGGGGAGGGCAGCCCGACCTCTCCCTCCCTTCCTCTCCCCGGGGCCCCCCCTCAGATGCAGAGTAAGCGGCTAACGGAAGCGCTATAGGCAGAACTCACCTCCGTCCCTGGTTCCAATCGCCGCTGATCTCCTCTCTGGCTGGCTCTGCATAGATGCTTACACACGCAGCTTCCTGTTTAGCCGGAAGCTGCGTGTGTAACAACATCTATGCAGAGCCAGCCAGAGAGGAGATCAGCGGCGAGTGGAACGCAGGGAGGTGAGTTCTGCCTATAGCGCTTCCGTTAGCCGCTTACTCTGCATCTGAGGGGGGGGCCCGGGGAGAGGAAGGGAGGAAGAGGTCGGGCTGCCCTCCCCGCGGCTGCGGCTCCCTCCTACCAGCGCGAACGGGCGCATGGCCCTGCAAACGGAGATGGGCCCCCCGGGCCCCTCCCCCGCCTCCTCAGGAGCCGGGCCCGGTCGCCAAGGCGACCGCTGCGACCACGGGCCCTACGCCCTTGATCACAACCTACACAGACACTAGACCCGACGGGGCTCAGGGTGGGATTAACCGCTTGAGGACCATAGGCTGAAACCCCCCTAGTGACCAGGCTTTTTTTTACAATTCAGGCCACTGCAGCTTTAAGGGCTCGCTGCAGGGCCGTACAACTCAGCACACAAATAAACCCCCCCCCCCTTATTTTCTCGCAACCAACAGAGCTTTCTGTTGGTGGGATCTGAATGCTGCGGCGGCTGTTTTTTTGTTTGTTTTTTTATTAATTTTCATGTTTTTTTTTTAATACATTTTGTTATTTTTTTTATATTCCCCCCTCCAGAGATCCAATCAGCGTGATCCTTCTCATAGGCATCAGCCTACGAGAGGGATCTCTTTGTGTGCCTCCCCAGCGGACAGCTCTGTCAGCTGTGCAGCGCTGCAGTAGATTGTAGCGCTGTACAAGCGTAAACTGATTTTTTTTTCAACCTGCCAGCCGAGATCGCAGCTAGCAGGTTATTTACGAAGCTCCGCTCTGTCATTCAGCGGGGATGTGCACGCATCGGCACTCGCGATCCCCTGCAAAACCCCGCCCCAGGACTTCATACCTTTCAGTGTTAGCTGGTCCTGTGGCTGCCACCTTCCTGAGGCCTAACGGCATATGGCGGTTGGGAAGGGGTTAAAGGGATGGCCGGTACTTAGAAAGGAGCGGGCGGAAGTTAGCAGCACATGCTACTTAGCACTACAGCACATAGCATGCAAACAAGATTTTTAACTCATGCTGCTCTAAGTAGCTTAGTGAGTCAAGGCCATAGACCCTTCTCAGTGTTTTCCTGGCCTCTTTCCATTTTTCCCCCTTTTTTACAGTAATCTTTACCAATATTTTACTATGACCTAACAACCCTACTCTCACACAGAACCCTCCCTCTACCGATGCCTAACCCTTAATTGCTGGGATATTTAAGGGGACATAATCCGTAGTAGTTACAGTAAGTCATAAAAGATGGTTGTAGCCTGAATTTGATGCAGCAATCAACCTATGAAAAGTTTTTTACAACAGTGGTTGCATAGATGATGCATTGCAGTGAGGCAAGCCGCATTACAAATTTGCCGTTATGCCGGACCACAATGCTCCCCTGTAAACCTAGCCTTGGGCTCGTTACACACAACACAGTTATTACAGAATAATTCTGCATGTCAACTTTCTGCCCATGCAAATCTATGGGCCTGTTCACACCTTTGCATTGAAACAGATTGTGTTATTCTAACTCGCACGCAGTAGGGAGATTGTAATGTAATCTGCTAATTACGATTACATGAAATTTCGCATAAACTTTTGCAATTATGGCCACACGTAATTACAATTTTTAAAATCAATTCATTTTGCATAATCTATTTGCCATACATCCATCCAGATAGCCTGCACTGCTGCTGCCGCTCACACGTGCGCTCCCGCGTGCGCTCCTGCCGCCTTTCGCTGCCCCTGAGATCAATGAATGGGAATACAGATCCCATTCATTGATCTATGTTCCCTTAAGTAAAACCAACAAATTTCTCTGGAAAGCCGCGTTTTTTCTATGTCTCACTTCACCCCTTCTGTTCCTGTAAGCAAGAGCTCTCACTTGCAGGACGAAAAATCAAAAACTCACTGTGGCCATCTTGTGGCCAAATAGTAAAACATGTAGTTTTACTATTTGGCCACAAGATGGCCACAGTGAGTTTTTGATTTTTGTACTACATAATAAAAAAAAAATATATACACAATCAATTTCATTTAAAATTACTCTTTTACCTCCCCACTCTGACAAACCCCAAATAAAATTTGAATAAAAAATAAAATAAAAAAAATTACAATAAAAAACATAAATAGTTACCTAAGGGTCTGAATGTTTTTAATATGCAAGTCAAGCGAGCATATTACTATACTTTTTTTAAAGTATAAGCTTGTAAATAGTGATAGACGCAAATTGAAAAAATGCACCTTTATTTCCAAATAAAATATTGGCGCCATACATTGTGAAAGGGACATAATTTAAATGGTGAAATAACCGGGACAAATGGGCAAATAAATTACGTGGGTTTTTAATTATGGTAGCATGTATTATTTTAAAGCTATAACGAAATAATGGCTGAAAACTGAGAATTAGCAAAATGTACCACCCAAAGAAAGCCTAATTGGTAGCAGAAAAAAAACAAGATATAGATCAATTGATTGTGATAAGTAGTGATAAAGTTATTGGCGAATGAATGGGAGGTGAACGTTGCTCGGATGCATTAGGTGAAACGACACTGTAGGCTGAAGTGGTTAAGGTAAATAGTAGGAAGAATTAAAAAATAATTCGATTTTTCAAAAACAACTTGTAGTTTTTGAGTAAATTGGTTTTAAAAATTCAAAGGAAAAATGTTTTTCAAACTCAGTAAAATTTACATTTTGCTGTGGTGTGCACTTTAAAGGAAACCTAAAGTGACTCTAAGGTCCCCAGATTAACTTACCTGGAGCTTCTTCCAGGAAAAAAACACATAAACAAGTACATTACTACTCGTTTTACTTACGTAACAGATGTACTGTACTGCTCATGTTTTGATTTCAGTGAACTGTATATAGTATAAATAAAGAGAATTCTATTATAGGCATTTTACACTTTGATTCCCCCTGACTGAAGCTAATTCTGATGTAATATCCTCCCTTACTCTTTATTTTTCTCCTAGAATCTCCACTAGTTAGTTTGCTTTGTGAACATGTGAGCACAGCAAGATCAAATTTCAGGACTAGCTGCACACTGAACTGCTCTCAGCCAAACAGTGAGGAGCTGGAATAAGGGAGGGGAGATGACAAGCTTCCTTCTCGTCAGCAATGTACCAAATAGAGCCAAGCTGACAGATACCATTTATTACAGCAGAAACATTTCTGATTATATTGGAATGCTTGCAATGCAGGGTAGGGCTTTTTTTTCTGACATTTCACGTTACAATTTTGAAATTGCAAATTTCAATGCAAATTTACGATTATGCAAAATTTGTGCTTATCACTAACATGCAAGCTTTGAATCGATGTGTATTGTATAATATGCATAGTTCACACACATTATATCGTGTCCATTATGCAACATGCTCAGTGTGAATCCATTTGATGGCATTTTTGCTGGCACAACATCTCTGCAGGCTCCTCCACATTCCTCTAGCATCTAAACTCCTTGTGCTCAGGGTTAAACCCAGTGCTCTGTCTCTCTACCCCTGGGCTGGGCAAACTTTACGCAACCCTGGCCGCATGCTGTGGAGCGCATTCCTAAAATTCCTTCCCCTCTCCTCCCTCCTCCCCTCCCCCCGTCTTTCCCTCCCTTTCTGCAGAGTCATGATCGGAAGGTAACCAAGGGTTAACACTCACCTAAGTCACTGCTTCCTGCATTGGGTCTTAAAGGCCACGGGCATCACGTGACACACATCACACACACCGTCAGAACTTGCCAGTGTGTAATATGCTGGCACGTCCTAATAGCTTCTCACGTGGTGCCCTGTGGCACAGAGGGAAACGGAGGGAGTAGAAGAACCCAATCGCCTGCTGGCGGGCTGAGTTTGCAGCGCACGCATTGCAGATGCGTAGTTTGCCCAGCACCGCTCTATTCCGTAACAATTGTCAACATTTATACAGCTAAGGCCTGGTTCACATTAGCGTTTTTTGCAGAGCCGGATGTACGGATCAGGCCATCAGGTTCAGGTAAAAACTGTCAGTTTTTACAGCCAGTGTGCTGTAAACTGTCAGTTTTCTATTTGTTCCTTTGCAGCTGCAAAACCTTCCGTTTCTGTTCCGCTGGGCACAACAGTCTGGAAAAATAGGTCCTGCAGCATTTTTTTGTCCACTGCGCGGAGCGGACAACGGATCCGTACATACCGGACTGTTTGTACAGTATACGTTCCGCTTCCGTTACGCTCAACACTAATGTGAACCGGGCCTTACTGTTGGGCGTATAGTGCGTATGGATGTATATTGTAGCACCCTGGTTGAGAGGTTGATGAAAAATGCCTGAGCAAACACGACTAAGTGCTGAAGATGCTTTCCAATGTGTTTAAAAATGAAAAACCTTCCACACAAACTAAGCACAAATTGCAAAAACAATCTTCATTGGGGGCTATTATTACAGCCAAACTTGCATCTTTCTGCTTATAGGAATTGCTAGTTCTTTGCTACCCTGTAGCAGCCTCACACTTCTCTACGACAGTGACTGCCTGCAGATGCTGTGCGATTGTCCTGAGGTTCCCCCAAAGTCTGTGAACTGTTTACTACATTGCCAATCAACTGAATCTGAGCGAGCAGTGCAACAACAGAGAACATGATAACACACTGGGGCCCGAGAAAGGACATGGAGAAGCAGGAGGGAACTATAACATGCTAGAAAAAAACACTGGTGGAGACGCCCTTGATGATATACAGTACTGCTATAAATATAGTAAATACACAATTCTGCATTAATAAATATACCTTTTCCATTAACCAATGCTTTGTCCTTTGGAAAAGGTAAGAATTAACACTCCTCATCTATAGAATTATTTATAGCAGTTCAGTATATCGTCAAGGGCACCTCCACCAGTGTTTTTTAGCATAGTCTACACCCCAAGTGGTTCAAAGTCACAAGGACTTTTGGAAGACCTCACTACTAATCAAGGAGAGTGACCAACCAGCATCTGCAACATCAGACCTGGGAGCTTGGTGCGGTTATAGTCCCTTGGTTGTTGTAAGTTATTGCCGTCCACCCTTGTAAGTATATTACCGACATACGTGTTCTTTATTACTCCTTGTCCAACGATAATGCACCATTGGGCTCCTGGTCTCTCTCATTCCACAGATACTTCGAGGTTACGGATAACCATTAATCTCTTGCCGACCATGTCACCCCGATGGGCGTGGACGCGGTGGCAGCACCAGGAATGCCTAACGCTGATCAGCGTAAGGTCCTTGGGACGTGGTTTGCGGGAGATCGTGAACACCGATGCGCGCATCCCCACTCTGATGACGGAGCTCCGCTCCACCTTGAGTCTCACAGCGGGGTCGAAACCACCGTCTTTTATTGGTGTACAGCACTGCGATCTAAGGCAGCACTGTACTGGGAACAGCCGTGTGACACGGCCCGCTTGGGGCCATTTTGGGGGGGGCTGGAGGGTCACAGCAAGAGGGGAAAGCCATGCTGCACTTGTAGAAACAGGAAGTTGCGTCAGACACTAGAGAGAGGAACGTCCACACTGGAGCGCACGGAAGGTATGTATCTGCCACTGCCCGCCGCCTGCATATACAAACTATTTAACGCTGGAGGGGAGCGCAGAGGGGAGAGCTCGAGGTGAGGGGGGAACACCCCCCTCCCCGCCGAAGTGCAGCATGGTTTTCCCCTGATGCTGCGTCCCCTCTAGCCCCCCAAAATGGCCCCAAGCCAGGGGGCCTGCTCAGTATTTCTGCAGGGGGGCCCGGTGGGACCTTGTTACGCCCCTGCATTACACTATCCAGCCAAGGAGAGCTGGATAGGAAGAAATAGGGGGAACAGATAGGAACAATATACATATGAGCATACATTTAAAAGTTATCTTTGGATGGACTCCACTAATCCTCTGATGCTTTCTGGTTGTATGGATTTCAAAGTGTCGTCTGTTTCTTGGCAGCAGTTTCCTGGACTGCACAGATATACTTCCGTTCTTACAACACATTACTTGGAATTGTGTTGTTTAAACTGGAGCCCGAAAACCTTATATAATCACATCTGTTTATAAGCAGTGGTTTTTGCATCTGGACTGGATGCATACTTGTGTCTTATTACAACTTGGATGCCAGTACATCAACAACTACAACTACATTGCTGAACTTTCAAAACACACACGGGTTTATATTCACTCGAAGTCATCGCCACGCTAGTAGTTTCATTATTTCACAGTGTTTGAACAGGAGTCAGAAGCAGTGCATACATACTGTATTTGTATTATTATGCATGTTTATTCATGTGTTGCTTATCAAGCTATGGTGCTTCAGCTGATGGGATATATGAAAGTATGCATTTAAACAGATCGGATATCCGGATCCGAAAGTTCTGATATCCGCGTACATGCGGATCTCCGAACGCATTATCCAGGCTATCCGGACGGATTCGGATATCCAGATAGAATAACCGGAAGTGGCATATAAATAGCTTCCAAACCTTTCTTGAGGTAAATGATGCATGTAGCATCATGTTTTTTTTAAGGGAAACAGTAATTTATTATGTGGGGAGTTAAAAATAAAAAAATAAAAAAAAATTGCTGTAAATTAACATCAGGAGTAGGTTCCAGACAGCGGTTGTGCATCTGGGACATGACAGTTTTCAGCTCAGACACCTCCAAAAAAATTACACAGCAATTGTTTAGATAGTTCACATGGCACCCTCCTAGTGTGTTGGTACCACGGCTCACTAAAACATTAGGAGAGGTCAAACATTAGGAGAGGTCAATCACCGTCACCATCTTTGACTCCTCCGCAAACCCCTGTGTGGCCAGAATGTCCTTCTCAAAGTCAGTGGTAACAGCCCTGATTGCGCTCTCTGTGTCTGGACTACAGAGCGTGCTGACTGAGTATAGGCTGCCTGCTGAGGTCGACATGATGACCGACGAGTCCCCATGCACTGCTGGGCGGCTGCTGCTGTTCCTGCGAATAGGAGTGGTGGTGGGGGTGAAGGTGTCTGTTATAGAGCTGGTGGTGGCCTGCTCATCCACCATCAGCTGCATCACAGGCTCGGCGTCTTTCTCCTCCAATTTGCAGCACCAACCCTGCTGAGAAATGGCCGCTACACGCTGCTGCGCATCTGCAGTGTGACTCCCCCTATCAGCTGGGCGCCTAGTGCGTCCAGTGGCTAGCAGCGGAATGGACACTGGTGCGGCAGAACTGCTGGCGGTGACGGTGCCAGCAATGTTCCCTCTCTTCTTGCCCTTGATGCCCTTTCCCCGGGTGCCAGTGCCAGCACAGACATAGTGCAAGTTTGTGTGATGATGATGTCACCAGATGGATGTGGGGTACTTGCACTTTATTGAAATCGATGTTGGACTTCAATGAATCAGCACGGGGGGTGACAGACAACTGAGAAGAAGAAGAAAACGCAATACAACAAACTAGCTAAACAACTAAAAAAGAGTGGTACAGTACAGGTGTTAATGTGCAAAAATGCTGGGTTTAACACAGTAGAAAGCACTTGCTTTAGCCAAACAGCATTGAAGTGTCTCTCAGTGTGCAGTCACAAAGCAAGGACGAGTTCCCTCAACATGGCCGCCTCTTTATATACAGGGGGGGGGGGGGGGGGCTGGCCAGAGTTCCCCTCTGTGATTGGTTGCTAGGGCTTCTGCTGGGAGCCCTCTGATTGGCTCAATGACGTCATCTCCTTAGTTACAGTATTCAAAACCGGATATCCGCCGGATATCTGCAGATATCCGGGTATGCGACCAAATATCCGCGGATTGCTATCCGGATTTGCATAGAAATCCGGAATCCGATTCGGATAGCTGAAAAAAGTTCGGATATCCGGGTTGCCTGGATATCCAGATGAGTATCCCTGTTTAGCGTCCAAATTAGGCTTCCCTGACTTCGGAAGAGAGCAGGAATCCAGCACTGACTCCCTCACATCCTCCCCCGACAAGCTTGACAAGCTCTGATTTATTTATCTCACCAGGATCCAGCGCAGGCGCAGTAGCGGCACTTCATTTGGGCTAGGCGGAAATAGCCGAGCCCAATCGTATTTGCTCTACTGCGCAGGCGCAAAGGACTCGCGCCTGTTCAGTAGAGCGGATAAAATCAAGTTTGGCTATTTCCGTCTTACCTGAACAAAGAACCGCTAGTGCGCCTGCGCAGGATCGCAGTAGGTAAATATTTACCTCACCGCACTTTGGGGGACACAACGCTGGATTGCTGGGACACCGGAGGACAGGGGAAGCCTCATTAGGATCCAGAGGCTTCCCCCTCCCGACATAAGTATCCTCCAGGGGGTATTTTTTTCATTACAGATACTCTTTAAAGTGAACCTGATGTGAAAATAAACTGATGAGATAAACAATTGTTTCTATCCTCCTACTCCTAAAAATGACCTTTCTTTTAGATATCCCATTGGTTTTATTTTTTAACATTTACAAAGTCGATTAAATGTTTTATTGTCTCTGCTCGTTGGCAGTCTATTCAGTGTCCCAGAGTTAAAATACATCAACTATTGGCCTTTTTCTATCTGCCCTCAGAAGTTGTATTCTGCCAGGAAAACTTTTATGGCTGTAATTTGCTTATCAGTGAGGTTCACTATATTCCAGACAAGGTACCAACAAGACAGAAGCTGTCACTTGCATGCCTGAAAATTAACTCTTTTAGGCAGCAAAATATAAAAAGTTAATCATCTTGGCTATTAACCACTTCCGGACAGCAGTGATTGAAATCTACACCCTGTTTGTGGCTGCTTATTCCTGCCAGGGTGTAGATTTCACCGCCGCCCAAAAGTGGTTAATAACAAAGCCGTCTGCTCTCTCCCGCCGCTCCTGCGGCTGTCTACGTTGCTGCATCCACTCGCTCTGCTGTCACGCTGACAGCAGAGCTTCCATATATATAGGGCAGCAGCCAATCACAGCAATCCCATGTCTTAAACGGGCACGGACAGTTCTTGTCTTAAAGGGGCCCTATTTTTTTCCTTTTAAACAATAACAGTTGCCTGGCAGCCCTGCTGATCTTTCTGGTCACTAGTGTCTGAATCACACAACTGAAACAAGGATGCATTTAATCGATTTTTGTTAGAAACATCCGATCTGCATGCTTGTTTTGTTTTGGGTCTATGGCTAAAAGTATTAGAGGCAGAGGATCAGCAGGGAAGCCAGGCAACTGGCATTGTTTAAAAGTAAATAAATCTGGCAGCCTCCATATCCTTCTCACGTCAGGTTCCCTTTAACCTTAATGCTAACCATAACCAAACTTTGAACTTCATCTTATCTCTGCCATGTTTTGAATACCTTTGATTACCTAAACAACATCGTTTATCAGTTTTATCAATGCCCATTGTCATCCCACAGTGCTGATCAGAGCTGTCATCTTGTGGTTGTGGAAGAATGGATATGCCTTTGTCTGCAGAGATGGGATGTTCCATTGTTTGTATTCAGACACATGCCTGGTGTTTCTTATTCTGGCAGTTGTTCCATCACAAACCATTGCTTTACACAAGACAAGACACAGAACACGTATGCTGCGCTTTTCTCCTGGCGGACTCAAAGTGACAGAGCTGCAGCCGCTAGGGCAACAGGACATTAGGGCATTAGGATCATTTGCCCAAAGACTCCTTATTGTTTTACATACAGAATTTGAACCCTGGTAAAAAGGCTCAAATCCTACATCAAAGGCAGCAGCCTTACCACTATAAGAAAATAATAATATCCGCGCAAAAGAACTCAAAAAGTCCCAAAAGCTGCCCAGAAGTTAAAAGTCCTTCAGAATGACTTCATAACAATATATATCCCACAACTTCAGCGCTATAGGGTCTCTCAATTCAGGGGTCCGTCACCAACACCCCTCACAGTGCAGGCTTACCAGCTTCCTGTAAGACCCAGATTATAAGGTCTAAGCGTATATGTGGTCAGTGGTCCCACCGATCTGCGATTTCCACGCTCTGCGATCCCCAATACTCCTCCTCTGAAGATGTTCTCCGCATATGAGGATATGGTATTGTAAAATAAAACAAATCTAAGTGCTCTCCGCATTCACTTAAGACAAGCACTTTTATTTTGTATAAAAAGCAAACAGATACTCACATAAGGGCCCTTGTTACAGGGACCCTCAATAGACACAGCGTATAAAACAGGTGAATCTGCAGGGTGCCAATCTCCCCTCTGCCATCCGTTTCGCCCGACCCAGGTTTCGCTCACGCGTCCTCAGGGGCTTCTTAACAGAATGGCAACCCGGGTGAGTGTTAAATACCCTCTCATCTCCATCTTAGACGCCGCCGGCGCATCAAACCGCGCGTTCAGATCAACATGACGTAACTTCCGTTACGTCACATCCGGACTTCCGCCGCATGGAACGCACGGAAGGTAAAGTACTTCGCTATTCCCCTCAGTCTTCCGGGGGTAAGCTTGGAGCGCAAGGAAGGTATGTATTAAACCTCCTCCTCCATCTAAAGCAGGACCATTTCAGGCCCGCTACAGAAATCTTCTTAAGACCGGATGTGCAGTGGTTAGAATGGCACCCCGCTATTACACAACTTCACAATAAAACAATTTCACATTATTCTGTAAATACATAATTACAATATATTAAAATACAATAAAACAAAATAAAAATTATAAATTATAAAATTAACAAAATACAATTATGTATATAGTACAACACCTTAAAATTTAGACACATTAAGGGAAACTCCACTACTCCTCCTCACTCTAACATGTCCCATTCCCCCACTTTACACCTCAAAGCAACCTTTCTAAGGGGCAATTATCAACTAGAGATCCAATCAATACATAATTCTGCATAATTATCATCCCATTAGTCATCTGTTATAAAGCAATTTAAATCCAGCTCAATATTCAAGCCCTTAGGATCCATACAATCTAACATATAAATCCATTTGGTTTCTGCTTTAGATATCTCTCTTATCCTATGAGTGCCTCTCCAATTACCCAAATTCCTCTCTATCCCACAAAATTTCAATCCTGAGGGATCCTGTTGATGACACGTTCTAAAGTGTTCAGATACCGAATGTTCTTTAAAACCACCTTTTATATTATTTATATGTTCCCCGATTCTCTCTTTAAGGGGTCTTTTAGTTCTTCCTACATAGTATTTTCCACAGGGACAAGTAAGCAAATACACCACATATTTTGTCTCACAAGTTATAAACTGCTTTATCTCATATTCCTCACTAGAGAAAGTTTGCTGTACCCTAGGGGTGAGAATGCATGTCCTACAAGGCAGGCATTTTCTACATTTATAAAAGCCCACCTCCCCAAAGGAACTCACTCCCTTATATCTAGGTTCCTCTATAGCACTTGAAGTTAAAATATCTTTCAAGTTTGGGGCCTTTCTATAAATCATTTCTGGATGCTCCGGTAAAATTCCACTCAACACTGGGTCCTCTTTCAAGATGGCCCAGTGTTTATTAAAAATCCTCCCCACCTTCTTATATTGCTGGCTAAACCCTGTTATAAATGGACATATTAATTCTTTTCTTTCTTTGGTATTATCTCCTAAAATGGTCTCTCTCTCTATTAGTGCCACCTCATTCCGGATGGTTTCTAATCTATTTCTGTCATAACCTTTCTTTTCAAATTTTTTACTTAATATATCAGTTTCTGCATAAAAATCAGTAATTTCACCGCAGTTCCTCCTAAGGCGCATAAATTGCCCTTTCGGGATACCTCGCAGCCAGTTGGGATGATGACAGCTAGTCATTGGAATAAAACTATTTCTATCTGTGGGTTTTGTATACGTGCTCGTTTTAATTGTCTCATTCGAGTTACTTATCACCCAATCCAAAAAGTGCACTTCTTCTTTATTATATTCACAGGTAAATATCAAATTTGGGGTTTTAGCATTCAAGGTCCCAATAAAGCTTTCCAGGGAGATTTCATCCCCTCTCCACATAAACATAATGTCATCTATGAACCTTTTCCAAATAATCAGATTCTGATCCATATGTCTATATATATGTTCTTCCTCCCACATGGCCATGTAGAGGTTTGCCATGCTAGGTGCAAATTTTGCTCCCATGGCCACTCCCACTTTTTGTAAGTAAAAGTTACCCCCAAACCAGAAGTAATTATGATCTAATGCAAATCTAGTACAGCTGATTACAAACTGAATCTGTTTTTCTTCTAGTTCACCTTTTTTGTACATAAAATATTCAATTGCTCTAAGACCCGCTGAATGCGGTATCACCGTATATAAAGAAGTTATGTCAGCGGTCACCAAAAAAGGGGGTTCAGCAAAATTTAGATCTTTGAAAATATTGATCACATGTTTTGAATCCCTCAGGTAAGAGTCTGTTGTGGTTACTAGTGGCTAAGATATAAGAAAGAACTAGAAGGTTTGATGGATTGGGGTTACAAAGAGGGGATTCTGGATGAGAAAGCATTACTAATCCCCCAGGGAGACCTATTGTTAGTGGGATAGGTTCAGTCACCTAAAGATTAGGTGAATATATAGATAAATTCTTACAGCCACTAGTAACCACAACAGACTCTTACCTGAGGGATTCAAAACATGTGATCAATATTTTCAAAGATCTAAATTTTGCTGAACCCCCTTTTTTGGTGACCGCTGACATAACTTCTTTATATACGGTGATACCGCATTCAGCGGGTCTTAGAGCAATTGAATATTTTATGTACAAAAAAGGTGAACTAGAAGAAAAACAGATTCAGTTTGTAATCAGCTGTACTAGATTTGCATTAGATCATAATTACTTCTGGTTTGGGGGTAACTTTTACTTACAAAAAGTGGGAGTGGCCATGGGAGCAAAATTTGCACCTAGCATGGCAAACCTCTACATGGCCATGTGGGAGGAAGAACATATATATAGACATATGGATCAGAATCTGATTATTTGGAAAAGGTTCATAGATGACATTATGTTTATGTGGAGAGGGGATGAAATCTCCCTGGAAAGCTTTATTGGGACCTTGAATGCTAAAACCCCAAATTTGATATTTACCTGTGAATATAATAAAGAAGAAGTGCACTTTTTGGATTTGGTGATAAGTAACTTGAATGAGACAATTAAAACCAGCACGTATACAAAACCCACAGATAGAAATAGTTTTATTCCAATGACTAGCTGTCATCATCCCAACTGGCTGCGAGGTATCCCGAAAGGGCAATTTATGCGCCTTAGGAGGAACTGCGGTGAAATTACTGATTTTTATGCAGAAACTGATATATTAAGTAAAAAATTTGAAAAGAAAGGTTATGACAGAAATAGATTAGAAACCATCCGGAATGAGGTGGCACTAATAGAGAGAGAGACCATTTTAGGAGATAATACCAAAGAAAGAAAATAATTAATATGTCCATTTATAACAGGGTTTAGCCAGCAATATAAGAAGGTGGGGAGGATTTTTAATAAACACTGGGCCATCTTGAAAGAGGACCCAGTGTTGAGTGGAATTTTACCGGAGCATCCAGAAATGATTTATAGAAAGGCCCCAAACTTGAAAGATATTTTAACTTCAAGTGCTATAGAGGAACCTAGATATAAGGGAGTGAGTTCCTTTGGGGAGGTGGGCTTTTATAAATGTAGAAAATGCCTGCCTTGTAGGACATGCATTCTCACCCCTAGGGTACAGCAAACTTTCTCTAGTGAGGAATATGAGATAAAGCAGTTTATAACTTGTGAGACAAAATATGTGGTGTATTTGCTTACTTGTCCCTGTGGAAAATACTATGTAGGAAGAACTAAAAGACCCCTTAAAGAGAGAATCGGGGAACATATAAATAATATAAAAGGTGGTTTTAAAGAACATTCGGTATCTGAACACTTTAGAACGTGTCATCAACAGGATCCCTCAGGATTGAAATTTTGTGGGATAGAGAGGAATTTGGGTAATTGGAGAGGCACTCATAGGGTAAGAGAGATATCTAAAGCAGAAACCAAATGGATTTATATGTTAGATTGTATGGATCCTAAGGGCTTGAATATTGAGCTGGATTTAAATTGCTTTATAACAGATGACTAATGGGATGATAATTATGCAGAATTATGTATTGATTGGATCTCTAGTTGATAATTGCCCCTTAGAAAGGTTGCTTTGAGGTGTAAAGTGGGGGAATGGGACATGTTAGAGTGAGGAGGAGTAGTGGAGTTTCCCTTAATGTGTCTAAATTTTAAGGTGTTGTACTATATACATAATTGTATTTTGTTAATTTTATAATTTATTTTTATTTTGTTTTATTGTATTTTAATATATTGTAATTATGTATTTACAGAATAATGTGAAATTGTTTTATTGTGAAGTTGTGTAATAGCGGGGTGCCATTCTAACCACTGCACATCCGGTCTTAAGAAGATTTCTGTAGCGGGCCTGAAATGGTCCTGCTTTAGATGGAGGAGGAGGTTTAATACATACCTTCCTTGCGCTCCAAGCTTACCCCCGGAAGACTGAGGGAAATAGCGAAGTACTTTACCTTCCGTGCGTTCCATGCGGCGGAAGTCCGGATGTGACGTAACGGAAGTTACGTTATGTTGATCTGAACGCGCGGTTTGATGCGCCGGCGGCGTCTAAGATGGAGATGAGAGGGTATTTAACACTCACCCGGGTTGCCATTCCGTTAAGAAGCCCCTGAGGACGCGTGAGCGAAACCTGGGTCGGGCGAAACGGATGGCAGAGGGGAGATTGGCACCCTGCAGATTCACCTGTTTTATACGCTGTGTCTATTGAGGGTCCCTGTAACAAGGGCCCTTATGTGAGTATCTGTTTGCTTTTTATACGAAATAAAAGTGCTTGTCTTAAGTGAATGCGGAGAGCACTTAGATTTGTTTTATTTTACAATACCATATCCTCATATGCGGAGAACATCTTCAGAGGAGGAGTATTGGGGATCGCAGAGCGTGGAAATCGCAGATCGGTGGGACCACTGACCACATATACGCTTAGACCTTATAATCTGGGTCTTACAGGAAGCTGGTAAGCCTGCACTGTGAGGGGTGTTGGTGACGGACCACTGAATTGAGAGACCCTATAGCGCTGAAGTTGTGGGATATATAGCCTTACCACTATGCTATCCAGCTGACCCTCCAGCTTTACAGCCAAGAATAGGCCATACCACTCAATAATGGAAGGTTAAAGTGGAATGAAACCCAGCATTTCTTCTTTGCTCTAAAAGATTATTTACAACATATAATATACTAACACATTTTTTTTTGTAAAACAGCATTCAAAGGGTTAAATCACAGGACTGCCTTTTTCTCCTGTTGGGGCAGCCGCATCCGAACTGGTGATAACCTTATCTTGTGTTTACATTCTTCACTTGATACAATTAAGTAAACATTCTCTGACTGTGCAGAAACTTCTGCTAATAAGTCCTGAACTGAAACACTGCTCAGAAATCATTATTGGGTGCATTAACAATAGAAATACAACAGTTATGAATAAAATTTCAAAGCAAATAAACTGAACTTTGGGAACTTACAATTTTTAAATGAATAATAATAATTGTGCATGAAAACAAATATGATCATTGTATGGGTTATAAAAAGTAGGAAAACACATTTTTATTGAATATTTTGTCAGAGTTTAAAACCGCTTTAAAGGGGCACTATGCCGAATCAGTGTTTAAGTAAGGGCTAGATAAAATTAAGCAATCATGCATGTTCAGCAAGCCAGCACCTATTTAGTAAGGAGTCCTTGGGCTAAAATCCCTAGCACTGCTACTGAGGGCATCCTAGTGGCTGCAGCTCAAGCACATTAAGTCCGCCAGGAGAAAAGTGCAATATAAATGTTATTTGTCTTGTCTATGAAAAAGAATTGATTTAAAAAACAAACAAACAGAGCTTAACTTCACTCACCTTCACTCACATAATCTTTTGGCATACCAGCTGAATCAACATACAAGCCAATTAGCCCATTATGTTATGACAGGATCATCCACCAGGCAACCTAGGCAGGTGATTGGGGCCTAGTGGGTGTCAAGGGGCCCACCTGCCACTTCTTTTCACTTCAGCTTACCGAAAGGACCACCAAAAGGGCCCCAAATCTACTACCTTGCCCCATTACATTCTAATCCATCTTTGTGTTATGGGGAACATCTGCTGCTCTTACTTGCAGCATAGTGTGCAACAGGGCCGTTTCTTGGACAGTGCGGCCAGGGCGACCACCCTGGGAGCAGACCGGCAAGTAGAAGAAGGGGGGCACAGACAGAAGGGTATAACCGCACGGGAGCTGGTGATGTGCGGTGAAGCCAAATGGAAGAAGAAAGATTACCAGCGCGATCACCTTCCTTGGCTCCTCCTGGGCTTCCTGCATCCAACGTCAAGTCATCATCACGTCACCACCGCGTGATGACACCAGCTGTCCTGTAGCGGTACTGCAGGCTGTCAGTTCTTGGCGCCCATGAAGGAGTTGGCTCGCCGGGGCTCTCTTTGCCTGTGTGATTTCCTGGTCCCTGCTTCCTCCTGGATGAGCGGCTGGTCACTAGTAAGTAGGCAGATCTACTTGTGACCTGTGGCTATGTGACTGTCCCTAAAGAGTAAAGGTTCGCGGGTCCACGGGTTGGGGGGGAAGGGGGCACAATTTTTACACCCTCGCCCTGGGTACAACTTAGCCTAGAAACTGCCCTGGTGTGCAGCATACAACCGAGGAGGACCAGACCCATGAGCGTAGGTGGATGATGAAGAACCTATCAGAGTGCCGGGGTCCTGACATGCTATGCTGCAGGTAAAGCAGCCTAGCTAGTTAGATTTATTACTGTCCATAGCGGCAGGAGAGAGTGGGGGAAGCTAAAATGCACACATGAAGGGAAGATAGATCTTAGAAAAATAAACAGTTACAACAGATGTTTCCCATAACAGAATTGGCTGATCTGCTTGTACGATGTTTACTACAGAACTGATAGGATGCCAAAAGATTATGTGAGTGAAGTAATAGCTTTGCTTGTTTTTTAATTCAATTCTTTTTCATAGTAACGTCTGTCACTTGCTTGCTAATGTAATCTAACCCTTAAATAAACACTGATTCATCATCGTGCCCCTTTAAGGACATCCAGTAGCTGTGTGTGATCAGTGCAGGGCCAGCCCTACCTTGAAGCCAACTGAATTACGTTTTTCAGGGCAGCAGACAGTAAGGGGCAGCATAAGTTCTACACTCAACCGATCTTTTTAAGTGTCTACCGCTGCTCTGCTGCTTCTGCCTCACTCACTAAGAGCCTGAGCCCACTGGCACAGTTGTGTTGGCTTTTCATTTGCACATCAATGTTACAGATTCTGAAAAGCGGACAGAAGCGGACACAACTGTGCTAGTGGGCCCAGGCCCTAAGCACAGAACTTGCCTGCTGCAACCCTACTAACTTTTTGAGATGAGAAAGAGGGACACTTTTAGCAGGGGCATAACTAGGACCCACTGAGCTCCCCTGCAAAAATTCCCGCTCAGGGCCATTTTGGGGGGCTGGAGGGGTCGCAGCATGAGGGGAAAGCCATGCTGCACATTGGCAGCGGTCCCCCCCCCCCCCCCCCTCCCTTGGGCTCTCCCTTCTGCGCTCCCCTCCAGCATAAATAAGTGTATGTGTCTAGGCGGCGGGCAGCGGCAGATCCACATACCTTCCTTGCGTTCCAGTGTGGATGTTTCTCTCTCTAGTGTCTGACACTACTTCCGGTTTATACATGTTTGATGCTGTTTTCCAATCTTATCTTGTGAGTTACAGCAGATCTCCGATGGAGGATAAACTCACACAGGCACCATGCTTGGGTTTCTCAGGAACACACACACTGTTCTTGTCTCTTCCTTTTTTTTTGCTTTCTGAGTAAAACTTTATTTTAACACTTTGTGGTTAACAAACAGACAGCATTGTCATATGACTCTAGATCAGTGAATAAGCTGTATAAGGGCATATAAAACATCACATATCTTAACAATGCGGCGTTTTAACACTAGCTATAGTGCTTAACATGAATAATAGTTAAAAGCAAGGATTTTATATCGCTTCAGACTCTCTTTAACATTTGCAAACTCTCACTCACTGACCTATACAAGATCAGTATTGAAAACCTATGTCATTTATTGATTATTTCTATTTTTTTCTATCTTTTACAGAACCCTATCAGTGTTAATGACCCTGTTGTCTGACATGAGCTAAACGAAAACATGTCATCACAACTTTCCCATTTTCTCTTTTTTTCCTTTCCTAAATGTCAGTGCTAAGTAGGACTTCTTTCCTATAAGTTTTGTTAATTTGTTGCAATGTTTCTGTCTTTCAGAGTGCTACTTCACATGAAAATCAGTGGTGAATAAGCACAAATGGAGGAAAAGATGGAGCAGCAAGCGGTCTTACCAACACAAGACAGCTTCCGGCTTTTCACCAGAGAGTCCATAGAAGCGATCAAGAAGCGCATTTCAGTGGAGAAATATGAGAAGTCAAAACAAAGGAATGAGAAAAAACATTCAACACCAAAAAGGGCCCTGGAAGCTGGTAGAACACTACCCTTTAGCTATGGTGATGTTCCTCCCAGAATGGTATCACAACCTCTGGAAGATTTGGATCCATATTATGCTAATCAACAGGTGAGAGAGTGACAAGGGCATAGGCATGTTTAGGGGGGGGGGGGATTACTGGTGCCCAGATGGGGCTAGAACAGTGTCTGGGGAGGGGCACAAGTGGAGACACCAGAATATCTGCAGGCAGGGCCGGATTTACCATAAGGCACTGTAGGCGCGTGCCTACAGGTGCCTGATGATGGAAAAGGCGGCTCACTCCCCTCCCTGAATGCCTCCCTCCCTTCTTTCCTATGCAGAGTCCTGATGTGACGAAAATGTACATGAGAGGTTACTCACCCTGCTCTCGGCATTCCACTAATGAGATCTCCCTTCAGTCAGGGTCTAGCTACTTGGGGGTACCTCTAGCAAACTACTATTTATAGTAATTCTGGCTACCTAATGCTAAGTGACCTGTAGCTGCCTATGATGGGCAAGGGAAGTAAGGGAAAAGTGACAGCTAGGCCAGCTAGGACACGTGCGGTGCGGTTCGGCAGGTGTTTGTAGGTGCATGGAGGGAGAAGTCTAGGGTGCCAGGACATCTGTGCCTATAGGCTCCTGTGATGTAAATCCGGGCCTGTCTGCAGGCATCCTGCAGCTCACAGCACCATGCTGCTGCTTGAACTATGTGGTGCCCCGCCCCCTTTCTTCCCCTGCCCAGGGGCACCTCTAGCCTTCTTGTCACTCCAGGCAAAAAATCCTGTGCCCCCCCCCCCCCCCCCCATAAAAATAAAACAAAAATCATATACATTATAGAACACTTCACACATGATATAAGCCATCAGAGAAGGATAACTATGAAATGGGGCCCTGGGCAAGATAACACTTTGCCCTCCACTGATGGTCACCTGGCTCATTTAGTTAGATTTGGTGGGGGCTAGCAACCACCAGGCCCCTAAACTCTCTCTAGACCCTAGGCAGCTGCCTATGTTTACCTTGTGGATGATCAGCATTGTATGCCATACAGCACATGCTGCCAGTATGCACCTCAAATAAATACAACACCCACACTACAAGTTCCAATGTCAGTCACATTGCAAGATTGGATTATCAAGCAAGACATTCTTCCTTTCAGAATAATTTTTCACAAACATTATGAGATATGCAGATATGTTACCACCTGTTGGGGTAGGACTGGAGTGGGTATATCATGACATTGAAGGGCTGATATGGTAAGGTGGTTTAAGGCACAGTGTACACCGAGCGGTTTTAGCAGCGATCCGCTAACCACATCTGTCTGTGAAAACGCTTGGCTAATGTATTTCATTGGGATGATGCACACCAGCGGTTTGAGTTTTTTAGCAAACCGCAAACGTGCCTCCTTCTGCACATTTGCTGTTTGCAGAAGCGATTCTGCCTCAATGTAAAGTATAGGAAAAATGCTAACCGCTCTAAAAAAACGCTAGATCAGAGCAGTTTTCCAGGCGTTTTTGCTACAGAAGCTGTTCAGTAACAGCTTTTACTGTAACAAGATTTGTAATCTGCTTCACATAAACGCTCAGCATGTTTAGAAAATGTCTCTAAACATGCCTAGAATCGCTCTGAAATCTGCTCCAAAAACCGCTAGCGTTTTGAGGATCTGCTAGCGGTTTTGGTGTGCACTGGGCCTAATGGTTTGATTCATAATCCATTCTGGAGATAAGCACAGTGTGTTTGTAGTGTAAGTGATACAAGAGAAGAGAAGTAGAATGGAGGGAGGAAGGGTAGTAGAGGGTCAGAATTGATGACATGGATGAGCAGATATCTATGAGTAGAATAGAGGCTCAGTGGGTAGCACTACTGCATTTTAGTGCTGAGTCCTAGGCTTGAACATTGGCCAGGGCAAAATCTGCATGGAGTTTCTGTCTTCAGACACTTCAGACATTTCCTGCATCCTAAAAAACATACTAATAAGTCAACTGGTTTACCCCAAAACAATCCTATATTGAAAATATTAGACTATAACTGTGGTAGGGATTAGATTGTGAGCTCCTCTGAGGACAGTCAGTGACATGACTCTGTAAAGTGCTGCAGGAGATGTCAGTGCTATATAAATACATAATAATAATATGGTAGGACATTATTCTATAACTACGGTAGGGTTAGATTGTGAGCTACTCTGAGGACAGTCAGTGACATGACTATGTACTCTGTAAAGTGCTGCAGAATGTCAGTGCTATATGAATACATAATAATAATATGGTAGGACATTACAGTTTGACTATAGTAGGGATTAAATTGTAAGCTCCAGTGAGCAGTCAGTGACATGACTATGTACTCTGTAAAGTGCTGAAGATGTCAGTGCTACATAAATACACAATAATAGTTCCAAATCCTACTGGCTCCTCTGAAGAGTGCTCAGACTAGTGTACATAGTTGTGCACATTGTTCCCCAAGTAGCAGTTGTTTGGTCAGAGAGACAGTGGGAGAGGGACCATGAGCAGAGGGTGAGGGCGAGCAAAGTTAAGCTCCACACTCACCACAGTGACTGCAACAACACAGGAAGATGGATCCAGCGAGGTGTCCCCTCATGACAAGCGTCCAGCGATTCATCTTCCTGCCAGCGGGTATGCGAGATGTCACGTGACATTACAGGACGGGCGCGAACGAGAAGTCAAGCGACCGCAGTACTTTACGGGGTGTCGTCAAGGATCTTAAAGATCCGGTCCTCAGTGACGGTCACTTTTCACCACACAACGCTAAGGGATGTCACGACATCGTGTAAATGACTACTTGTCGCTCAAAAAAGAAATGAATGGACATCGGGAAAATCGTTGGAAAAATCGTGAGGTGGGTACATAGCATTAGAGAGAGGGCAAACAGACAGCATTAATGGAAATACATTATTATGCCATCTTCAATTATAAGTAGTGATGGATGTAATTACACACATTGCTTACATGTCCATTATCATTGTTTGAGCTTTAGATGCTGCCCTCCTATTCACTCTCTCACAATGAAAGACAAAGCCTGCAACCCCCACTGTGTCCATTACACACTTCAAACACTGTCCTTGGGAACTCAGGGAGAAGTGCAGGCTGTGTGTCCCAGTCAGAGGGAGAGAGCATAAGATGATCCTACCGCTCCATAGCTAGTCATGGCTGGAGAGCGTCCTGACATCTAGACATGCAGGACATTCTAGCAGAACACACAGGCTGTCTGCAGAGTTTACTGTTTGTTTGTTTGTCGCTCTGCAGACTCAGTAACATTTGGGGGTAGGGCGCTGTCACCTCTGTACACTGAATAGTGAGGGACTGTCTCCAATCTTTCTATGAATCCTTATTAGATGCATTCCTAAAAACACTTGTGAGAGTAGAACAGAGTAACCAAGCAGCTCAGGGTGACCCAAACTACTAGGAATGTATAGAGGATAAAAGGAACCAAAAAACCCTCCTACTAAAAAAGCAAAGCTAGGTGTAATAGCCTTCTTAAAACAGAGAGTAGAAAACTTTCTCTACATACCCTTAAACGGCAGTCAGTCACTCAGGCTCAGAAAGGTGGGGGCAGAGAACAGTTATAAACCAGACACCTTCTTCTTAGGGAGTATCTATAAATCTGAACTCTGAATGATTCTTTATCCCTGACTTAGCAGAATGCTATTTGTGAAAAGAGCAGAGTATCCAAGCAGCGCAGGGTGACCCAAGCTACTAGGAATGTATAGGGAGATAAAAGTTACCAAAATGCCCTCTTACTAAAAAAGCAAAGCTTGGTGTAATTTGCCTTCTTAAAACAGAAGGAAATCTATTTCTCTCCAGTCCCTTACAACGGTCTTTCAGGACAGGAATTTTTATTTCCCCTTGGACTGACAGTAATTTATTGCGCCTTCCCCATCAAAGCCGCTCCAAGCCGCTGCCTGGGTGGTCAGTAGGTTAAGGCGCCCCTGCCACAGTTAACTTTGGATGTAGCAGCAGCATGCACAGCATGGAGCAGATCTGGGGAACTTGGCAGAGCTCAGAGCCAGGTATGAGCACAGCCCTATGCCCCTGCTGTGTCCTAGTAAACTAGGAAGTTGGGACCTTGCAAAAAGCTTCACTTCCTGCAAACAGCTCTGGGCCCTCCTGTAATCACAGGGACTGCTCCCCTCTACTAACACCCCTGTCTACATCCCACCTTGTTACAGCTATACCTCCCATCCAGTTAGTGGAGAAGGGAAGGAGGAAAGGGGTGAGGTGAAGGAGGCTTATTCCAGATACCCACGCACACTCAAGGATGATGTCATTGCTGGAACTTCAGAGGTTCTACAGAGTTTAACCCTTTCTGATCCACTGTTGGATTTGGCCCAGCAGTGGACCAAGCCCCCCTCACCTCCTGCTGTCGGATTATGTCAAGAAACTTCCCCATTCACCCTTTACATCATATCTTATTTTGAGATCACCCACACCCCCAGTACAGCAGAAAAATTAAGTTCTGGGGGATGCGGGTAAATTCAAGATAGGATTGGAAAGGGGTGAGCGTACATATAGAAATGACACACGACAAAACAGTGCCGGTAATAGAATATTGGTAAAATTGCCAATATTCTACTACTTAATTCTTATAGTAAATTATTGGTCACTTTTACCGATATTTTACTATGACCTAACCTAAGCTGAAGAATTATACATTACCTGCGCCTGGTGATCACGTCTCTCCACTTCTTGGTAACTGGTAAGTTAGAAAGTGTCCTACAGCCAGCCAATCATCATGTTGGGACTGAAGCTGCATGGTGATTAGCTGGCTGCAGGACACTTGCAAACTAACTAGGGAGTGGAGGAGACACCATTGCTGGTAGCAATCCCCCGTCCTCCTCCGTCCCACGGCAGCAGCGATAGAGCTCCCTGAACGGGGGGGATGTAAATATTTACCTTCCCGGCTCTAGTGCAGGCGCAGTAGCAGCTCTCGGCTACAAAATAGGTGGAAATAGCCGATCACAGTCGGGTCTGCTTTACTGCGCAGGCTCAAGTCTCCTGCGCCTGCGCAGTAGAACGAACCCGACTGCGATCGGCTATTTCCACCTATTTCCAAGTGGAAAGCCGAAACAGCACCTCCGCTGGAACCAGAAAAGGTAAATATTGCATAGCCTGACAAATTTTCGGCTGTGCATTCAGAGGGGCCCTGGGAGACCACCGTGGGATGGAGGAGGATGGGGGAAGCCTCGATAGGATCCAGAGGGTTCCCCGTCCCGAGGTGAGTACCCCCCAGAGACATTATTTTTCTGTACCCCACCTGGTGCATAACTTTAACTGCTCCCCTTCCATTGCCTAAGCTTAACCAACTCTACCCTGAAGACTAAGCTAACTAATTCCCCTGGTGCCTAACTGTTAACCATCCTCCACCTACCTAAAGGTGCTCTGTCCTCTTGCACAGGACAGAAGTAAAACATTGAGAAATGCACCCTGTATGTATTTAGAGAGTTTAGCCTGTCTAATAACCCTCATCTGTGACTAATCACCACCGTAATTTGACCTCTCAGCTGTGTTAGCTCAGGAATCTCCTCTGCCACCGCAGAACAGCTAATTTGTAAACACAGGATGTTAACCCTATGTCTGCTTCCATAAAAGCAAGAAGTAGACACACTGCAGATTTATTGCAGGATTTGAATCAGCTGTAACAAAGAAATGTTTTCTTTAAAGGTTATTATGATGTTGCTCATCTTATAGAGCAAAGAGGAAGTTCTGAGTTCAGGTCCGCTTTAACAACCCCAATGCTCAACTTAACCACTTCGCCACCCGGGTACAGTATATCTACGCTCGTTTGGACTTCAGTTTCCCGCCCGGAGCGTAGATATACGCACCCCCCGCCGCTACCGCCGCCGCTGTCCGCGCTCCCGCTCGAACTCCCGCGATCGTGCATGCCGCTGCCCGCTCGCCCGGAGATCACTGAACGGGAAAATACATTCCCGTTCGTTGATCTCTGCCCCCGCAATGATCAGCATGCTTCTATGAGAAGCAGCCGATCATTGTGAAAAAACTCAGTTTCCCAGCCTCCCTTCCTGCAAGCGTCCTTCCGACGCTTGTAGGACGCCTGTAAAATAAATGTGGCCATCTTGTGGCCAAAAAGTAATACTACACCCAAACACATTTTTCACATACAAATACAATATTATCACTATTAAATTTAACTCATTATCTCCCACACTCCCCAATTGTTACCAATAATCTTTTTTGTAATATTAAAATAAATTAAAAAAAATTACAATAAAAAAAATACATAAATAGTTACCTTAGGGACTGAAATCTTTAAATATTTATATCAAGAGGGTATAACACTGTTACTTTATAAACTATGGGCTTGTGATTAGGGATAGACGCAAAACTGAAAAAAATGCACCTTTATTTGCAAATAAAATATTGGCGCCAAACATTGTGATAGGGACATAATTTAAACGGTGTAATAACTGGGACAAATGGGCATATAAGTTACATGGATTTTAATTATAGTAGCATGCATTATTTAAAAACTATAATGGCGGAAAACTGAAAAATAATGTTTTTTTTTCCAAATGTTTTCCTATTTTCCCATTAAAACACATTTAGAATAAAATAATTGAATGAATGTAAGGAGCGCTGAAAGGAGAAAATTGCTTGGATGCTGAAGAGGTAAAACCCCTCAGTTGTGAAGTGGTTAAACCCACCTCGGTGCCTAACCTTAACCCCCTAAACTACTGGGCGCCTACTATTTATCGGGCACCAAATTTACTGTTCATTGCTGAAAATTGCGGCTCATACTATTGCTGCCTATGGCGGCGCCATTTGTAGCGGGGCTCGTCCTGAGCTATTTTGACCTGATACCAGAGGTAATGGGGGAGGTTTTCAGGCAGGGAGACCCTCATTACTGCAAAAAGGCCTTCATGGAAAACTGTAACAGTTTCCATAAAGTAAACACATTTTTGTGTTGCTCACTTTTCTATAATATACTGTAAAGGCTTAAAGCACTTACACATAAGTGTCATTAAATAAAGTTCTGATAAATTATGCAATACCCTTGCATTACTGGTTTTACCCCTGTCTTAAAATGCTAACACATAACTGCTATGTCACTGAATGTTGAGACTGAGGAATGACAGTACTCAGTGGGACTCATTTAGGGCCCGTTCAGACTGCACGCGTTTAGGGCCCGTTCAGATCAAAAATGCGGATGGCCATGCGTGCGGAACTCAACGCGTACGAATGCACGCCATCCGCGTTTGTGTGTGTTGCGTAGCTGATGTCATCACTGAAAAATGAATGGGACAGCCGCGCGTTTTTACAAAATCTGCGTGCAGCATGCGTTCCCGGACCGCACAGGTCCGGAACGCATGCAGTGTGAACATCAGACAGTGCACTCTATGCACTGTCTGATGTCGTGCGTGTCGGCCTCCCGCACACGTTCCCAAAACGCAGCTGGAAACGCGTGCAGTCTGAACGGGCCCTTAAAAGATAGCGCATGCAACCCTGTGGCAAAGTGATGTAGTTGCCCTGAGCAACCAATTAGAATCTTTGTTTTCACTGCTTTGAACAACTGAATCAACAATGCACATGTTTTCAAACAGTTTTTCTGCGATTGGATTCAAATGTTGTGAAGATGTCTCAATTCAATAATTAGTGGCAGAATTGATCACAAAAGTAAATCCAGTCGTAAGCTACATACATACGCTAGATAAAAGTCGGCCCGAAATGGACAATGGCCTCAATTCACTAAGCTTATCTCCTGTCTTTAATAATGTTTCTAGAGTTATCACCATGGTGATAAGGTATGTAGTATTCAGGAAACCTTTTACCTCAGGCAAACCTAAAGTTAACTCTTCTGTCTTTAAGTTAAGGTGAGATCTCTAAAGTTAACGTTTCAATCCTTAATATAACTCCAGAATTCTAAAGTTAAAGACAGGCTGTTAATTAACTGCATGTGAAAATAACTACAGAGGAGATAACTTAAGGACTGAAGTGATAAGATAACTCTCCCACTGTAAAAACTTATCTCTCCACCTTAATAAAGCAAGATCAATGGTAATGTGATGGTGATGGTAAGTTTTTTGTTGCCTTATTATCTTCAGCATGATCTTAGTGAATTGAGGCCATTATTGACTGCTTTGGCAGACGTATGCTCATCTAGTGTGTGTACAATAGCCTTCCAATGTTGCTTAAAGGATACCTTAAAGAGAAACTCCGACCAAGAATTGAACTTTATCCCAATCAGTAGCTGATACCCACTTTTACATGAGAAAAATAATGATTTTCACAAACAGACCATCAGGGGGCGCTGTATGACTGATTTTGTGCTGAAACCCCTCCCACAAGAGGCTCTGGTACCGTACGGTACTCTGGGCAAACTGTCACAATGTAACAATGTTCAGACAGGAAATAGCTGTCTGTTAAAGCCAGACCAGCTAGAAACAGCTCCATAATCTGCCCACAGTAACAATGTCACCATGTAATACAAGTCAGAATGTGAATCTGGGAGAGGAAAGATTTTACAATGAGCAAACACTGACTAAATCATGTATACATAATTATTGTAAAAATGAAGCACTTTTTTTATTACATTATTTTCACTGGAGTTCCTCTTTAAGTGACATGTAACATGATGAGTTACAGTAGATATGTGTATGTACAGTGGCAAGCATATGCTGTGTTCCTTTCTCTGCCTGAAAGAGTTAATATTCAGCAATGCAACTAACAGTTGCATTGTCCCACGCTGATAAGGAATTACAGCCATAAGTCACTTTCCTGGCTGAGAACTGGGCTTCCAAGAGCAGGAGATAGATACAAAAACTAAATAGTTCATAGATTTTAGCTTTCCAAGACACAGAACAGACTGTTTCATTGACCTAAGAGAAAACAAATCTACTTTTAAGTTTTAAACATAACATTAAACTTTGGGACATCTAAAGGTCTCTTATTTAGGAGTAGGAGGAGGAATACAATTGTTTATCTCATAAGTTTATTTCCACTTAAAGCGGACCTAAAGATCCGTAACAAAAAGTTTCACTTCTGCCAGCCAACTCGCTAGAAGCGTTCTGCACATGCACAGTAGAGATTTTTTTGTACTGTGTCTGTGCAACACGCACTCGGCTATGGGAGCGCGAATGAGGATGCACGTGGACAGGCGCAGTGACTGTCAACTTGTAAGTCAGCGGTGAAGAAACGGAGCCGCGGTGGGGGACCGGAAGATCTTTGAGTACCGGCGCGGTGAAAAATCCAGGAAAGTTTTATTAGCATATCTAAAGACAGACAAGGCAGCTCTTTAGTCAGGTCCTTAGTCTTAGCTGGAAGGTTAGTAGGGGGTCTGTCCACTTGGTTTTCTATTTGCTCTTCACGTGACTCGAATTCGAACACCAACACTACTCATGGGTCCAAATTCACTGGACCTACATAATAAACACTTCTTATAACTGTAATGAGAGAAGTGTAGCCACTTAGTAAAGACATTATACGGTTTATGTACAGCCTGAGATAAACAATTGTACCTTTCCTCCTACTTCTCAGCTAAAAAAGTGTTTAATGATGTATTGTCTCCTATAAGTGAAACCATCTTTCAGTGCTCCAGCTAAAATATAAGAACTATTGAACTTTTTAAATATCCCCTTACTCAGAAGCTGTTCTCTTCCAAGAAAGAGTTGTATGGCTGTAATTCCTTATCAGCCATTATGCTATTGTCCGGCAAGGTCCCTGACTGGAGAGAAACTGTCACTTGCATACCTGATGTTTAACTCTTTCAGGCAGAAAAAAGAAAAGAAACACAGCATAGTTATTTGTATGCCTAACACTGTTCATACAAATGTCTATGTCGTCATGTCACATGTCACCTCAGGTATCCTTTAAATATTTCATGTAAATGTCTTGATTAAAAGTGTTATTACATTTAAACAGGCTAATTTTGCTTAACATGCTCTTTAGTTTCTGGTTGTGATAACTTCATCCACAATAAAAACAAATGCAATCTGTTAAAACTTGAAGCCTTAAATTATGCATGTCTTTTTCTCTTTCAGACCTTTATAGTATTGAACAAAGAGAAGACCATCTTCCGCTTCAATGCCACGCCTGCCTTGTACATGTTAACTCCTTTCAACCCTGTACGTCGAGCAGCGATAAAGATAACGGTCCACTCATATCCTTAATGTAATGCACACGGTTTACACTAACCACTTATGGACAGTCTTAAGTCTGCATTATAGTTACATAGTTATTTGGGTTGAAAAAAGACATACGTCCATCGAGTTCAAGCAGAGAACAAAGTACAACTCCAGCCTGCTCCTTCACATATCCCTATTTATGGTCTATTTATGTATTATACATGGAGACATCTGTGCTTCTCAAACAGCACTGAACTGGAAAACTCTGCTACGCTAGTGGAAAATCCCGCCACCCATTATTTTGCAGGGTTTTCAAGTCTGAACCGTCTTCACACTGAAATATCACAGCTGCTGTTTTATGGCCACAGACAGGGGGTGGGGGGCTTAGATCCAGTCATCTTTTTTTCTTGTGTCTTATCTCAAGAGATGTTTTCTTAACTTATCTACTAGGGATGCCTGCAAGATTTCTGCAGAAAACCAATTTCTGACTTTCCAATTGAAAATTGGCTTACTGCAGCGGTAAACGGGAATCGGTCTAGAAAATCATTATTCTGTGGAAATATCGTGTTACCGCAACTAGAAAATTTTAGCCCAATCACAGAGTTTGGAAGCATTGGACCAACCACAGGCTGCAGAATGTATCTGTGGAAATCAGAACACTGCAGAAATGTTAGACTAATCCCAAGACTTGGTAAGACTCGGTATTATTGGTCAAAAATTTATCATGATATTCAGATTTCTGAGGTAAATCTCTGCATTTTATGATTAATCCAATACTACAGAGTATTTTTGAATTTCAAGTGTTGTGACAGGACTCAAAAAAATACTCTGATACTACCAAGTTTTACCGAGTCTTGTGATTGGTCTAAACTGTCCACAGTGTTCAAATTTCCATGGAAATAGACACAAAAAAGGTAGTGAAAAAAATAAATATCAAACTTAAATAAATGTGGTCGAAACTATTTTGGGCACTTGTTTACTTGATAGAGGCTGTAAAGGTTCTTCATTGATAAGGTGTGAAATAATTTCTCGGGAGAAAATTAATAAGAAATCTCTAAACTGAATCAGGGCCCAGGTGTCCAAGAAGCAGCCATGGATATTTGCCGCCTGCCATTTTGGCCAGGGGCGTAGCAATAGGGGTTGCAGAGGTAGCGACCGCATCGGGGCCCTTGGGCCAGAGGGGCCCCGAAGGGCCCTCCGTCAACTACAGTATACAGCTCTCTATTGGTCCTGTGCTCATAATAATCACTTCTATAGATACTTTGAATAGTGGTAATCCTTAAGAAACTGTTCCCCATTCCCTTCTTGCAACTCTGACACTGTAGTTGCCCTTGGCAGGTTTTGGTGCGCCGTATCAATTGTTACGATATAGAGTGCTTGGGGGGCCCCATGTAAAACTTGCATCGGGGCCCACTGCTCCTTAGCTACGCCACTGATTTTGGCGCTTGCCATTTTGGCACAGGGTGAGCTGAATGATAGCTCACCCTGCTCCCGCACAAATTCCGGGTGGAGTAAGAGCCTCACCCTCCTAATCAAAGCAGCTCGGAGGGAGTAGTAATTCAGGGTACGGCGATCACCGACCTCCGAATTGCACAACCATAGACATAATAACATAATGTCTATGGTGCGTCCAGGTCAGGTGCAGGGTTAGAGTGCACGCCAAAACGATCTTCTTCAATAACAACAGCCCAAAGCAACATTATTATGGGGTCCCCTGCACCTCTCTCCTCTGTTCATAATGGCTGGTCAAACTTCTCCCCGCACCACCACCAACTTGCCGAATAGCACAGGGAGCAGGGTTATACTTACCTGTTCTGCGTTGGGTCCAATCCCCTCTTATTCTTGGCAGTCACTTGCCATATGCTATCATTCTCTAGCTCCTGATCACGTGACATGCATTGGGAGGCAGAGGATGGTAGCATGGCTCCCGGGAGGAAGAGGTGACACCATGCATCGTAGAACAGGTAAATAGTACAATGCTCTCTGTGCTACTCTGTAAGATGGGAGGGAGAAGGAGCTGGCACTTAAGCTGGCCACTAACGGTCCAATTTCTAGCGAAAAATCGTTCGAGTGATCAGAAATTCTGATCGGATTGGTTGTAAATAATCTCCATTGGTGGACACAATCGATTATGAACGAGTGAAAAAAATGTCGCCTGAATGAATTTTTGTTAAACGAAAATTTGGATTTTCTTGGTGGTCGTGATAGATAGGAATCAATGATTGGTTAGTTGATGGTGTAGTGAACGATTTTTCGTCCAATCAGAATTTCTGATCGCGCGAACGATTTTTCGCTAGAAATTGGACCGTTAGTGGCCAGCTTTAGGGACATGTACTAGAGGTGTTTCTTTGTCTTCTTTAAGAAACAAGAAGTGATTATAATGCCTAGGCGTTAATGAATGTTAGCAATATTCACTATGTTATGATAAAACCCAGGTAAGGGTTGCATTTTTTTTTTTTGCCACCAAATAACAGACAATTTAAAAAAAAAAATACAGGTTAGCCTTTTTGGTTCTCAAGTGTTGTCCAGCCTTGTAAAATCAAACCAGTTTTGTGTAAAGTCTCATTTGCCTTTATGTTTACAAAAGCTGGTCTGCTCAAGAATTTGAGGGTGCAAAAAAATGGGCGCCCATTTTCATTAAAAAAATTATTGTTAATATCTTCCGATATTCTTTGTTTTTAAAGTGTATAGCAGCAAGAAAAAGTATGTGAACCATTTGGAATTATATGAATTTCTTCACAAATTGGTCATAAAATGTGATCTGATCTTCATCTAAGTCACAACAATAGACAATCACAGCCTGCTTAAACTAATACCACACAAATAATTAAATGTTTCCATGTTTTTATTGAACACACCATATATAAACATTCACAGTGCAGATGGAAAAGGTATGTGAACCCCTAGACTAATGACACCTCCAAGAGCTAATTGGAGTGAGGTGTCAGACAGCTGGAGTCGAATCAATGAGATGAGGTTGGAAGTGTTGGTTACAGCTGCCCTGCCCTATAAAAAAAAACACACCAGTTTTGGGTCTGCTTTTCCCAAGAAGCATTGCCTGAGGTGAATGATGCCACACACAAAAGTGCTCTCAGAAGAACTACGATTAAGAATTGTTGACTTGCATAAAGCTGGAAAAGGTAAAATTATCTCCAAAAGCCTTGATGTTCATCAGTCCATGGTAAGACAAATCGTCTATATATGGAGACAGTTCAGCACTGCTGCTACTCTCCCTAGGAGTGGCTGTCCTGTAAAGATGACTGCAAGAGCACAGTGCAGATCACTCAATGAGGTGAAGAAGAATCCTAGAGTGCCAGCTAAAGACTTACGAAAGTCTCTGGTATATGCTAACATCCATGTTAGCAAATCTACACTACAGAAAACACTAAACAAGAATGGAGTTCATGGGGGGATACCACAGAGGAAGCCACTGCTGTCCAAAAAAAAAGTTTGCAAATTATGTCCAAAAAAGTGTAAAGTTTGCAAAAGAGCACCTGGATGTTCCACAGCAGTACTGCCAAAAGATTCTGTGGACAGATGAAACCAAAGTTGAGTTTTTTGGAAGAAACACACAACACTACGTGTGGAGAAAAAGAGGCAGAGCACAATAACATCAAAACCTCATCCCAACTGTGAAGTATGGTGGTGGGGGCATCATGGTTTGGGTCTGCTTTGCTGCATCAGGGCCTAGACGGATTGCTATCATTGAAGGAAAAATGAATTCAAATGTTTATCAACACATTTTGCAGGAGAACTTAACGCCATCTGTTCACCAGATGAAGCTCAGAAAAAGATGGGTGTTGCAACATGAAAACAACCCAAAGCATAGAAGTAAATCAACAACTGAATGACTTAAACAGAAGAAATTACATCTTCTGGAGTAGCCCAGTCAGAGTTCTGACCTCAACCTGATTGAGATGTTGTGGCATGACCTCAAGAAAGTGATTTACACCAGACATCCTAAGAGTATTGCTGAACTAAAACAGTTATGTAAAGAGGAATGGGCAAGAATTACTCCTGACCGTTGTGCACGTCTGATCTGCAACTACTGGAAACATTTGGTTGAAATTATTGCTGTTCAACCAGTTATTAAATCCAAGGGTTCACATACTTTTTCCACTTGCATTGTGAATGTTCACATGGTGTGTTCAATAAAAACATGAAAACATTTCATTATTTATGTGGTATTAGTTTAAGCAGATTGTGATTTGTCTATTGTTGTGACTTAGAGGAAGATCAGATCACATTTTATGACCAATTTGTGCAGAAATCCATATAATTCCAAAGGGTTCACATGCTTTTCTTGCTAATGTATGTAGCGTAAATTATCATAATAAAACATAGGTATATATTAAAAATATTTTGCTACAACTTAACCCTACTCTCACACAGAATCCTCCCGCTCCAATGCCTAACCCTAAACCCCCCTCCATTTCCTAACCCTAAAACCCCCCTTCTTGATACCTAAGCCTAAAACCCCCTTTCCTGACACCTAAACCTAAAACCTCCCTTCCTGATGCCTAACCCTAAAACCAGAGTTCCTGGTGCCTAACCCTAAAAAACCGTTCCTGATGCCTAAGCCTAAGAACCCCCCCCCTTCTGGATGTCTATCTCTACCCCCCCCCCACCCCCTTTTGACATCTAACCCTAAAATCACGCTTCCTGACCCCTAAACCCCCCATCCTGATGCCTAACCCTAAAACCCTCCTTCCTAATGATTTTTGATATTCAAAACAATACATTTCAAAATAATCATTTTCAAAAATGAATAATTCGTAAATACAAAACATTAAAAATGCCAAAACTATAACGTTCTAATTTCAGAGCAATACAATTTTTTGAAAAGTATGACGTAATTTTCATAACAATAATTATTGTGTGCCCAAATTACGCTTTGGGCGCCTAATCGCTGATAATTGCATTGGACAAGTACATACGGTACAACTTCAACTTCTCGACCCATTGTCCGTGTTTCGGACGGGAAATTTTATTGTATTGTATGTGTGTTCCCAGTATTAGTGCTGGAAATGCGAGAAGATGTATGGTTGTATTGACAAATTGAATTCACTTCCAAAACAGCTCTAAATACTCGAACATGTACAGTATTTAAGTCCCACAATACTTTAATGTTCACCTTCCTTGACTGGTTTACATTTTTTAGAAGTCTCATTGTGTTCACTATTCTCATCAACTGGTTATACTTGACCTGGGTAAAGCCACCAGGTTGGATGAGGAACATACAGTAAGTGTCTCTGCATGCCTAATGTTTCTTTTTTGTGGTCATGTGCTCCATGGTGTCTATGTCTTGTGTATAATTAGTGGTCAGGGCTAGGAATGAGCCGGTGGATTTTGCGGAATTCTGAATTCCATTTTCACATTGGAATTGCACAATTTCAAGCTGAAAGTCAGAATTCATGGATTTCATGAAATTCCAACATATACATTCCAAACGTTCTATGCCAGGGGTGTCCAAGCTTTTTAGACAAAGGGCCATATCACCCTTCTTAAGATTGCTAGGGGGCCAAACTAGGGAAATTAAACAGAATGGTGCTTATCGCCCCTGGTTCCTGCATAAGGAATCATACTTACTAGCAGGACCCTTGCTGCCAGAATACCAATTCTCCCTCATGACTCACTGTAGACTTGGGTGATGAGGCAAGGCGCATATTTAATACCAGGGAGTGAATCTAGATTTTGATACCCAAATTCATTATGCCCCCTCCCATTTCATTCATCTCCCACTGCAGACAAATTTCTTCATGTCTCCCCATTACTTTTTGATATTTTTTATTGGGCCTATACCCACTAAACAAAGCATGCATGTAAGCAATTTAGTGCATGTGTTCTCAACTCACGGTATGCATGTTGGGGTGCATTATAGTGTGTATGTCAATGACCACAACACAATAGAACCCACTAGGAAATTGCAAGAGGCTCTGTAAAATAATTTAGGTCAATAAAATAGCACATTCCGTATTTTACACTTTTTTTTTCCAAATTCACTTCTCGCATGCAGTAGAAGTTTGGTAAAATACCAAAAAAGCCTTTTAAAGTATCTCGGCATGGGACGGACTTCAGACATCAATGTTCTATGCAAAGGTGTGAAAATTCTATGCAAAATTAAAAAAACCTATTGTAAAATATTTTCACAAATGCGCACTGACCATATTTAACCTTGTGATTCAGGTGCTGAAATATATTTGCAATAAATTACAATTTT
Organism: Hyperolius riggenbachi; assembly: GCF_040937935.1. Taxonomy (NCBI): domain Eukaryota; kingdom Metazoa; phylum Chordata; class Amphibia; order Anura; family Hyperoliidae; genus Hyperolius; species Hyperolius riggenbachi. Next base: position 261,950,964 of record NC_090652.1, on the reverse strand, counting down.
TGTGATTTATCAATGCAAACTCGGAATGCACGAAATTCAGAATATGTTCGGAATTCTATTCAGAAGATCGGGTCTGTGCTACTCCTTATACGTAAGCGATAGTTTTGCAGAGTAGTCAGCACTGTAACTAGCCGGTGGAGGAGGGCCTGGAAAGCCTAAGGGGTTATTACGGTGAGTACCCTTTTGGGACACTTTTTTTCCCTACAGGCACACTTTAAAATAAGTCTCCAAAAACCCTACAGACTTGCTACTGTTGATTGCCTCTAAAATCAGAAAGAGACTGCACAACTTTAATGCCTGGTACACACCATGCCATTTCCCGACAGACGGGTTGAATCAATAATTTTTCCGACAGGTCTGATCTGATTTCCTATCGTGCTTTTCTGGTAGGTTTTGTACAGATGTGATCAGAAAATCGAGCAAAAAAAAAAAAAAGATCAAAAATCAGATCAGACCTGGTGGAAATTATCGATTTGACCTGAGTGGTGTGTACCAGGCATAACTTGTGTTGGAGCCTTTAAGGTGTGCGAGAAGGAAACCCTTACTATGGAAGGACTCTTTCACATGGATGGTTGAACTTTGCACTAGTCTAGTAATTCATGTCCAATCTGCCAGCCACAAGCACCTTTGGTGTGCAATTTAAATGCAGCCAAATGGCATCTTTTGTAATACCATGCGTGTCAGCACTTAAAGAGAACCTCCAAAATCTACTCAGCAGCACTGAAAAGGTTTGGTGTTTCTTTAACAGTTTCACAGTATCAGAACTTTTTTTTTCTTACCCAAGCCTCATTTTTAGCTGCACAGTACTAAGCTCCGCCCCATCAAAGAAATCTGCCCGGGCATTTTTCCCGTTTTTTTAATTTTAACTTTGAGCTTTGAAGCCTAGCACGTGCATTTGGGAGGGTTGATCAGGACATAGGACAGTTGGAACTGTGTCTGATACTCCCTGTCATCTCCTTTCAACCAAAAACATGGCTGCCCTCATGAAAAGATTGCTGCTCCCACGAAATCCCAAACATTTGCCTGTTCTTTTAAAACAGGGTAGGTAAGAGCTATTACCTATCTATTTTAATTAACATAACTAATATAACTTAATGACAGTCAGTATGTTTGTTTAGGCTGAAGTTCTCCTTAAACATATTGCATCTGAGAAAGGTCTGGGCTGCACTCAGATTTGACTCCTTGGAGGGGTCAACAAGTGCCATGGCAATGCACAAGAGCAGTTTCAGCTGTCCGTCACTGCCTTCTGCTGCCCACCTAAAAGAGGCCAGACTTAAGTTTGCCAGAGAACATAGACAAATACCAGGACTTCTGGAATAATATTTTTCGGACAGATATTGTATGTCTCAAATTAAAAACTATTTAGACACCAGAATAGAGGACATGATTAGTGTAAACCAAATAGAAGAAATTAACCCAACCATCCATGAAGGTGGTTCATGGAGGTGAAAGTGTCATGGTTTGGGGATGCTATGCCATAATGCTATGGCAAACAAAAAATGAAAATCCTTAGATCCCGTGGTAAAATTGTTCTGTACCAAGATTTTAGGGAGGGACAACTGGGAGGGGAAGGCACCTCAAAAATAGGTGGTAGTGGATGACAAATATATCTATATTATGTGACTAAAAATAATAACAAAAATAATAATTCATACACATGGCTTACCTCTAAAAGAAGGGGCAATGCCAATTTCAAACAAAAGAATCATTATTCACCAGACACTATAAACGATAATCTGTTTTGAAGAGCAAAGTCTGTTTTCTTAGTTCAAATACAAAACAGTGTCTGTATACTGTAGTGTAGACATTAAGTTCGGAGTGCCTAAAAGATTTTAAGCATGACCTTTTGTTTAGCTCTTTGACTCTTTTACTTGAAATACTGCAATGTCTCATATGCCTATTTAATTTTTGGTTACAGATACTCATGCATGGTGATTTATACCTTAGAGCTGCTCGTTAAAATTACTGCAAGAGGATTCTGTTTAGGCAAGTTTACCTTCCTGCGCGATCCATGGAATTGGCTGGATTTTATCGTCATTTTGCTGTTGTAAGTGTTATTTCTTTATGTTTTAAACTGCAATGTCTTTAAAGTGAATGGAAACTGCATTTAAAAAAAAAATGAAGCAAATACTTACCTAAGGAGAGGGAAGGCTCTGGGTCGTATAATAGAGCCTTCCGTCTCCTCTCTCGGTGCCCTCTATCCTGTGCTGGCTCCCCCCCATTTCAATCCCCCACCGAAAGGGTATTTGGAAGTCTTCGGGAGCCGTGTCCTTCCAAAGACGTGCGACTCCATACTGCACAGGCGTGAGCATGCAAGAGAGCGTGCTTGCGCAGGTGCAGTACAGGGCCGCCCTTCTTCAGGAGCACTCGGGCTCCATGAAGACTTATGAAGCCTCCTTCGGCCGGGTAAAGCAGTATTTGACTAAATTAGTCAAATACTGCTACTGGGCGAGCCAGCACTGGAACGAGGGGACCAGGAGAGGAGCGGATGGCTCTATAGGACCCAGAGCCTTCCCTCTCCTTGGGTAAGTATCTGTCTCATTTTTTTAAATTCGGTTCCCATTCACTTTAAAGTATGGGGCTGTATAACGTAATTGCCTCCGCACCAATGGTTGTAGACGTGCAGGAATCCCCTTTGGAGTCACAAGACACTGTAAATTACTCCATACGATTCGTACCATCTAAAATCAGTTCTTTATTAGGCTTTTCTTTAAAAGGTTACAGCATCTTAAAAGCATCTTAAACGTTAATCTGTGGGAAAGTCAAAGATGACACAAAGGCGTTTCGGGCCATACTCGGTCCTTTCTCAAATCAGGACAGACCCACACTCGCACTGTGGGTCTGTCTTGATTTGAGAAAGGACCGAGTATGGCTCGAAACGCCTGTGCGTCATTTTTGACTTTCCCACAGATGAACTTTTAAGATGCTGTACCCTTTTAAAGAAAAGCCTAATAAAGAACCGATTTTAGATGGTGCAAATCGTATGGAGTAATTTAAAGTATGGGGCTGACACCATAGAGCTTTGGAGGCAGCCATCTTAACAAAATAAAAAATGCTACTTTCCTGGCTGTAATGCAAATCCTCCTATATAAAATGAAAGTAAGCACACACACACACACGCACGCACACGCACGCACGCACGCACACACACACACTTCCTGTGTACGGTTATAAGTACACAGGATAAAGTGTGGGGACATCTAAGGGACAAAAAGAAAATGTAATTAAAAATACATTAAAAAATAATCTAATCTAATACATTAAAATAATAAATATAAAAACATATTATTTTTTAACATTTAATTATTACAATTATTATAATTTATTAAAATAATAATAATAATAATAAATAATACAATTATTCCCCTCTACTCTAAGCACTTCTACTTTTTAATTTCCCTTTAAAATGCATAGGAAATAAAATAATTCTTAGCAAAAAGTGCCACCCAAAGAAAGCCTGGTTTGTCCCACAAAAAAACATTATATAGATCATATATTATATAGATCATTGAGGTGTGATAAGTAGCGATAACGTTATCGGAAAATGAATGGGAGAAGCATGAAATGAGAAAATTACTCTGGCTTTTAAAGGGAACCTGAAGCAAGAAGAATATGGAGGCTGGGTTTTTTTTTTTATTAAAAATTGTGAAGAAAAAAAAAAGAGAAAAAAAAAGATACAAAAGGCACCATTGTGAGTAACACAGGTTTTTTGTCATTGTTAGTATTACAAGTGTTTTGATGTCATTACAGGTATGTGGCAGAGTTTATAAACATAGGCAACTTCGCAGCCCTCCGAGGGTTCAGAGTATTAGCAGAAATTCCAAGTAAGGCATTTATCTTTCTATATTTTGTGTGTCGTATGGCTTTATTTGTGTTTCTTTGTGGTTTGACCATTCCATGCTTCAAATTCATGAGTGATGGGGAGGGGGAGCTCCACACAGGCTGGGTCGGTTCTAGACTTTTTGCCGCCTGAAGCTCCCCCACAGCCGCCCTCCCCCCTTCACGACATGTGCAAAGATGGACTGGAAAGAAGAGATACATCGGGCTGTGCATTGCAGGCACTGGCACTACACTTACCTCCCTCTGCTTCCTCCAAGACAGTATCTCCTCCCTGCTGGCCTGAAGCATCTGATCCCAAGGATGCCAGGTATATGCTGCACCGGTGCCGCATCACTCACCCGCTTTTAGCAGATTAGTAATTGAATCAAAAGACACACATGAAGTCCTGCTTCCTCTTTGACTTCAGTGGTGCCTCACGTAACCCGGCAGCACATAACAGGTCACAAGAGGCAACACTGTAGCCATGGATACAGAACGCTGGACGGGTAGATGAAGATCCTATCGCTGGAATGCTGAGAGCAGGTGAGTGAAGTGGCGCCGTGCCTCCAGGGGGGTGGAGACGGGGAGTGCGAGGAGGGGGACATTTAGGGAGTGGAGCCCCCTATTGCTGCCCTCTTATCGTTGCCGCCCTGAAGCACGGGATTCACGTTGCTTCATGAAAGAACTGCCCTGCACACAGTGTCTTATAACCTTCTGATGAGTGTTCAAAGTAAGGCAAAGCCCTTCACGGCACTCCAAAAAATGGTCTCTAAGGTATCCATATTTTTAATGGAGTAGATGTAGAGTAGATTAGAGATGGAGTAGAGTAGATTAGATTCGATGATAACATTGAATTTAACAAAATCGTTTATAAAATAAAGACAGTCAATGTTTTATCATTTTATTGCTGAATCACTGGTCTCACTGGAAAGAAAAAATAAGATCTTCTGGCAGGTCAGAAGTTTCACATATAAAGCTTGATTAATTAAACTAAAAGATTGCAAATTACTTGATCCTTTTTTTGATGCGTCAACAGAGGCCACAGCTCTCAGGCAGGTGGAGCGCAAGCATGTACAGCCGGCACTTCCTTGTTGGCTGATGTAGTGTTCATTAGACATACACCGTGAGGCCAGCATTTCAAGATCACTCAGGATCTCTTTATCAATTTATGAAATGGATGTGCATTATGTTGCTTGATGAACACGTTCTAAAAACATGTTCTAAAACATTGCGCATGAATATATAAAAAGTGGGACAAGGAAAAACTGATAAGAAAAAAAAAGATCATATCCTTCCTCCTCCCTCAAGTCTAGCCAACTCCTTAAAGTGAACCTCCGGACTAAAAATCTACTCAGCTGAACTTTAACAATTTCACAGCATCAGAACTTTGTTTTTCTTACCAAAGCATCATTTTTAGCTGCATTTTTAGCTAAGCTCCACCCATCAAAGAAAAAAATCCCGGGCTTTTTTTCCCTGATGCTGTGCAGAGCATGATGGGATTTCCTATGTTGTTATTCACGTTGCCTAGCAACTGGGAGAGGTGCTCAGGACACAGGACAGTTGGAACTGTGTCTCATACTCCCTGACACCTCCTTTCAACCAAAAAGATGGCTGCCATCATAAATTCAAACATTTGCCTGATCTTTTAAAACAGTGTGGGTAAGAGATTATATTGCCTCTATTTTAATTAACATAACTAATGTAACTAAATGACAGTATGTTTGTTTAGGCTGGAGTTCCTCTTTAAAGGTACCTAAAGTGAGAGGAATATGGAGGCTGCCACCTTCATTCCCTTATAATCAATTTGAGCTGCCTGGCTAATGGCTATCGTGCTGAGCTTTAATGGTGCATGCCCACCTCTTGATTTTATGTTGCCCATTGGGGATTGGGACCAGATCCCCCAGAGGGTGACATCACTGGCCAGCCTGTACAGATGCCTGTCTGCTATGTAGCTGACAACCCATTCTGTTGCTATGTGGGGAGGGCGCGGAGGGTGTGTGCATGACGTCAAGCGGCGGGTGGGGGAGAGGCACAGACAATGCAATCAGCCATTGTGGAAGTGGAGATGATCCGCCAGGTGGATTGCTTGTGGGTTTGGAAGTCGGCGCCCGCTGTAAACATGTCTGACTATCAGCTCTGGTAGTTGTTATTGGCCGACTTAGTCAGGTATGTGTACAGGCCTTTCGGCTTGTGTTTTTGAGTCACACACCTGCAAAAAGCATGTAGCCAGTAGAGTTAGACCAGAGTGATAATATCAGATCTGCATGCTCATTCTGGGCCAGTGATTTACAGCATTAGAGGCAGAGCATCAGCACTAACGTCAGGCAACTGGCATTGCTTATTGGAGAATGAAGATGGCAGCCTCCATATTCCTCTCACTTCAAGTCCCCCTTAAAGTGAACCTGAGGTGAAAATAAACAAATGAGAACACCTAAACATTTTTACCTATTCTAGGGTTTTATTTGTTGTTTAACTACTTGCCAACTGTCCAACGCCGATTGGCGTGGATGTGGTGGCAGCCCCAGGACTGCTTAACGCCAAGTGGTGTAAAGTCCTGGGGCGGGGTTTTGCAGGAGCCGATGCGCGTGCATCTCCGCTTGAATCAGTCTCCCAGTGGCAATCACCGCTAGGAGTTTATTAGATGGCGAAACCGTTGTCTATTTACATTGTACTGGGGACAGCCGTGTGGCACAGCTGTCCCCATGGGAGGCTCAGGAGTGATTGGCTGTCATAGGCTGATGCCTATGGCAGCTGATCACTGTGATTGAATGGCGGGGTGAGGGAGGGAGGGAAGGCCGAATGTATACTTTTTCTGCTCTTAGGCCAAGTATGTTGGGGCACCACAGCACACAGAAGGGAAGCCCCAACATACTTGGCCTAAGAGCGGAAAAGTATAAATGGCCTTGCCAACATGAGTCATGTACACAATGGGCTTGATTCACAAAGCGGTGCAAACTGTTAGCACGCTGGTGAAAAGTCCCTTATCATGCCTAAACTCAGTTTAGGCGTGATAAGTTTAGGCGTGATAAATTTAGGCGTGATAAGTTTAGGCAGGATAAGTTTAGGCATGATAACTATAGCACCAACTGGGTTAGCACCGCAGTGCACAGCTGATCAAAAGTTTTGCCCTAGCAAAGTCTGGTGCGCGAAACGTCGCATAGAGTTTAATGGCGCTGCTTTTTCGCGCGGGACTTTGCAATCTAAACTTATCTAAACTTATCACGCCTAAACTTTTCACGCCTAAACTTATCATGCCTAAACTTATTATGCCTAAACTTATCATGCCTAAACTGAGTTTAGGCATGATAAAATGGATATCACGCCTAAAGTCTTTAACTGGGTTATCACCGCTTTGTGAATCAATGCACACTGTGTGTGTTGCTTCTGTAATGCCCAATGCCCATTACACTATTAACGTAACAAGCATATACTAGCAATGCGTATGCTATTTATGTACATATTGCAGGTTGCGGTATCTGTACAAAGCACCCTACATTTGTTGATCAAACACCTGTAAAGTTTTAATGCGTTTTTAAGGCACAGAAATTTTACTGTAGGTTAGGGAATCAGGACCCATATTACATATCCGTACAGGTACCCTTTAAGTAATTATCAAGACAAACGGAAATAGGGAGGAGTTTGTTGAATAGTCGGAGTATGGTGTTGTTGTTGTTTTTTAACGTATTCTGCATGTATTTTATTTTCTAGGTCTATCGATCATCTTGCGGGCTCTGCTCCAGTCAGTTAAGAAGCTTTTCGATGTGATGATTCTGGCAGTGTTTTGTCTGAGCTTCTTTGCAGTCATCGCACTACAGCTATTCATGGGGAGTCTGCAGAATAAATGCGTACTCTTTGAAACACCAGAGATACCTCTCAATGAGAGCTTCGAGGGATATGCATTAAATGAAAGTAAGTTGTAAGCTTGAGAAGCTTCAATCACATGGACTGGTAACTTTTTCACTGGATTCTGTTTTTTGTTTTTGTTTTTATTAATTTTACACAGAGTGTGGTTAAGGGCTCTAAACTCTGTCAGATCTTAAAGTGAACCAAGCAGCATTTTTAGCCCCCGGGGCATTTCAATAACGCATTAAACATTTATGCTAACAATGTAGCTCATTTCTATAAAAATCCATTATACCTCTTCTTTTTACATTTAAATGTTTGTTAGAGGCTTTAATGGCTACTTTTGCAGCCTGCCACCTGCAGAAAGAGCAGGCAGATAAGGACTGTAATTTGCAGTAGTAATGAGCAAACAAAAGCTTTCACCGATTGGGGGGTAGGATACTGTGCTTCAAACAGTTTAGAGTAGTCACACTAGACTACATTCACACCATCTCCTGGATACGTAAGGGCATACAGAAGGGGAGAAGGGGGAAATGGCAGCTCCTACAGCTATTAGAAAGAACCAGGACAAGCTTCAGAAAACAAAGCTGCTTGGATCCCATGAATTTATTCCTGAGTGCCCGACATGATAAGATCTTACTCACTTCCTCTCGGGATAACCTCAATGACCTGGGCAGAAAGTGGGAAGAAGTATTTTCATAAAAGGCAAGAACATCAATCAAGAAGTCGAAAACCATCTCCATCTTGTCTCTGTCCCATTTGGCAAAAATTCTCCTCACTTTTGCACCCTACAGAAGTAGTGAGGCAAATTCTCCTTAAAGGGGTTCTGTGGGCTCCTTTAAAAATCAAAAACTGACACTTGTCTGGGTCTACTGCCCCCGCAACCCCCCCCCCCCTCCCCCTGCAGATAACTTGTCCCTCACCATCACTGAAGAATCTTCTGTTCCCCCTCCACCGGTCACCAACAAATTATTCGTCTGACTAGACGAATGCAACTGCGCCTGCGTGGCTATAGCCATGCGCGTCCTCACACCCACTCGCGCCTTCGAGAGCTTTCTGCGCAGGTGCAGTATGAAGTGTTCTCGTCTTTCTTTCTTGAGAAAATCGATTTGAAAAATGCAAAGAAAAAATGTTTTTTCAACTAAAAAGATTACAGTTTAAAAAACATTTCTCTTTGCATAATTAAAATTGATTTTTCAAAAACTACAGTGTTCCTTTTGAATAATTATTTTTGTGACTTGTATCCAATATTCTTTATAACATGGGGGCTTTGCTATAAACCGCTAAAGTTGGCACAAAATTTTGCAAAATTGTGCGAAAATTACGCAAAAAAAATGCGAAATTATGAAATATTACAATTACATACTAAATTCATTACGATTTTCCCTTAAATTTCGCATTACACTTTCAATGCCTAAATGCAAATTTAGATGCAAAATTTTGACCCACCACTGGTAGCAATAGCATGTATGGGGGCAAAGTTACGAATGATTACAATTACATACAAAATTAATTAAGATTTTCCCCAAAATTTCAGATTACGATGCGTAATTGTGAATTACAATGTGTAATTTCTGCTCATCACTATTAATGACTATGCCAATTTCAAGTACTCTCTGGGGCACTGAAATATCTCCTGGGGTATGCGTACCTAAGGTCTAGTGCATAAAGTGTAGCTGGATATAATTCTTTGTAATTATTGTTTTCGTTGCTATTTCGGGGATTATCATATAGAATATCTATTAACAATCTCTTCAATATACTACTATTTGGCATTAATTATTATGGTATGTATTATTTTATTTACTTACAGCTGTCATTTATACAATGGAAGGCCATATGGATTCTTTAATTTGTGGAAATAGCTCAGATTCTGGGTAAGATTTTTTTTTCTTTTCATTCAACTCCCAATGAAAAAATCAAACATTTTCAGTATAACAGAGTTACTGAACTACCTTGTGTAGATGATACAGCTGAACACACTGACGAGTTATCAGTAAGGGCCCTTTTCCATTACCAGCGTTTTGAAATCCGATTCCAAATGCTGGCGGATCGCAAACCACTAGGTACAATGAAGCTAATGGAAAACACAGTGAACGTTTCCATTAATGCGATCTGTTTGCAACACAATTTTCTTCTGAGTGCAATCAACGTCCTGCTGCATTTTAAATGCAATTGAGCTCCTCCTATATGTTGTACAGGATCCCAGAAAAATTGCATAGCAACCACACTGCTATGTGATTTTCCCACAATCTGTGTTGAAGGGTAGGCTTCAGAGGCGTAGCTATGGGTGGGCAAGGGGGGACACCTGTCCCCGGGCGCAGCACTGTAAGGGGGCACAAAGCATGGCCACCGCACCCCCAAGTGAGTCAGAGGTGGTTTGCTGAATGGTGCCCCTGCTTCTCTCCCTCACTCTGCAGAGGAATGCAGAAGTGTTAACAGCAGCAGAACTAGGAGGCCGGGGGCACACCTGGCTAACTATAGGCTATCTAAACATGGGGAAGGAAGGCACATCTGGCTATCTAAAAAGGGACACATTTGGCTATCTAAACGGGAAAGGGGGGCACATCTGGCTACCTAAACAGCATTTGTACATTTGGCTCCACCCATGACCACACCCATATTCTGATGCATGCCCAATTTGTCCAGAGGAGGGGTGCAAAAACTGTCTTTGTCCCCGGGCGCTGAAAACCCTAGCTACACCTCTGGTAAGCATAGCACCCTATGGAGAAAACACAGAGACAACAGGAGCCAAAATGGTGCAGTATGTCACAAAGTATAGAAAAAATGAATTGGGTCTGTGATGGTTTGAGAAAGTACTGATACAGCCCGAAACGCCTGTATGTCACCTTATACTTACCCACACAGCTTTTAACCTGTTTTTTATGGATTAATAAAGATGGATATTTGACGGTGCGGATCTTGTGGAGTGTATTCATCACATGGTAAACATAAAACAATCACAACAATTACGCTTATGGAATTGTACAGAAGACTAGAGGTTATGTACTATCTTTATATGTGGTGCGCGCTTAATACCATCTGATGTAAGAAAGTCACAAATTAAAATTCCCAAAAGCAGCGCTCCAGACCTGTCCAGCTAGGCGTCAAACCTGATAAATGTCCACACAGAGAACAAATAAGAGTCCTTATGTTTACATCACAGTGGATTTCCAGATTTCCTTTTGTTCAGACTCCGCTCTAGGTCAACACGTCATATAAAAGAAAGGAGAAATGAAAGCAAATAGTGTAACTCTGTTATGGGCATCAATATTCACCACCACCTTCTCCCTTAGCAAAATGACCGTGAGCTCTTTAAAATGTATGACACCACGAGTGAGCACCTTGACACACCCCCACCGAGTCCGCACTCACCCAGCAATCCTCCTTTAGTCTCCAGAGGCAGGATTATGATATTAATTTATCACATGGTGCCATTTTTACAGCTGGCAGGTGATGTCAGTGGAAGGAGATGCTGCTTGCTTTTTTGGCAGTTGGAAACAGCTGTAAACAGCTATTTCCCACAATGCAATGAGGTTCACTGACAGGAAACTGTCAGGGCCATCACACTGTGGGTGGGGTTTCACCACAATATTAGCCATACCGACCAAGCTCCCTGATGATCCGTTTGAGAAAAAGAAAAGATTTCTCATGGGAAAGGAGGTATCAGCTACTGATTGGGGTAACGTTCAATTCCTGGCTACAGTTTCTCTTTAATAGTTAATTATATGGATGAACAGTCCCAGTAAAGGCTTCATATCATGTCTGTGCAGAACTCAGCCCAGAACTGTGGCCAGAGGAATCAAGTCGAGATCCCTGCTGGTGACAATCCTTGTAGGTGTGTTCAAAGCTTTGATCATGATATTGATTCAAAAGCTCTCTGTATGTATCAAAAGAGTATTATAAGTGCATAGAAAAATGATTGTATTTGTTAAACCAGGGTTTGTTTGTTTTTCTTTTGTTCTTTACTCAGTCGCTGCCCAGAAGGATTTGTGTGCATGAAGACTGGAGGGAATACAAATTATGGGTACACAAGCTTTGACAATTTTGGCTGGGCATTTTTCTCTCTATTCAGATTGGTAACTCAGGACTTCTGGGAGGACCTCTTCAAACAAGTGGGTATACACTGTGTATAGTGTAACGTGAATGACTGCTTCATAGGAACATTATTCACTGAACTACACAAATTGACGTTTTGTCTGTGCAAACATTTATTATAAAAACTGTCAATTTTCATGAAAGAGTTATTTTCATGAACCAAGGATCTAGCATGTATTTAGTTCAATTCAGTAGTGCTCAGATACCCCCAGTCACGAATTCGAGTGATCACAAATTCGACTCCGCCCACTTATGAATTGACTCGTGATCACAATCACGAGTAGAAAGGTAAAGGCATATCCGACTCAAGTGCAGTTTTGAGTCAAATAACCACATGTAATCAGGGATCACGAGTCAATATTTGTAATTAAAAACCTGCCAACTTTAACGGTTAATAGCAAGCCCCCTTACATGCTAGAAACACCAAATTTGCCAGATATGTTAAGAAGAACAGTGGGAACAAGAGGGGGGAAAAAAATCTATTTTAAAGTTTCAAAGGAAAAAAAGTATACATTTAAATGTGGTAAATACATTAACTGTCATTTACTGCATTTAAATGTATACTTTTTTCCTTCAAAACTGTAAAATCAATTTTCTCAAAAACTATAAGGTCTTTTTGAAAAAAAAAATTCCCCTTGTTCCCACTGTCCTTCTTAACATATCTGGCAATTCTGGTGTTTCTAGCATGTAAGGAGGCTTTGCTATTAACCGCTAAAGTCGGCAGGTTATTAATCATGAATACCGACTAGTGATTACCAGTAACTCGTGATCACAAGTCGGGTAACAAGTGCAATCACGAGTGCATTAATGATCGGCATTCATAATCGAGAGCCGATCACTAATGCCGATTACGAGTTACGACCTCTTGATCGTAAAAAGCGGCTCGTGATCACAAGTTACTCCTGATCACAAGGTTGTGAAGAGCACCACTAGTTCCATTCACACAGATGATGAACAGAAAGTTACCTAGAACAAACCATATATGCTGACTGCATGTGCTCCCTCCCACATTATTTCTTCTTATCCCTATGCACCACCTACCCCAACTCTCTTTCCTATGCTCACTCAAACCTTTACCTTCTCAGATGACTAACTTTAAACTTAAAGAGGTTCCAAGCCGAAGCTCGGGTACAGAAACACATACTTACCTAAAGAGAGAGAAGCTTCTGGATCCTCCAGTGTCTTCTCATGCTGTCCTCTGGTGCTCCACGGCCTGGAACCCTCCAGCTGATAGGGGACGCGCTCCTCGTCTGGCACGAACAATGCTGTGGTGCAGGCATGGCCACACCAGTGCATTAGAACGAAGCCACTTGTACATGAGCAGCTTCAGCTTACTGCACAGATGCAGCTGTTCTTGTCAGGGTCGGTTCTAGACTTTTTTCTGCCTGAGCCAAACTTGTGAGGATGCGTCCCTCCACCCCCCCCCCCCCCCCCCCACACCAGATTTGGAATGATCACACAGCACCCAACAATTTATTCTGCTTCATTGAATGTTCTCACATGACATGCTACAGCTCAACACAATAGCACACTGGCTGGCTGGGAGTCTGTGGCACACAAATTGCTCACCCTCAGCCACTCAATTCCTCCTCAGTCAGGACAGCTGTGCCACCTCCTCCCTTCTGCTGTGCAAGTCAAATGTAACACTGCTGCTCTCCTGCTCCTCACACAGCACAAAAAGCTGCTTTTCCCCAATGATTCCCCTCGTACCTCCAAGTCCTTGTCAGCCATCTTTAGAGGCAATGGGAGCCTGGAGGACTCTGTGGGAAACCTAATTAGGATCCACAGACTTCCCTCTTAGGTAAGTATGTGATTTTGTACCCAAGCTTTGGCCCATGTACACTGTATACCTGTTGACCTAGTGAACCGTACTGTGGGAAGTTTGTTTATCACTACTCCTCCATAACTCCACAGTTATTCCTATGAGGAAAAAAACAAAAAATTTAAAAGACACAAAGCAAGATATATTCTAATTAAATGTGGGTGATATATATAAAAGGCAGACAATAATGATGTTGAATAAATGAGGCAGAGGTCAGTGACAAGCACATATTATTATTCACAGGATACAGGAAATGATACAGGAATGTAGCAATAGTCCTTCAAATATAATTATGTGCCCTGTTATAGCCACACCCCTTCAATACTCCCAACAATATCGCCATATCAACTGCCAGTTCTCTTGTATTGACATGACCCCAAAAGTTCTTGCAGTATAACCATATCTCCGATAGTCTCCAGGTAATAGCAACATCTCTGAATAATCCCCCGTTATGGAAATATCACCCAGTAGGGCCCCTGTATTGTCATGTGCACTACCATTCATGCCAGAATAACTATCTACCCCAACAGTTTCCCTCAGTATTAGCATTTCCCCAAATAATCTCCCAGTATTGCTTTTTTCCCACCATGCTCATCCCAGACATTATTGCCATGTCCCCTTCCGTTGCACCCTCAAGTAAAGCTACACAGGGGAAGTGATAGAATGCTATATAAACTAGCTTCTTAGTGCGCAGCAATGCAGAATGAAGGGGAAACAGATACTATTCAGCCTCAGGGCTAATGGATCTCTTGGCTGCTACACACCAAGAATACAAACAAGTTTATTTACAACTCCCTTTTACAGACACAGGATGTAATAAGACATGTGTTACTAGAACAAACTGCCACCCTGTGGTTATAGCTGGTAATGCATAGATATACATATAATAGACTGTTGTTGCTAAATACACATTTCAACAGGAAGCCTAGAAAAGGTGTGTATATTTACCTCTCAAGGCATGGGCTAATCTCCCTCTTCTCCATGTGTCCTGCCCTCCTGGAGGCTCCTGTCTTGTCTGCCTCCATCTCTCCCTTCTGGCACTTATTTGATGATTCACAAGCTGTGGAAGATAGAAGCCGGTGGGAGGAGAACCAACTGGAGAAGAAGACAGAGGGGAGATTTCCATAACATGATGAATACAACTTTATGGTATTTTTGTTCTTGTAGACTTTAGATGGGATTTATGTTTTCCATTGTTCTCCATTGTTTTCCAGTTACGTAATTCAAACTCAGTGGCTGCCTGTAATGAATGGAGAAGAGAACTCTCTCTTCACATCACTCTCATTTCATAATTTTTTTTTGCCTGTCGTAAACTTGCTTAATAATTTTGCCATCAGATGATTACAGATACACATGGCCACAAATAATGTCATCTAAATATCCCTAGACCCTGCGAGCTGCTGGCAAGACCTATGCCATCTTCTTTGTGCTGGTGATTTTTCCTGTCTCCTTCTATCTGATCGATATAACCAAGGCTGTGGTGGTCAGGGCTTATAGGGATCAGCGCCTGGAGACTGATGAGGAAGCTTGCATGTATGGTCAAGAGTATATTATAATGGACGAGCCACAGAATAAGCCAAAAGAATCTCAGGTAACATCTTTTGTACCCATTGACTCTTCTCTATTTCTCTCTGTATTTATTCCAATTCATCATAAATATGTTTCTGAGTTTTGGTGAGCCTCCCATGAGGTTTCATGCATAAATAAGCGTTCTTTTCCAGAAGTTGTCTGTGGGACTCTTTTCAGCTTCCCAAACATAAAGATAGGTTGGTAGGTAGGCCTGCTGTTCTTAATATTGCCCCAAAAAGAGAATAGTCTGATATCACAACTGTACCACCGTTCTTATTATAGTTACTTGGCAAGGAGGGTGGGGGTTAATGGCAGACAGACTTGAAGACTTGAGTCAGCACAAAATTAAATTAAGTCTGCTTTGCCATTAGCAGAGCTCAGAACCACTGTTTCTCTTTGACTAGGGTCTTCTATCTGAAAATGATAACAATGATAGCATGAAATATTAATATGTGGCAATCTCTTCGGAGTAGTTGGTCCTCCGAGTGCTTCCGTAGACAAGCAGCTCCATCCTGTGCACAGTACAGATTCGTTCATCTTTAGAAGTTCTCAGAGATCCAAGTACCGTACTTCCATGGTCTCCTGAGGACATTAAAGTCGTAGGCTGGAACGGGGGGGGGGGGGGGGGGCTTGGAGGTGGAATGAGGGAACGCAGAGTGGAATGGGAAGGCTCTAAAGGATCCAGAGCCTTCCCTCCTCTTAGGTGAGTATCTATTTTTAAGGATATTACAGTTGTCCTTTAAAGAACATAACATTCTAAAAAGTCCCTAAAAGGACTTCTACCATAAGAACAAACAAGTATTACATATAATGAGCAGAAATCTAGTCTATACATTTATATTAGCAAAGTTTGAACATTGTTACTGCTGATGGATAACCTGTTGACCCTGACACTGATGGTAGGTAAAGTCCAAAGTGGTAGGTAAAGTGTAAAGTCCAAGTGGCTATTGGTCTCCCACAAAGTGTACCAGAATCAGGTGCAGCATGCATTTGGAAGCGCCGCCATCTCCTCCTAATAAGTCTACTTATGGCTAGCTGCATTCATGTGTATCAATTTGTATTCAATTTTATCTAGATTTAGGGTTCAGTGCATAGTTTGCATTTGTTCAAGGCAGGCCCGGCCCTAGACTTTTTGCCGCCTGAGGCAATCTTCAAAGAAATCGCCGCCCGCCCCGCCCCTGCGGCGTAGCAGGAAGTGACGTCAGTGGAGCGCACGCTGGCCTGGAACGAGGAAGAGGTGAGTGATCCCCGCCCATTGCCTCTTACAAATAGCTGCAGCCAGAGGACGGGGGGCCAGGCAAGGGAGGGGGGGGGTCCGACCCCCTCCCCGCCGCTAGGCCCAATACCCCCTTCCTGCCCGCTATCCCCTCCAGCTCGGGCGGCCCCCCACACCCACGGACGGGCGGGTGCCGCCCCCCCAGAAGTGCCGCCTGAGGCAAAAGTTTCACCCTGCCTCATGGGCGAGCCGGCCCTGGTTCAAGGTGTGTATTTAAGTCTCTGGGGGGCGTTGAACATCTATGTAGGTAATAATTTCAGTTGCAGCCTGAATAGGAGCACTGCCAGTTCCTTTGTTGTTCTCTAGAAAATGTGTAGACCATTTTATGGCTAGCTGTCCCATGTTTACACTATGTTTAAAGTGGAATGAAATCCAGCATTTCTACTTTGCTGTAATAGATTATTTACAGCATATTATATACAACCAGCATTTTTATTTACTAGAACTGCATTCAAAGGGTTAACACAGGCTTTAGAAGCTTCCCTGCCTGCAGAGCTGGCCGCTTCCGAACTTTACATAATGTTATCTTGTGTTTAATTGTATCAAGTGAGAAATGTAAACAAAAGCCTTCTATCACACTGCCAGGTCCCCTGAACAAAGTCAGACAAGTGTGTACAGTATGGGAGGGAAAAAAAACAAAGACAAACGGGAGCCCAAATGGTGCAGTATGTCACAAGTATTGGGTATAAAAAATACTTCTATAGAAGGGTACTCACAAAGATGGGTTGCAAAGGGGGCAACTGACCACTTCAGCCAGGTGGAGTGTTTTAAACCTGACTTCACTCAGGTTTACCAGCAGTCCTGGACTCAGTCGCTCTCTTAGCAAAAAACCTGCACCCCTTGGATAGGTGCGCAAGGCTCCCCTCCCAGAAGGGTGGGAGGAGTAAGGTACAGTAGAGGGTAAAGAGGCGCCCAATGTCTATAAAACACTTTGAAATCAATAAAATGAAAAAGGGTTGAGGTGGCTTACCTCACAGACGACAAACTCACTTTAGGTAAGGAAGTTTGATTGAATACTAAGCACAGGCAACACGTTTCGTGGGACTATGCCCACTTCCTCAGGCCAAATAAAAGTGCCTACAGATATCTAAGAGAGGCGCTCAGTGCTCCGCACATATAAACACATAAAACATAATAGCATTATAAAATACAATCACAAGCTGTTTTATATACATTGGGCGCCTCTTTACCCTCTAAAGTCAGACAAGCATAAATGCTTTCTGATGCTTTCTGATTAAGTTAAAGGGTGAATAAAGCAGTTATAAATAAAATGCAAAGTTAGTTCTCAGAGTAAAATAAGTGTACTTTAGGAACGTATAATTTTTAAATGAATAATCATACTTATGCACAAAAGCAAATATGCTAACCGTATGGCATATAAACAGTAGGAAAACATGTTTTTATTGAATATTATGTCAGGGTTTTATACCGATTTAATTGTTAGAGGTTTGGTCTCTTCTGTGAGGACCCCTCAACCTGGTGGAAGAGTCTAGTACTGAACAACTTGCACGCAAACTGTTTATTGGAAGCTAACATCCTCCATTTGCTGCATCTGTTTTGAATGCAAGTTGTGTAATCTGCGCATGTGTAGGCTCTGCACATCTATGCAGCTGGTCACTGCGGGTGCAGTCTGCATTTAGAAGTGCTGCCATCTCCTCTTGTTGTACAAAAATGTAAGTCTACTTATGGCGAGCTGCATTCATGTGTTTTAGCTTGCATTCAATTTTGTCTAGTTTTAGGGTTTAGTGCATCGTTTGCATCTGTTTTGATTTTAAGGCGTGTATTTAAGTCTCTGTGGGGTATTGCTCACCTCTATTGGTAATCATTTCAGTGGCAGCCTGAATAGGAGCTCTGCCAATTCCTTTGTTGCTACCGGAAGCATTGTTGGGCCACCACCCCTTGTGGACAACAGACTACTTTGCTACAAATAGCAAGCAGGCTGCAACCCTAAAGATTCCACCACTTAATCACTTCACTCCCCCAGGACTTTATGCTGATCGGCATTAGGTGGTCCTGGGGGAGCTACCGCGTTCACGCCCATTGGTGTGACATGGTCCTGTAGTGGTTAAAATGGACCAAGTGAGGCAGAAGGCAGGCCAGAGGTAAGGGCAACAGACATAAGCAATGAACATGCTAGAGGTCAGGGCTGGTGGCAATCAAGCAAAGTCAGAATTCAGGGTGAGGCTGAGGCGGTTGGCAATAAGGGAAGAGCTTAGAGTGGGTTAAGTCAGCAACAAATGCAAATATCAAGCAAGGTCAAACAGACTAGTTCACAACAGAAGTCAGGCAGAATATTCAGGCTAGTCAGAAGTCCTTAGCTGATCAGAACTGGCAGCACCAGTTATCCCCAAGAGGTTGCTTAAACAGCCAAGAATAAGGGCCTCTTGGCAAGCAGATTCCCATGCATATGTGTCCTCCTGCACCAGGTTTTGAGCATATGCAGGCAAAACCTGACAAGCTAATGTGGTGATGTGCCCTATACATGCAGCAGTGGCTTAATGCTGTTGCTGCACACAGGGCCCATCACTTAGTGAGTTCCAGAGCTCCCAGCTGGGGCCATTGATTTAAATCTATATTGTAATCCTTGAGAAAGGAGTCCTATGTGCCCCCAAAACACTGGAATAAAACTTCAGCCTAACCTGAAGAGCAGTGAAGGCTTTGTATTGTGTTTCATGATGGATATACAGTAGTGATGCCCCTCAACCTGCAGCTATTGCTCCCATAGAACAAACAACTGACCACTACTGGCTAAATGAGGTGTCTAACTTACTTTGATTTTCCAGGCTGCAAAGGTCACCAAGGATAGCCACAGAAAAAAATTTGTGTGAGCATTTGGGGGGATGGCACATCCAAAGTTTTTCTTGGGGGCACCAAGATATGTAGTTCTGCCCCTGCCTGTAAAATTGAGAACACAGCTTTAGAAGATCAGAGAATCACAGTGTTAGCATCTGTTCTAACAGTTGTTCTTTGCTGAGCTTAGACTTCTGAAATCTGACCTCACATCTTATGTATATTTCATGGCTCTGAAGATAATACTGTAATAGCATAACCTTTATTTCCTCAATAACAGCCTCAGAGTCCTAAGGTTCTGTCTCTAGCCCTGGCTTCTATTGCCACAAACAGACTCAGGATGTAGACTGGGCCTGTTTCTCTATAGCTATGGCACCAAACTAGAGTATGACTTGAAGCTCAAGTCCCCATATTTTTAATGGAGAAAAATCATTGCCTAGCTACCGCAAAGAATGTGCAGGAGTATGATTTCTTTCTCTTTGGAACAGTGGCACATTATAAGAGTTACAGATTGCCCAGCAATTTTATGGTGAACCAGAGCTTCTAGGAGTGTGTAAGGGGCTAAAAGAGACCAAAAGGCCCTCTTACTAAAATGTTATGCAAAACAGAAGTTTGCTTTCTTAAAACACAAGTTATTTGCATTTATTCAGATTGGAGTGAGCAAATGAGGTCTCACACAATGCATCACTGCTAAATATGCAAATCATCCTTTGGAATGGGTTGTGAGGTATTTATGCACAGAAACCACCATTACTATGTTACCAGGATGAAAAAAAGTGAATAAACAAGGCTTTCCAATAACAGTCAGTGGTCTTTGCAGCTAATCTGTGTGCTTGAGATGGCTGCCTGATTCCATAAAAATGGCCAAAATGGGCAACGGCAACTCTTCTACCTTACTATGGAAACCTAAAGCAAATAAATTATTAAAATGGTTCTCCTGGGTGCAAGGCTGCCATCAGAAATTTTGGGGCCCCCCACATATCATCAGGCCTGGGCTTACCCACTGGTTGCTGTATCCTCTCCACTAGCCACACCACCCCGTGTCCATGCGTGAAGTGCGCTGCGGCGAAAAATGTCCATGGCTCCGACACTGACGAAAGAGACATGCACAGCATGATGCGGCAAAAAGTGGGAGTGCCCATGGCATGTTGTGGGTGGAGCCAAATACTAGCAAAAATACAGGTAGGCTCCGGTTAACAAGCCAAGTATAGGTGGTGCCCCAGTATAGGTAGCCAGGTATAGGTGGTGCCCCAGTAAAGGTAGCTAGGTTTAGGTGATGGTCCAGTACAGGTAGCCTGTAGCCAGATATAGGTGGTGCCCCAGTATAGAAAGTCCGCCGTAGCGGGCTCATTCATCTGCTCCCCACGTTCAAGCACTGATGTCACTCTTCTCTCAGTGCTGGAACGCGGTGTGCTGGTTAGTGAGCGACAGGCCCGCAGCCAGCACATGAGGCCCTTCCATCACTTTTGGGGGGTCCAGGGCCCCCAGAAGCCCTGGGCCCCTCACTGCAGTGTCAGTTGTCCCCCCCTGATGGCTGCCCTGCCTGGGTGCAGAGTCTTGGCTGTAGTTGGGCTACAAGAACACGATCCAGACATGGGCAGTTTGAAATATTATGTGCGGTGCTCTAGAAATGTTAGAGGGTCCTCCTGACTGAGGCACTCTGAGAACTTTGCGGATCAACCACCCTTACTTTATACAGTAGAATCTCGGTTATCCAGGACCAATGGGGATCGGCTGGTGCCGGATAAATGTACTTTCTGGCTGTTTGAGACTGAATGTTAAAAATAGGCCTAGTTAATCCTGTACTCCCCCACTCTATATACTGTACATACCAAGAAGTCTCTATTAAATGTTAAAAAACAATGATTGAAAGTATAATAACCTTGGGGGAGCCGTGGAACCCAGTATTTCAGTTAAAACTCAAAATAAAAACAAGCATGCATAGTGAAGCAATCAGTAATTGCTATTTAGGTATGTATATATGGGGGGAAGTAGGTCGTTAGACCTGAGTTGAACTATTAATACAAAAAGAGAAAAAGACAACCCCTATATATCTCTATCTTTCTGAAATAAACAGAATTAGATGCAAGACAGAGTGTAAATTACCAAAAAAGTTTATTCAGCCAACTTACATATTTAAAAACATTTAAAACCAAGGTCAGCCATCAGTTTAGCCACAAAAGGCCCCGAATAACATAAATAAATAAGGTAGCACCAATATTTAATAATAATTGACCAATACGGTCACAAGGATCGTGTGGCCTCAAACAACTGCAACCAAGAGTTTTAGAAGTGTACACAGTGTTATTGTAAAAATCTATAGAAAAATATTATCACAACATTTAAATATTTTGAAAAACACACTGCGTTGCAGAAAAAATGAGGGCACACAGACCAACAGTTGATACTATCTAACCCAATTACAATGAGTCGCTGTAAAGTGCTTAGTGCATAGTGTAATTACTCATTAGTGAATAAGAATCCAATCTAAATGGCAATGAATAAAATGACAAGAAGGGTAAGGTGTGGAAACACACTAATAACAATAGCAAACATGTTATAACAAAAGTGCCCTATAACAATTCATGTGCTGGCTGAATGCCTGAAAAAAGACATATTGATAATAGATTTATGTGAAACCAAGGTGAAGGGTGAAAAGATGAAACTGGGAAGGTGGGAGGATGGGAAGGATAAGGTAAGAGGATTGAAAAAAATAGTGTAGCTGGATATGCAGAGACCCAAAGAGGGAAGGAAGATGGTGCTTACCAGAATAATGATGTGTAAGGGCTAAGTGATGGCTGCCCGAGCACTCTTGTGCCCGTCCGACTAGTTCCGCCGAAGCTGCATAAGCCAGTATTTCAGCACAACAGAGCCCCCAAACAGCCTAAGCCTTCAATTGTGAGTACTGCCGGCAATTTGTTCAGGTTGGGTGAGACTTCTGATTAGTTGAGTTCCGGATAACTGGGACTCTAGTGTATTCATATGTTATATAATACAATTCTAGCAGAATGACTGACCTTGCATCATCATATTTAGGACATGACCCCGGAGACCGATGTAAGCAAAAGAAAAGGCTCATCTAAAGTCTCTATGGATACGCTGAATGGTTCAGCTGCTGAACAAAAGCAGAAAGAGGAGGAGAATACTTGTGATGCCTGTAAGTAAACTAATTTACAGTGTAACTTGAGTGACAACTAGACTTTAAGTATGTTTCTTAAAGGGAAACTCCAGCATGTGTTAAAAATCTTTCCACTTACTGTATAATTTCATCTCCCCCCAAGAAACACAATACAGCATCCCTCAATAAAAAAAAAACAAGTACAGTATATCCTCGAATATAAGTCTACCTTGTGTATAAGTCGACTCCAATATTTGACCCTCTTAAGCTGGAATTTTGTTCTGACACAAGTATAAGTCTACCCAGCAGAGTTAATGGCTAAACTTTGGGACCTGGAAGAAATAACAGTTGCACTTGGGGACTCGGAGGTGTTAATGACTGTACTGCATACAGTATTGCAGACATTAACGCCTTCTGTCCCTTTTATGCAGCCCAGTATTTTCCCCCTGCCCTTTCCTTGTTAATTGTTGTGGCCAGGACTTTCAGACCTGTGTTTTCTTGGCATTTCCTTTATCATGAAAGTGTTACTTATCACTGGGGAAATCGCTACAAATGGGAATGTCACTAATAGTGCACACATTACTCAGTGTGCTCAGCGTTGCTTCTGACTCGTGTATAAGTCAACCCCTATACTTTGAGGCCCCGTTCACACTGCACGCGTTTCCAGCCGCGTTTTGGAAACGTGTGCGGGAGGCCGACACCCACGACATCAGACAGTGCATAGAGGGCACTGTCTGATGTTCACACTGCATGCGTTCCGGACCTGTGCGGTCCGGGAACGCATGCTGCAAGCATTTTTTGCAAAAATGCGCGGCTGTCCCATTCCCTTTTCAGTAATGGGATCAGCCACGCAACGCATACAAACGCGGAAGGCATGCGTTCGCATGCGTTGCGATCCGCATGCATGGCCGTCCGCGTTTGTAATGTGAACGGGGCCTTATTTAGTGAATCAGACCTACATTTCTAGACTTATAGTTGAGTACTGTATATACAGTATATACCCAGTAGTGGATCCGGCCAGTACTACCCACACAGCTAGCACCCCTCCCCACTCAGCCAGCATTCCTACCCAACACTTTTTCTCACCCAGCCAGAATTTCTACCCACCCAGCACCCAACGAACCCTTCTACCCGGCTCCCAGCCAATGCCTCTTCTCATCCAGCTTGCACTTCCCCTCTTCCAGTCAGCATCTCTACTCACTTGAGGAGTATGTTTCACTGTGACATTAGTAGCAGTAATGCTTCCTTGACTTATATATATGGGGCCAGAGCAGAATCATCATCCAGGTAACCTAAGCAGGTTCCTGGGGCCTAATGGGTGTCAAGGGGCCCACCTGCCATCTTCTTTATCCTCTCTCCACTTCAGATTACCAAAAGGACCACAAGGGGGCCCCGAATCTTCTCCCTTGCTTAGGGCCCCATTACATCTTAATCCATCTCTGTATGGGACGTAGTGTAAGGGGAAAACAAATGTTCCACAGTAATATGGTACCCACAGTATGTAACCTGGGTTGATGTTTATTTATGCTCTATTCATTATTTGGCCCTACCCACAATTGGGGTCATATCCTCTTTTGCAATTTTTTTGGTGCAAACAGGTGCCCCGGTCCTTTTGAGAAATGCCCCTGATTAACTGCAATCAGTGTGAAAAGGAATCGGGTTGGCAGCAGAGTTTCAGGTGCTCCATGAAAAAAAAAAGACTTTGTTGAACCTGTAGCACTGTGTAATCCAACAAATGGAAGATCCACTGCACGTCCTGTGCATGTACGATTCAATAGCCTTTACAATCACCGGCCATCCATAGGGTCGTCAGACACTGTCTCTGTCCCCACTGCTGCCTCCAAGCCTAGATGACACTCTCAAAGTGAGGAGACATGAATCAGAAAAGAAGGGAGGGACTCCCTAAGTGGAAGGGTCCAATGACAACTTTTATTTGAATAAAAACAAGTAATAGCGCAGTACAGCAAGCATTCACTCACATCTTTTGCTCACATCCATGATTTCTGCCAGTACGGGTCATACTGGCAGAAATCACTTCACACATAACTTCAGTGGTACCCTTACACAATAAGCAACTCTCCTGAAAGTTGCCCTCTGTCAGCCCGATCAGATTCGGCCCCTCGCCTTCATCAGGGATACCCGCATGAGGGTCAGCTGCTGCCCAGGTACAAATATTTGTGACAGTAGAACAACAATTCAATACATTTAGATTGTAGACCTTCGTCAGGCCCTCCATCCTTGTGTGTCCTACCTGATTATGCATCCTGCTCATGGAATAACCTAAACTTGGCAACTGGCATTGTGTGTCTTAAGGTGCTTATACGTTAGAAGATGTATGTGGGCAGATCCATGAAGAGGCGGATCTCTCTCTGATCGAATCTAATCGGAGAGAGATCTGTTGCCTGCCCATACGCCACAGTCTGATTCCCGATCAATGTTAACATGAAATTTACAGGAAATCGGCTTTGTGATGCTGCATCCGCCACCTCCACGCACTGCCCCTTCCCCAATGTAAAATGTCCCCCATGACTGGTGCCATCACGACGCCCGCTACGCGTCATCATGGCTACCGGCGTGACACTCCTGTGCATGTGCGGTTTAGAATTTGAAAAACGTGCATGTGCAGGATTGTCATGCCGGCCGCCATGAAGATACGTAGCGCCTGGCGTGATGACACCATGTGTCAAGATCCAGGAAGAGCCGGCCCGACACACCGTCCGCCGTCCGGGTGTCGCCGGTAACGGGAGCCGCCAGAGGGACACGGAGAGGAGCCAGGACTAGGAGGATGCCAGGGGACCTCGTGGCCCACAGTGGGCTGGAGGAAGCCCCAGGTAAGTGACATTTTTTATTCTAACTACTGCTCAGGGTCTCTTTAAGGAGGCTTAATTTAAAGATCTTCAGAGGCGAATAGGGTAAAAGAGATTTTACTCACCTGGGGCTTTTTCCAGCCCATAGCAGCCATGTCGTGCCCTCGCCACAGCCCCGGACCTTCACATTGTCCTGCTGGCCGCCTGTGAAAATCGAGACCCAGCTGGGGGTTTGGGTCTTCTGCGCCTGCTTGTCCACGTCATCTGGGACGTACTGTGCCTGTGCATTAGTTGTACGTAGGCGCAGTACGCACCAGATGACGTGGACATGCGGGCACGAATGCCCGTGCAGGCACAGAAGACCCAACCCGCCGGTGGGGTAGCGATGTTCACAGGCAGCCAGCAGGACAATGCGGAGTTGGAAGTCCTTTAAGGAAACCCCAGGTAAGTATGGAACCTGAGACGCTTCACGTCTCAGAAACATTTTAAGTAAAAAAGTGAAACTATCTTTCTGGACTGAATACATCACATATGTAAGTTTGTTTGTGTCTTCTTTCAGATGACAAAGAACCAAGCGAGCAGCTGCTTCCTTTTTGTTGCTTGAATAACTTCGTTAAACGGCTCTTAATCTGGGACTGTTGTGGTCCATGGCTTAAATTTAAAGACATGGTATACTTAATTATAATGGATCCATTTGCTGAACTCATTATAACCATCTTTATTGTTCTGAACACCATCTTCATGGCTATGGAACACGCCCACATGTCAGCAGAGTTTGAACATATGCTTTTACTTGCAAATCTGGTGGGTTCCCAAAAATGCTAAACATGTTTTCATATGTTACTGTGCATTGTTTTTATTGCTTCAGGGCCCTTTCACACTGGTGCGGTGGGTGATTTTACCGCATCTCACTACTATGCTAATGAAAGCCTATGAGTGCTTTCATACAGCGGCGGAGCAGAAGTCATGTAGGTCTATGGCAATGCAGGGTTTGCCAAAATGTTGGTGTTGTGGTGCGCATGCGCGGAAGCATATTTTTATAATACGCTTCCGTGCTCTTCCGTATTTCTGAAACAGGAAGTGACTGTATGCGAGCTCCACTTCCTGTTTGGATCTAAAGCATAAGGCCTGTTTTTGGCGCTGCGGCCAATCCATAGTCTGAAGCCGGCCCCAGGATGTGATTGAAACATTGGTTTATTTTCAAGTGTAACTGCAGTGACAAACATGCCATTACCTGAATTCCTGGTCTTATCAGATATTTCAGTTTACTGTTAAAGAGGACCTAAACTCAGAACTTCCTCTCTGCTCTAAAAGACACACAACAGCATAATAGCTTTTAAAGAAAAACATTTCTTAGTTATATCTGATACAAATTCTGCAATAAATCTTCAGTCCTGATTTCACGGAAGCAGAGATATTGTTACCTGCCACCAAACCAGCTGCTCTGCTGAGGCAACCAGCTGACACAGCTGAGAGATAAAATTACACTTGTGATTAGTCACAGATGAAGGGGAATTAGACAGGCTAAACTCTCTAAATACATACAGGGTGCATTACTCTTTGTTTTCCTTCTGTCCTGTGCAAGAGTTTAGGGCCACTTTAATGGGAGGTACAAGGTGGGAAGGGAGAAGGGAGATAAAGCTAACCAAGTCCATCACAAGGAAAGAGGTGTACATTGTCACATTTGACAATCTCTGAGATTTGCAAAAAGGACAGTCTAGAGGTCATCCAGCTGTTATAATTTGTAACTAATCCTCTGGGGTGAAATTTCCATAATTATCAGGAGTTCAGAATTAAGCTTAGTCCACAATATGATAGGTACTTCCTGTCCACAATGAGAGCGTATGCGCTGTTACCGGCCACGGTATGAGCCCCATATTAACAATGGCCTCAAATCACTAAGGGCAGTTTGATAAAACAATTTTGGTTGGTAAAATGCCACATTCGGTATTTTATACTTTTTTTTTCCAAATTCACTAAGATTTCCTCACATGCGCTAGAAGTTCGGTAATTTACCAAACAAACCTGTTTTAATTCACTAAAGTCCTGCTTGGTAAATCTCACTTACCAGCTGTGGAGCGAACACAGTGAATCCAGCGCAGGAGACTTGAGCGCAGCCGGCGCCACCATAGGCCGTATTAGGAATTACGGCTATAGCAGTGTACAGGGAGTAACTTTGGCACCGACGGACTGACGGAGCTGAAGTTACATTTAAAACACAATCATTTGGAGCTTCCAGCAATTGCAGGAAGCCAAATTATTTCATTCCCCATCATCCATGGTGGCCTGGAGGGGGAATAGCGCTCGGGACTTGTGCAGCAGCAGGATCAGCCATATTTCGGCTAAAGGGATGCAGAAAAGCCTCAAACAATGTCTCCTTCCCCTGCTCTGTGAGATTCACAGTGTAAATATTTATAGTACTGCAGCCATACAATGAACAATTAAATAGATCCTGTAGAATACAGCATCATCATTGTTCATAGAGAATGCAAGATCGAATAGAGTTGGCTGTTAAGGAGAAGCAATTAAAGAGGACCCAAACTTAACCCTCCTGGCGGTCTAATAAAATCCGCCAGGAGGCAGTGCAGCAGTTTTTTTTTGTTGTTGTTTTTTTTTAATCATGTAGCGAGCCCAGGGTGATCTCCGATCATGAAATCCCGTTCAAAGAACGGGATTTCCTGGAGGGCTTCCCCCGTCGCCATGGCGACGGGGCGGGATGACATCACCGACGTCGTGACGTCATTGGGAGTCCCGATCCACCCCTCAGCGCTGCCTGACACTGATTGGCCAGGCAGCGCACGGGGTCTGGGGGGGGGGCAGCGCGGCGCGACGGATAGCGGCGATCTTGCGCGGGGCGGTCGGTGTGCTGACGCAGCTAGCAAAGTGCTAGCTGCGTGCAGCAAAAAAAAAATTAAGCAAATCGGCCCAGTAGGGCCTGAGAAAACCTCCTGCGCGGCTTACCCCGAACTACGTTCGGGGTTACCGACAGGAAGGTTAAGCACAGTACACAATGAAAAGTCTTAAGTTCACATAAAATTGCTGAATACATTCACTGGACTGTGCTTGTTTAGCTAGATCAGAGTGTCCTATCAGCAGTTGTGATAGAGTTGTATTAATACCAAAATTAAATATTAAAAAATAATAATAGACTTTACCTCCTGTATTTTAGATTTTCACTGCAGTCATCACAGCTGAAATGGTTTTGAAAATAATCGCACTGCACCCATACTATTACATACAGGACAACTGGAATGTATTTGATGGGTTCATTGTAATCCTAAGTTTACTGGAACTCTTCCTATCAAGCAGCGGAGCAATCACTGTATTCCGATCCTTCAGACTGGTAAGTCAGGTTCTTCAAATGCGATTGGTTTAGAATGTGCTTACTATCTTAGAAATGTGATCGGCTGAGGTTGTTTAGACCATGCTAACGATAGTGTGCATACTGGAAGGTTTTCAAATGGAGATACATAGTGAGTTTAATTACACTGGTCCAATCACCAAAACTTCACCAAAAACATAGTAAACTATCAAAGTGCAAGAAAACAGACTATTAGAGTACAGGTACCCTCTGGCACCTTATGGGATCTGCAATCATTTTTTGTATCCCATTTGAAGAAATAACTCAGATGAGCACCCCAGTACTTGTGTCAGGGCTCTTATGCCATAATACATTTGGACACAGCAATGTAAAATATAAGCTTCACTGTTCTCTTTCTGGCTCTGGTAGATCGACACATTGATTTTTCAGCACTAAACTGTTAGCCTATTTGTCTGTGGCTGTCATATCTTTAAATGCTGACAATTACTGCTGGGTGCCCAGCAGGGATGCTCATTACGACTCTGTAATTACAGGCCGATCTCTGCAATTACGACCTTAAAATTGTCATTCGTGATCTGCCGCAATTACAGAATGGCAATTTTGAATGCATCTGTAATTGCTTCTGCATACGGCCCATAATTCCGGATTACGAGCCATATTTGCAAGCCGTAATCGTAACCAAGGAAATGCCGTTTCTTATAATAAATGTATTTTTTTCTGTTCCTTGTTTTTGTGTTTCTTGTCCCCCATGCAGGTTGGGATAGCCAGAATGTGGAGCACCAGCCGTGTGGGGCTTCGCTCCCTGAGCTATATCAGCCTGTATAGTCCATGTATGGGGGGGGAGGGTTCTGGAGGAGAGGGGCGGCCAAGCCCCCTTTCCCCTAGAGCCCTTGTCCTCACCTCTGGTGCCTCAGGAGGAGGCGGGGGCGAGGACACCCAGGGGGTTCATGGTGGCATCTGGGAGTCACGTTTAACCACTTAAGGACCACGGCTTAAACCCCCCTAAAGACCAGGACATTTTTAACAAAATAGGCCAGTGCAGCTTTAAAGAGAACCCGAGGTGGATCTTCGGGGGGCAGATGGAACACAGAGCCATGTTCTCGCCTAATGACATGACTCTGTGTCCCCCAACAACCGCTCTCTGCCCTCCCGCCGCCGGGCTATAGCCACCCGAGTTTAGCAATAACATTTGTCGCTAACTCGGAGGTAAACAGAGGGCAGAGAAATTCCCTGATTAAAACACCCACCAGGGGCATTCATGCATGGTTTCCTAAGCTGCCATTGGGCAGCTCTCTCCCCCTGGCCATGCCTCCTGCGGCTCCCCGCCTCCCGGCACGCTATGAGAGACAACACAGTCTCTCAGTGCCAGGGCCGAGCCTGGGCGGGTGCTGCGGGTGCAAGGCACCCAGGCGCCTGCCTCTGAGAGGCGCCGCCCGGCCGCCGCTCTCCCCCTGTGGCCGCCGCTCGCTCGCTCCCTCCCTCCCTCTAGCCGCCGGCGCCGCGTCAGACCTCGATCAGGCGGGCGGGCGCTAGGACCTAGCACGCCGCACTGATATGCGGAAGTGACATCACTTCCGCATATAGAGCGGGTGCGCCTGGCGCCTTCTTACTGGTCGGGTCGCCCGCTGATTGAGGTCTGAAGCTGCTGCAAGGTGAGGAGGGAGCGGCAGAGGCAGCAGCGGCGGGAGGGGAGGATTGGGTGCGCTCCTGTCACTACCTAAACGGGGACCCTATACCCCCTGGCTACCTATCCTGGGCACATATTACCCCCTGGCTACCTATCCTGGGCACATATTACCCCCTGGCTACCTATCCTGGGCACATATTACCCCCTGGCTACCTATCCTGGGCACATATTACCCCCTGGCTACCTATCCTGGGCACATATTACCCTCTGGCTACCTATCCTGGGCACATATTACCCCCTGGCTACCTATCCTGGGCACATATTACCCCCTGGCTACCTATCCTGGGTACATATTACCCCCTGGCTACCTATCCTGGGCACATATTACCCCCTGGCTACCTATCCTGGGCACATATTACCCTCTGGCTACCTATCCTGGGCACATATTACCCCCTGGCTACCTATCCTGGGCACATATTACCCCCTGGCTACCTATCCTGGGTACATATTACCCCCTGGCTACCTATCCTGGGCACATATTACCCCCTGGCTACCTATCCTGGGCACATATTACCCTCTGGCTACCTATCCTGGGCACATATTACCCTCTGGCTACCTATCCTGGGCACATATTACCCTCTGGCTACCTATCCTGGGCACATATTACCCCCTGGCTACCTATCCTGGGCACATATTACCCCCTGGCTACCTATCCTGGGCACATATTACCCCCTGGCTACCTATCCTGGGCACATAATACCCCCTGGCTACCTATCCTGGGCACATAATACCCCCTGGCTACCTATCCTGGGCACATATACCCCCTGGCTACCTATCCTGGGCACATATACCCCCTGGCTACCTATCCTGGGCACATATACCCCCTGGCTACCTATCCTGGGCACATATACCCCCTGGCTACCTATCCTGGGCACATATACCCCCTGGCTACCTATCCTGGGCACATATACCCCCTGGCTACCTATCCTGGGCACATATTACCCCCTGGCTACCTATCCTGGGCACATAATACCCCCTGGCTACCTATCCTGGGCACATAATACCCCCTGGCTACCTATCCTGGGCACATAATACCCCCTGGCTACCTATCCTGGGCACATATACCCCCTGGCTACCTATCCTGGGCACATATACCCCCTGGCTACCTATCCTGGGCACATATACCCCCTGGCTACCTATCCTGGGCACATATACCCCCTGGCTACCTATCCTGGGCACATATACCCCCTGGCTACCTATCCTGGGCACATATACCCCCTGGCTACCTATCCTGGGCACATATACCCCCTGGCTACCTATCCTGGGCACATATACCCCCTGGCTACCTATCCTGGGCACATATACCCCCTGGCTACCTATCGTGGGCACATATACCCCCTGGCTACCTATCCTGGGCACATATACCCCCTGGCTACCTATCCTGGGCACATATACCCCCTGGCTACCTATCCTGGGCACATATACCCCCTGGCTACCTATCCTGGGCACATATACCCCCTGGCTACCTATCCTGGGCACATATACCCCCTGGCTACCTATCCTGGGCACATATACCCCCTGGCTACCTATCCTGGGCACATATACCCCCTGGCTACCTATCCTGGGCACATATACCCCCTGGCTACCTATCCTGGGCACATATACCCCCTGGCTACCTATCCTGGGCACATATACCCCCTGGCTACCTATCCTGGGCACATATACCCCCTGGCTACCTATCCTGGGCACATATACCCCCTGGCTACCTATCCTGGGCACATATACCCCCTGGCTACCTATCCTGGGCACATATACCCCCTGGCTACCTATCCTGGGCACATATACCCCCTGGCTACCTATCCTGGGCACATATACCCCCTGGCTACCTATCCTGGGCACATATACCCCCTGGCTACCTATCCTGGGCACATATACCCCCTGGCTACCTATCCTGGGCACATATACCCCCTGGCTACCTATCCTGGGCACATATACCCCCTGGCTACCTATCCTGGGCACATAATACCCCCTGGCTACCTATCCTGGGCACATAATACCCCCTGGCTACCTATCCTGGGCACATAATACCCCCTGGCTACCTATCCTGGGCACATAATACCCCCTGGCTACCTATCCTGGGCACATATACCCCCTGGCTACCTATCCCGGGCACATATACCCCCTGGCTACATATCCTGGGGACACTGGCTGTTTGTCATTATGTGCATTTGCTGGTGAAAAGCAGTCTCTTGTTATGTGCATTTGCTGGTGAAAAGCAGTCTCTTGTTATGTGCATTTGCTGGTGAAAAGCAGTCTCTTGTTATGTGCATTTGCTGGTGAAAAGCAGTCTCTTGTTATGTGCATTTGCTGGTGAAAAGCAGTCTCTTGTTATGTGCATTTGCTGGTGAAAAGCAGTCTCTCGTTATGTGCATTTACATGGGGAAAAGCAGTCTCTCGTTATGTGCATTTACATGGGGAAAAGCAGTCTCTCGTTATGTGCATTTACATGGGGAAAAGCTGTCTCTTATGTGCATTTAGTGGGGAATTTTTGTCAGTAAAAATCTTTTGTCAGTAAATTTTTAGGTATTTGTCAGTAAAAAATAACGTGAAAGGTTGGCAACACTGGCAGGCTGTGTGGCGCAACGGGAAAGATACAGGCAGCCCACCTTGGGCTTGGCAGGGGGGAGGAGCCGATGTCAGCGAGCGAGAGTAGGGTGGCCGCAGGCAGCCATAAATACGCAGTGTGTGACTGCGTCGCACTCGCAGAGCCTCTCAGCCTGAGTCAGTCCAGAGACTAGCAGACTGTCACTCGCAGGAAGCCAAAGCCAGCCAGGAGCAAGCCCATGGAAGAGGGGTAGGAATGGGGTATCACATGCATGCGTAAAGAGGTGGAAGGTGTGGGTGTGATTAGGAAGGACATGGGTGTGGTTATGTGGTTGGGCGTGGTTAATTTAACCACTCCCATAGGCGCCAGAGAAAATCTTGCACCCAGGTGCCAGGCACCCCAGGCTCACCCCTGCTCAGTGCAGTGTCATGATCTAGGGGTCACACAAGTGAAAGTGAGCCTTTGCGGCCCACGGGAGCGGCGGGGAGCAACAGTTTTTGCGGCTACCTGATCTGCTCAGACTTACGGATCAGGTAACCTACTTTTTTTTCTCCTGCAAATCCCCGCCCCAAGACTTTATGCCGATCGGCGTTAGGCGGTCTTGGAGCTGCCGCGATGGCCGCACCCATCAGCATGATGTGGTCGGCTAGAGGTTAAGAAGAGAAGACAAATAACATTTATATTGCGCTTTTCTCCTGGCGGACTCAAAGCGCCAGAGCTGCAGCCACTAGGAGGCGCTCTATAGGCAGTAGCAGTGTTAGGGAGACTTGCCTAAGGTCTCCTACTGAATAGGTGCTGGCTTACTGAACAGGCAGGGCTGAGATTCGAACCCTGGTCTCCTGCGTCAGAGGCAGGGACCTCCAGATGCCAGCCCCTCCCCAGGAAAAATGAGTAAAGGTATATGAATATAGGTAGTATATCTTGAGGATCCCCCTTGGTCTGTTAACAGACCCATGGGGAGCCTTGGAGCCAAATTTAAAGATGCTTTGGCTCTAGCTATACTTTGTATACTAGAGCTGCGCCGAGGAGCGGAGGTGTGTGGCAGCATGGAGATCTTCAATTAAGCTCACAACACTAGAGGATATTGGGACCATTTCTGAGGATATTGGCATAGGAACATTTTTTTTAAAGATAGGTATTCATGGTTAATTAAGAATAAGGACGTTTCTCGTGATTGTGTTTTTATTTCTTTAACCCTTTGTGAAAATGGGTAAAGGGTACTAGCTATACTAATTTCTCCCGGGAATGTGGCCAGCATCTGGGGGTCTCCTTCTTAAAAGGGACTCCCAGATACCACCATGAACCCCCCCTAGGGCGTTGTCGCCCCACCTCCTCCTGGGGCACTGGAGTTTGGGAAGATCCCCTTGTCCATGAACTGGACAAGGGCTCTGGGGGAGAGGGGTTTGCTTGGCCGCCTCTCTCCTCCAGAGCCCCCCCATACCATGCTTAGATTTCCACGGACACTGCGCTCTTTGTGCCTTTATGCTCGAGATGTAAACATAGAAAAAAAAACAAAAACAAACATAGCGTGACTCTGTAAACAAAGTATAATTCCACGACGTGTGATAAAAACTCTCGAGTGGTCCCACGACATTCAGGTATCACAGCTCCTCACCCTCTGTGCTGGCTGCCAACCCACAGACAGCTTATACGTTTACTACCCAGTGATTTGAATGAAAGCTTCCACCTTCCACCACACTGTGCTGCATAGATGCCACCAGGATCTCCAGCCTCTCACCTTTTTTGAACGCTGCCAAATTATAGGTCAGCCACAGCGCATAATAGATCCCAAACTCGTTGTATCCTCACCCGTCTACACCTCCACAATAGCAGTATTCCATCAAGCTTACAACCGATTAACTAGAAAGGAGTCTTCATAGCGTAAAACTGTTGCTTTAATTTAAAAGTTTAAAAGGAATTGCACTCACATGTTCCCATAAAAATGCGCATATAGTATCCACAAGATGAGCTGTAGTCCACGTCCTTAAGCTCCGCCCCCACGCGTTTCCTATAAAATACTCATCGGGGGCTGGAGACGTTAGACCAATGGGCAGCATTTATACCCTAGCTCCTCCTCATTCCCCCAATCCTATCCACATGTAGACAACCAATCATCGGTAGGGTAGCCATCAACTACCTCATACGGAGCGTGATGAAACGTCCGGTCGAAGACTTCTGCCCTCAACGTTCCAACACACCAACTTCTGTAGCGGCTTGCGCTCCACACACTCGCATGCCAGACTTCCCATGCCTCCAGCATCAATGCAACCAATCAGGAGTAATCTCTGCCTACTAAGCTTTCCACACTCCTCCCCTAGCTTGCGTTCCAATCGTATGTATACACTAACTTCCACTTCCCACTACACACATTGAGGATATTAAGGGCCACCCCCTCCCACACTCTTCTCACCATACTAACACTTAACTATCCACATCTCGAGGCTGACAGGTATCATACCAAACACTTACATGGCTAGCAACACCCTATCCAATAAATATAGCACCTATCTACATCCCATGTTCTCACAGTATTAATTACACATATTCCCCCACATCAATAACAACAACACCATCCCCAATCATTAGCAATGTAACTGTTAAGGTCTAGCTCAACATTTAAACCTCCAGGATACATAGTTTTAACTTCAAAGATCCATCTAGTTTCTAATTTCGATATCTCTCTCACACGATTACATCCTCTCTATTTTGGATTCAATTTTTCAATGCCACAAAATTTCATGTTCATAGGATCACAAGCATGGCAATTATAAAAATGTTTAGACAGACTATGCCCCATATTGCTCTTTTTGATATTCCTCACATGTTCCCCGATGCGTTCTTTTAAACGCCTAGTGGTTCTGCCAATATATTGGTATCCACATGGACACCACGCCATGTACACCACAACTGCTGTTACAAGTAATACAATCCTTGATTTCATATTCTCTTCCGTTTACATACCCCACAAAATGATCACCTCAAATTGGTTTTGCCTCTCGACAACCTACGCAATCTCTACATGGGTAGAACCCTTTATTCCCTACGAGATCCCCCTTTTTCTCCTAGGGCTATCAATAAAGCTAGGAATCAGAATTTGTTGCAAGTATTTTGCCTTTTTATATATAAACCTTGGTCTCACAGCCAGTTTTTTACCCAGAATCCCATCCGCTCTTAATACATTCCAATGTTTTTCTATCACCCTTTCCATTGCTTTATATTTCATGTTGTAATCCAACACTATTGCATATTGATAATCATCGCCTTTTTTCTTATTTCGCCCATTAAATTGCAATAGTTCCTTTCTATCCATTCTTTCAATGGCATCACACATTCCTCTGAGGGGCCCCCTCTGATATCCCTTTTCCTCAAATCTATCCATGATCATATCAGTTTGTATTCTAAAGTCTTCGACTTCAGAACAGTTCCTCCTAATTCGATACATCTGCCCCTTTGGAATATTCTTCAGCCATTTTCCATGATGGCAGCTTGAATGGGGAATATATCTATTTCTGTCAGTTTTTTAAAAAATGTGTTTTGGTAAACAACTTATCTTCCTTCCTATATATATCTAAATCCAGGAAGCAGACCCTGTTCATATCACATTCAGCCGTCAGCTTTATACCCCTTTCATTTTCATTGATGCATTCCATATATATTCCTAGGGCTTTTTCACCCCCTGCCCATATTATGAACAGGTCATCTATATAGCGTAGCCATTTTTTTACTCCAACACCCCCCATACCATGGACCTTGCGGTATGGTATAGCTCAGTGTGCGAAGCCCCACGTGGCCGAGGCTCTGCATTCAGGTTATCCCAGCCTGAATGGGAGACAAGGGGTTAAAGAGGGTCAGGAGTCAGGAGGGGGGACCCCACATAATTTAAAAAAAAAGACATATACATTTACATACATGTTGTTACATTATATGTCATTTTACCGCATCAAAATAGCGATTTTTTTCCTCTAACTTTAAAGAGAAACACCAACTTAGAATTGAACTTTATCCCAATCAGTAGCTGATACCCCCTTTTACATGAGAAATATAATGATTTTCACAAACAGACCATCAGGGGGCGCTGTATGACTGATTTTGTGCTGAAACCCCTCCCACAAGAAGCTCTGAATACCGCGGTACTCTGGGCAAACTGCCACAATGTAACAATGTTCACAGACAGGAAATGGCTGTTTACAGCTGTCTCTAACAGCCAAAACAGCTAGGAGCAGCTACATAACCTGCCCACAGTAAAAATGTCACCATGTAATAAATGTCAGAATGTAAATCGGGGAGAGGAAAGATTTTACAATGAGCAAACACTGACTAAATCATTTATACATAATTATGGTAAAATATGAAGCACTTTTTTTACTACATTATTTTCACTGGAGTTCCTCTTTAACATCAATTATCTCAAACTACAAAGTCTTTTCAAAAAATGTTTTTTCCTCTTCTTTCCTCTGTCCTCCTTAACACACCCTGCAAACTTGGTGTTTCTAACACATACGTGGGCTTTGGTATTTGCTAGTAACTGCTAAATATATATATATATATAGTCGTAATTACGACTCGTAATAATTACGATGCAACGCAGATCTCCGACTTATAATATTTAAATCAAAATGGCAATTCGATTTATAATATTGATTATGGTCAAATCGAAAGTGCATGAAGTCGAAACCGGCCCCTTACAAGCATCACTAGTACTCAGCCTAAACCTACAATAATCCACTTCTGGTGCAATAAGTCTAAGTCAAAACTCAGATAAGACTAAAGTGCAAGTCAGCTAAGGTAGGTCTTTAGCTCATACGTGAGCCGACTTGCACCCTAGTCCATTTTTATATTTGTCTTGCCTCTATATAGTTGTATTCATTTTACCCCTGATGAAGCCCCATCTAGTGAGTTAAAACATGTTGGGTTGTGCTTCATGTGCGTAGTTGTATAGTACTAGCACATTATATTTTTGGACTCAATAGTAGCTGTATCTTTAGGATTGGGAGGGAGTGCACCTTAAAGAGGTACCTTAACCGAGGATTTAAAGAGAAACTGTAATCAAGGATTGAACTTTATCCCAAACAGTAGCTGATACCCCCTTTGCCATGAGAAATGTTTTCCTTTTCTCAAACGAATCATCAGGGGGCTCTATATGGCTGATATTGTGATGAAACTACTCCCACAGTGTGATGTCAGAACCATGTTGTTGACATCACACTGTGAAAGCCTTGTTGCATTGTGGGAAATAACAGCTATTTCTAACTGCCAAAAATGCATCATCTCTATCCACAGAAATCACCTGCCAGCAGTAAAGATGTCACCATGTGATAAATGTCAGAATGTAAATCAGGAGAGAAGGGATTTTACAGTGAACCAACACTGACTAAATCATTTATAAATATTGACAAAATAAGCACTTTTTTCATTACATTATTTTCACTAGACTTCACATTTTCACTAGGTCATCCCAATCAGTAGCTGATACTCCTTTTCCCTCCGGAAATCTTTTCCTTTTCTCGATCATCAGGGACAGCTGTATTGGGGTGAGGAAAAATTTTACAATGGGCAAACACTGACAAAATAATTTATAAATGAATATTGTAAAAAATAAGCAATTTTATTAATTATGTTATCTTCACTACAGTTGTCTCGTTGTATAACTGGCTGGTAATACAGAGGTCCTTTATTATGACATAAACCACATATTTTACATTTTCCTATCAAATCACCTATTTTATATGTTTCTATCAAAGGTTATATTAGACTTTGCCATTTCCTTGGTAGCTATTTACTACTGTTTCGCCTGGCCTTTTTAAACATTTTTATACCCATGTTGCAGATTTCTAGAATGAATTATCAACTTGTTTTTTGCCAGTGTCCGTGATCTTGTTACCACTGAAACTGTTTTTGATTTCCAAGTTTCTACACTGTTTTTGTTTTTTTCCTTTTGCTGTTTTAGCTCCGTATTTTCCAGTTGGCAAAATCGTGGCCTACACTCAACAAGCTGCTCACCATCATTGGGATCTCATTGGGCGCTCTGGCAAACTTGACCATTGTGCTGCTCGTCATTGTGTTCATTTTTGCTGTGATTGGCATGCAGTTATTCGGGAGAAGCTACATCGAGTCTGTCTGTAAGATCTCAGAGGACTGTTTGCTTCCGCGCTGGCATTTCCATGACTTCTACCATTCCTTCCTGGTTGTGTTCCGAGCACTGTGTGGGGAGTGGGTCGAGACCTTGTGGGACTGTATGGAGGTGTCTGGGGTATTCCTGTGCATATCAATGTACCTAGTTGTGGTGGTCATTGGCAATCTTGTGGTAAGTTATTTTTTATGGTTATGAGATGATATCTATAAGCATTGTATTCTTCATTAAGTGTTCACCATGTGGCCCAGAGTAACCAAGCAGCTCGGAGTGACCCAAACCACTTGGGGCCTGATTCACAAAGCGGTGCTAATTCTTAGCACCGCAATTTTCGCGCGAAACTATAACGTTTTCACGTGCAAACGCGAATTCGAGTTTGCGCGTGAAAACATTATCAATTCACGAGAAAATTCGCGAGCGCGCGCAATGCGAAAATTTGCGTGAAAACGACTGTGCTAAGAGTTAGCACCGCTTTGTGAATCAGGCCCTAGGAAAGTATGGGGGACTAAAAGAGACTGAAAAGCCCTTCTACTAAAAAGCAAGGCAAATCACACCTGTGGCCCGATAGCTCTACTTTTCCTGATGTATCTCTTTTGACAAGCAAAATCACCGAACCATTTGCACATATGCAAATACTTTCATGCAAATCAATCAGCCAGGAACCACAGCTATCCCTACAGATAAGTTAAAAGCCAGAGTCTTCATTACCAAAGAATACATTCTCTTGCCTATTGACATACGCTGCATAGACACTCCCCAAAAGTTCATATGTGTCCTAACTATGGTCCTATAACATACATAGAGTAAGCATGAAAGCATTAAGTACATCAATCTTTCGAAAGAATCCTGACATCCTCTCTTGGGACTGTTAGTGAATCAGGCAAATTCGGCGCCCGGCGCTCAGCGCAGAGTGTCAGAGCTGGGCGCAGTCATATCACTAGTGCTATGCTGCGCACCCCGTGCAAAGGTAATTCAGGGCTCCAGCGATTGCCACACCCATAATTACATCTCCCTCAGAGTTTTAGCAACTCGGAGGGGGAATAGTATTTAACACCGCCAGCAGGGTGAGCCATCATTCTACTTACCCTGCACCCAGCTCAAGCGCGCTGAGATAACAGATAACACGTATGCACAGTTAGCGCATAAAACAAACCCTACATGGGAGTTACAAAATACATCCAGGTGCGCCATACACACATCAGCATACAGTGGGGGACATTTATCAAGAGAAAATATTAGTAGGTTTTTAGAAATCTGTGCATAACTGTCTCAGACATCTTAAGAAATCACTAAATAGTGCAGATTCCTTCTTAACCTCGTTAGCAGTAACCCCGAGTCAGGCTAGGGCCGGAAATCCACAGCTCAGAGCGGAAACACCGAGCTGGATTCATGGGAGGTGAGTGATGTACAGGGCTTCTGAAGATCTATCTAGTGGTATGATTTTTAGAGTCTAAAAGCTTGTAAACAAATTGCGCCACTTTCAGAACCTAAAATTCAGAAAAATTCATACCGCTAGGGAGGTTAAACTGTTGGGAATAGGAGGCGTTAAGAAGGACTCTCAAGCAGTGCAGTGTGTGGGGGAAATTGCTGTTGCTGAGGTAACCAATACATCTGCTGTATTGTATCAATGCCCAGCACTGGAAGGGTTAAGCACAGAACAGCTTCACAGGACACCTAGCAGCAGGGGGGAAGAGCACTTCACAAATCATGCATAGCCTACACTGCTGCACAGTGTACATCTGTATAACTGCTATTAAGCACTTATTAATCTGCAACAGTTTATAGTTGGATTTGCACTTTTCTTAACTGTAGTGCAATTCTAGAAATCCACGCTAAACTGCTGCTACTATGTAAGATTTAAGAAGTTTCTTATTATCATGCAGAACAGTTCCTCTGCTGGGTAGAACAGTTTAAGAACAAAAACCTGTCGGTAATGCTTTGATAAATCTGGCCCACTGTGTGCATGCTGACAATGGTCACTGACAAGGGAAGAGGGAGAGCACTGGATTAAACACTGCCCACAAGAATTGGTTCACCACACCCACTTTCCTTATAACCTATTTAAATGTCCTAACTTGGGCATGAGCTTGGAATCTGTGTTCATTTGACCCTTCCTCTCCCCCTCCAAGCCACCAATCCCTGAACAAATCTCCAATCTCCCTTCATAGATTTTAACTTTCTGCTAGCCTAACCCTCTCAATATTGCCCAGGGCTTCATAAGCACTCTCATTGTGACCCATGGGTAGCTTTAGGGCCAAATTTGTATTCATTACCACCCAAGGCCACTGTCAGCAGCCGCCCCCTTCAATATAGGCAGCCAGATACCCCTCACCCTCCACTATAGGTTGCCAGATAAATACCCCCCCCCCACCCCCACACACACCTCCAGTATAGGTAGCCAGGTAACCCTCCCCCCACCCTCCAGTTTAATTAGCCTGATGACCCTTTCCCCTTCCCTCTAGTATAAAAAGTCAGATGACCCTTCCCCCAGTATAGCCTGCTGCCCAGTGCCCACCAGCCCTTGATCCTGTGGTGCCCTAGGACATGGCCTATGTGGCCTTGGCTTAAATCCAGCCCTGGGTAGCTTGCGGCTTTCTTTCTTTTGGTTAACTCCCTTAGCAAATCCTGCCACAACCAAAGCTATTAACGATTAACCATATGAGGGCCCAGGGAGATTCTCAGCTATTGTATTAAATTATTATGCATTAAAATACAGCCAGAAGTCACTTGATGGCTGGCAGAGCAGAGCATACACTGGGCTTAGAATTCCAATCGGGTTTTCACTGGCATCCCGAGGATGACAGAAAGTCACAGAAAATCTCTCCAGTGGTGATACAGACAGTGGTAAAAACAAAAACCCAAAAAACATTTAATGCCTTTCAATAAATATTTTTTTTCTCGGAGTTGGAACCCAATCCCTAGCTATTATGTGTCTACATGTACAGTGGCTTGCAAAAGTATTCGGCCCCCTTGACATTTTCCCCATTTAGTCACATTACTGCCACAAACATGAATCAATTTTATTGGAATTCCACGTGAAAGACCAATACAAAGTGGTGTACACGTGAGAAGTGGAATGA
Organism: Hyperolius riggenbachi; assembly: GCF_040937935.1. NCBI lineage: Eukaryota > Metazoa > Chordata > Amphibia > Anura > Hyperoliidae > Hyperolius > Hyperolius riggenbachi. Next base: position 261,909,058 of record NC_090652.1, on the reverse strand, counting down.
AAATCATACATGATTCCGGCCTCAGAGGTTGTCTAAGAGAATATTGGGAGCAACAACACCATGAAGTCCAAAGAACACACCAGACAGGTCAGGGCATGTATGATTTTCGTTCCACTTCTCACGTGTACACCACTTTGTATTGGTCTTTCATGTGGAATTCCAATAAGATTAATTCATGTTTGTGGCAGTAATGTGACAAAATGTGGAAAACTTCAAGGGGGCTGAATACTTTTGCAAGCCACTGTACTTTTACAGTAATGTTGATTGACTTGTTTATTGCAGAGCTGTGTAATCATTTATCTATGTCGTCACTTGAACTGCAGGTGCTGAATTTGTTTTTAGCCTTACTGCTCAGTTCCTTTAGCTATGGGAACCTTTGTATGGATGATGACAAAGACGTACATAAGCTCCGGATCGCCATTGGAAGGATCCAAAGAGCCGGGGCTTTCATCGCAAGGCATCTGTGTTGTTGTTTCCAGAGATGTTGCTTGAAAAGTAAAAATGATGCAGATCAGGGGAAGCAGGAAGAAGAGCTTGAAATTCAGCAGGAAAAGGAAGCTTGCAGCAACATTGAGCTGCAGACCATCAAGATACAAGGTGACACTACAGAAGCAGATAGGGCGGACAATGGCATGGGCAGCAGTGCGGAGAAGCACAGAGGTGGTGAGAAGGACTCTCTGGCTTTGAGCAACCAACCACGCCCTACCAGAGTAGTGCCTATTGCAGCGGAAGAGACGGACATTGAAAGTGAGAATTATGAAGGTGTCTGCATTGAAACTGCCCCAGAAGACGGTAATGAGGTAACGCTTACTGTCTTTGACTTTCTTTCCTCTATTACAAATTTGCCACTAAAAGTTTTAGTATACATATAATTAAAGTCATTGGGAATCAAATGGAAGAAAAGCAGGCAGATTCTTACCTAAGGAGAGGGAAGGCTCTGGGTCCTATAGAGCAGTGTTTCCCAACCGCTGTTCCGCGGCACACTAGTGTGCCGCGGAACGTTGCCTGGTGTGCCGTGCTCTTATCCCCCCTCCCGCCTGTCCCTGCGGCCGCCGCTGTTATTACCTTAGCAGCGGCCGCTCTCCCCTCTCCAGACCATGTATATGCTAGCAGCGTATCTCCGGCTGCTCTGTGTGATGCACTGATGCGGAAGGAGGCAGGGCTTGGTTACCATAGTAACGGCGATACATATCGCCGTTACAGGAAGCCGCTGCCCTCCTTTCTTCCGCATCAGTGCATCACACAGAGCAGCCGGAGATACGCTGCTTGAATATACACGCGCCGGAGAGGGGAGAGCGGCCGGTGTTAGGCCCGGTTCACATTAGCGGTGGCCATCCGGAATCGCCGTGCCGGAGCCGGACCGCTTTCAGAACGGACGGAACGGACGCACGGCATGGCAATGAAAGCCTATGCGTCCGTTCACATGCGTCCGTTCTGCCGGACCGGAGCCGGATCCGGGCCGGATCCGGACTCCGGCGTCCGTTCCAACATGCGCTATTTTTTGGTCCGGCTCCTCCGGCAGCCGTATCCGGAGCGGAGCCGGACTGCACCATCCGGCCAATACAAAGCAATGAGAGCCGGAGAGCGCACAACACACTGGCTACAAAAACCGGACGTTCTACCCCACTTCCTATGCATTTTGGATGGGGACCACATGGGCCCAGCGAAGAGTGGGGCAGCAGCGATTTCATGCTGGAGCTCTTTTTGCCAGCAACATGTCTGATATGTCTGAAGGAGGCGAACAACAGAGAGAATTCCCAGGTTTACGAGTAAAAAATGCCTGGATCCATGGTCCCAACTGCAGTCTCTGTATCCACGGATGGTCTCCAGACGTCCACCTGTCTCCAACAATGACCCCAGACCCTTCTGCTGACCTCCCAGACCCCAGGTATTTACAGGTTGTTATCCCCTTAAGAAACCGGATCCGGACCGCAACCGTGTTCACACCGCACGGAAACTGGATGCAACCGGACCGGATCCGGACCGGATCCGGATAGGAACCGTACGGATCAGGTCCGGTCCGGATACGGTGCGGTCCGGACATCCGGTGCGGTTTTTACAAAACCGCTAATGTGAACCGGGCCTTAACAAGGTAATAACAGCGGCGGCCGCGGGGACGGGCGGGAGGCACTAAACTGGCTATACTGGGGCACTATTCTGGGGTACTATACTGGCTATCCTGGGGCACTAAACTGGCTATACTGGGGCACTATTCTAGCTATACTGGGGCACTATACTAGCTATACTGGGGGGCTATACTGGGGCACTATACTGGCTATACTGGGGCACTATACTGGGGCACTAAACTGGCTATACTGGGGCACTATTCTGGGGCACTATACTAGCTATACTGGGGCACAATACTGGCTATACTGGGGGGGCTATACTGGGGTACTATACTGGCTATACTGGGGCACTATACTGGCTATACTGGGGCACTATACTAGCTATACTGGGGGGCTATACTGGGGCACTATACTGGCTATACTGGGGCACTATACTGGGGCACTAAACTGGCTATACTGGGGCACTATTCTGGGGCACTATACTAGCTATACTGGGGCACAATACTGGCTATACTGGGGGGCTATACTGGGGTACTATACTGGCTATACTGGGGCACTATACTGGCTATACTGGGGCACTATACTAGCTATACTGGGGGGCTATACTGGGGCACTATACTGGCTATACTGGGGCACTATACTGGGGCACTAAACTTGCTATACTGGGGCACTATTCTGGGGCACTATACTAGCTATACTGGGGCACAATACTGGCTATACTGGAGGGCTATACTGGGGTACTATACTGGCTATACTGGGGCACTATACTGGCTATACTGGGGCACTATACTGAGGCAACTAAACTCCCTACACTGGGGCAACTATGCCAGCTATGCAGCCGCACCCCAGCCCCCCCCCCCCCCATAGCGGCACTGTCCACTAGGTCGCGCAAACAACCGGGGGCCGCATCGCCCCCACCGCGCGCGCGCCGTTCCCCGGAGAAAAATTTGGTCAGACAGTGTTCCCCGGCCCGGAAAAGGTTGGGAAACACTGCTATAGAGCCTTCCCACTTCTCGCCCGGTACACTCCGTTAAGCGCTGGCTCTCCTGTTTGATTCCCCCACCATGGGGGACTTTGGAAGTCTTCGGGAGCCAAGTCCTCCCGAAGACAGGTGGCTCCATACTGCGCACGTGCGAGTGTGCGAGAGAGGGCGCTAGCACGTGCACAGTATGGAGTGGCCCGTCATCAGGTGCACTCGGGCTCCCTAAGACTTCCGAGGTCTCCCGTGGAAGGGGATTAGAGCAGTATTTGACCAAATTGGTTGAATATTGCTACTGGGGAGCCAGCACTGGAACGGGGACCAAGAGAGGAACGGGAAGGCTCTGTAGGACCCAGAGCCTTTCCATTCCTGAGGTAAGTATCTGGCTGTGTGTTTTTGTTTTTTTTATTCCCATTGACTATAAAGTCAGGGGTATAAATGGGAGAGCAGCCCCTCCAGGCTGGGAGGGTCACTAAAAAAGGCAAAAGAAGGGTTGTGAACATTAAGGGGCCCCCTCAATGTTTTTCTAGGGGCCCCAATGATTTGTAGTTACCTAAAAAGAGGTAAGGCTCTGGATCCAATAGAAGCTTCCCATGCCTTCCTCCGGTCTCCCAAGCCGACAAGGGCTTGTTGATAATCTAATCAGGGCAACGCTCCTCTTCAAGCACGAGTGTGTAAGTACAGCTGCGCCTGCACAGTAAGCTGGAGCTGCTCGTGCATGATTGGCTGCATGCTACTGTGCAGGCGTGGCCACGCTCATGCTAGAAGAGGAGAGCGTCCCCGATCATCTGGAGGGTCTGCAATTGGCAATGGGGGACTGGAGGACACTGTGGGAAGCCTCTTTAGGATGCAGAGGGTTCCCTCTTCTTAGGTACGTACTGTATGTGATCCTGAACCTTTTCTCTTTAAAGAGACACTGAAGCGAAAAAAAAATATATGATATAATGATTTGTGTGTGTAGTACAGCTAAGAAATAAGGCCTCATTCACATCATATGCGCTTCTGTGCGCATTTGGAAGTGCGTATGATGTGCTGAAATGCAGGAACGGCAGAAGGGCATAGACTGCCCTTCTACCGTTCACATCTACTGCGCTGTGCAGTAGTACGATGCGCTATGAAGCGCTTGCGTACTACTGCCTGCATTTTGCCCGCAAGAGCAGAGCTGATCCCATCACTGTCAATGGATGGGATCAGCAGCGCAGCGGGCAGCGGCGCAGATGGCGTGCGATCGTAAGCGATGCGTTCGGATCGCATGGCCATCTTCGCTAGCTAGATGTGAACGAGGCCTAAAACATTAGGAGCAGAGACATAAGACTAATATTGTTTCCAGTACAGGAAAAGTTAAGAAACTCCAGTTGTTATCTATGCAAAAAAGCCATTGAGCTCCATGACTTTCAAAGTTGCAGAGAGCTCTGTCTTCTGAAGCTTATTATCTCAGTTATCAGTAGCTGTATTTTCTTTTTCTCTGCAGAGGACAGGTCAAAAGTTCACTGGCCTGCTCTGTAAAATCATTTAGAATGCTAAGTAGTGTGTAAATTGCAAATATTAGAGAATGATGCAATGCTATAAAAAACACTATATAACTGAAAATAAAAATATGAGGATATTTTCTTTGCTACTAATATTCTACTAATTATTCGTACTACACAACCAATTCATTACATTTCACTGACATCACCTGCTAGCAGTAAAAATGTCACCATATAATAAATGTCAGAATGTAAATCAGGGAGAGGAAAGATTTTACAAAGGGCAAACACTGACTAAATCATTTATACATAACTGTAAAAATGAAGTACTTTTTTTATTACATTATTTTCACTGGAGTTACTCTTTAAGTGTGCTTAATTTGCTAAAGGACCACTTCAGATGGGTGACGAGCTGCATGGTTATTGCATAGATCTATTTCCCACTAAGCCTGCTTTACTAAGCCAAAGGATTGGAAATTGTGACCCGCTGGCTTAGTATGCTGCAGTGACTGTGGATGCCAGTTGGGTTGCAGACTGCAGTCACATCTTGCCCAATGCAGTGATGTGTCTGTGATGGGTAGAGAACAGTGGACTCTCATGAACATTTGTGCGCATTTCTCAGGGATGGTGCTAGACCTTTTCCCGCCAGAAGCAATACATTGTGAGGATGCCCCCTGTCCCCTCCCCCCCCCTGATGAGAAAGAGGAACACTTAAGCCACGCCCCTGCCACACCCCTTATCATGCCCCCATCACACCCCTAATCATGCATATCATAAAGATTTCATAAGAAAAATTCACATCTTCATATTAACATTTTAAAATTAGTAATATATCAATTTAAAGGATGGGGATAAAGTTTAGAGTCAATCAAACACATTTTATAGTAAAGAAATATATATTTACACAGAAAGAGGGAGAAAGTCCTGAAACAGGGACAAATGAGGAGGAAAGAGGGACAGGGCTCCAAAAGAGGGACTGTCCCTCTGAGAGAGGGACAGTTGGGAGCTATGCGTGTGTGCGTGCAAAGCCGGACAGGAGAGCAGAGACACATTGGGCTGTGCATTGCAGGCACTATGGCACTATGCTTACCTCCGTCTGCTTCCTCAAAATTGGCCCGCAGCATCTGATCCCCAGGATGCCGGCCCGTGTATGATCTGCATCAGTGCTGCATCACTCACCCGCTCTCAACAGATTAGCGATGGGATCACCAGCCACACGTGAAGTCCTGCTTCCTCTCTGACTGCAGCAGTGCCTCAGGTTAGTTGGCAGCACGTAACAGGTCACATGATGCATAGCTGTAGCCATGGATGTGTAAAGCAGTGCCACGCATCTAGGGAGGGGGAGATGGGGAGTGCAGGGAGTGGGACATTTGGGGAGGGGAGCCGTCTCCTGCTGCCCTCTATTCTAATTGTTGCCTCCGTGAAGCATGTGATTCACCTTGCTTCATGGAAGAACTGCCCCTGGCCTTTCCTTATTCATTGATAGACATCACGCTCTTCTGTGGGTAAGCTGCTTACATAAATACAATTTGCAGTGGGATGGCTGGCAAACATCTTTTTTAAAAAAAAAAATCTGTGCAGGCACACGTGTGCAGTGAAAAAGTGTCATTGGTCAGCAGAATAGGACCATCAATCAATAGCTCCACCACAAACCAATACCAACCAGCATGGCTTTCACAATTTGGATAAGCGAAACCTCTCCCATTTGCAAAGCACCCTTGTTGCATTGTTGAGGAACAGGGGGCTTTTCCCAATCTCCATTGCCCAGTGAGAAATTGGGGTAATTGAATGGCAGGCTTGCCGTGCTATCTGTTCTCCTAAATAAAGAGGTGACCAAAGTTAACCAGTTCAGCCTATCTGGACGAGTATTCTCATCCACATAAGCGCTGCTCAAGTCTATCTGGATGCATATTCGCGTCCAGTGTTTGAGCGGCATTGTACACGCGTGCACGGGGCTGCAGCCCTGTGCACCCTGGCGGTTTTCCGTGATGGCGGTTGGGGAAGGGAAGCACGGCTTCCCCGTACCAATCGCAGTGCGTGTAATGAATGGACATGACCCCGCCCAGGGGCCATATCCATACATAATAAAGATTGTGAATGAAAATGTCAAACTAAATTTAAAAAATGTAAAATAATATAATCAATCCATTTCAAATCAAAGCCCCCACCCCATTTACCAAGCAGATGTTTAAAAAAAAGAATCCATAAATAGTTTCCTTAGGGACTTAGCTTTTTTTTTTTTTTTAATATGCATGTCATAAGGGTATATCACTGTTATTTTAGTACATAAGGGCTTACAATTGATGGGACACAAAAAACCCTAAACCGAAAAAATACACCTTTATTTCCAAATAATATATTGGCGCCATACATTGTGCTAGTAACATAATTTAAATGTTGTCATAATAAGCCGGGACATTTGGGCAGATAAATTGGGTGGGTTTTATTTATAGTAGCATTGCTTATTTTAAAACTATAGGGGATGGAATTGGGGGGGGGGGGGGTTGCATAGAAAATGCATAGAAAATAAAGTAATTACTGAAAACAAGTATCGCCCACAGAAAGCTTAATTTGTGGCAAAAAAAACAAGATATAGATCATTTATGTGTGATGATTAGTGATAAAGTTATTGGTGAATGAATGGGAGGAGCGCTGACAGGGAAAAATTGCTTCCGTCCTTGAGGTGAAAACACCTACAGGCTGAACCAGTTAAATAGGTAAGCTGGGTCATTTCTAATCACTTATTTACCAAATGGTTGAAAGGTTTTCAAATAAAAGTTTAACAATACAGAACATACCTACAAGATTTGAAAATTATTTTATTAAAATTCAGCATCATAATCTGCTTTCGTTTTCCAAAATTGTTTATTTTTTTCTGTTGTTCATCTTTATTTTTCAGTTTTTCTGTACTTCTTCTTTGTTGATTACAAAACTATTGTCACTGTTCTCACCAGTGGTAATCTGACAAAGTGGCCCCAGGATCAGCATATCTGAATTTCGAATGAGGCCTCCTATTAATATCTATTTATCTGAGCAAACGGGAATACTTATCAACTCTCGGGGCCCCTGAGCTGTCTGCCACGGTCCCCCCAGGTCTCCCCTTTATTGTGGTCTCCAGGGCCCCTACAAATTTTCGTAACGCCTCACGTCTGGTGCTCTCCTCCATTAGTCAGTGGCTCTGTTTTCCTGTCTTCATCCCTGCAGGAGTGTCTTTCCTCCATGATATTATGTCATATTGTGCTGGACCACTGAGAAAACACAGCCAGTCGGGCTGAAGATGGGATCGCACTGAGCTACAGACTAATGAAAGAGCGTGCCGGCCGAGACACTACCTTCTTGAAAACTTAAAGTTGGAGGGGAGGCCCTTGAGGGGGCTAAGCTGGCTCAGAGCCATGGGACAACTACTCCGTTTGCCACTATAAATGCTCCGGCCCCACATTTGAGCACCCGACAATCAAAAAGTACTAACATTTAGAGAAACATGATATTGAAGATAAGTCAACCAGTAACAACCTCTATTGCGTTATACTGTTGACAGGAAAAAAGCTGAAAATTAACTTTATATATAAGGTTGTATGGTAATGTTTTTCATTGGTTGGTGTTTTTGCAGGCCTTGAAGTTTACCAGCTCCTCATTCTGCAGCACAGTAGACAACATGACAACGGAAGGAGATGATGACTTACTGGTTCCCAGTGATCATGTGTTGAAACCTGATTCCTGCTTCACTGCTGGTACATTCACCCCCTTTTTCCTGTCATTATTTCCCTAGAATAGCGTATCACCAATTTTATAAGACGTGTCTCCTCGCTCTCTACACACAGCCTGCAGTGAGTGTGCAAAGCAGCAGGGTGAGTAGAGAGAATGATTGCTGTGCTGCAGCTAGGACATTAGCAGGGATAAGTGGCAGGATGTGTTTAGTACTTCAGAAGTTGCCTGTCATTAGTAGCCATGTGCTCCTGCTGCTGTTATACCAGAGTGCCTTAGACTATTGTTTATTTATCCTGCTCAGAGTAATTAATCAATAATGCAGGGCAGTCTGCTGTTCCAGAAGCCAGTGACACTGACATCTTCTGCAGCACTGTATAGAGAACAGAGTTTCATAACGGTTAGCTCCGTCCACAACCTAATGACTCCTCCCCCCCCCCCCAAAAAAAACAAAATTTCCAGTGGAACGCTTGGCACCCCAACCTGTCAACCCTCCCATCAAGAAAAATTGGGGGGGTGTCTGTAAACATTCAGCACCAGGTGTCAAATTCCCTAGGTACGCCACTGCCTCAGACTGTGGCCTTCTTATGAGATCCATCTTTCTTCTCCCCAGGCTGCATGAAGAAATTTCCATGCTGCAACTTCAACACAGAGAAGGGGATTGGAAAAGCCTGGTGGACCGTCAGGAAAGCGTGCCTCTATATTGTGGGACATAGCTGTTTTGAATCATTCATAATTCTCATGATTCTCCTCAGTAGTGGGGCTCTGGTGAGTATAACCTACTGGGAAATGTATTCAGAGCTGCGTGTTGTTTAACAAAGTTTTTGTGATGCCCCCGCAGGCCCGCAATTCTGCACAGCTAACTGGAAGTTTGAAAAGTCCTCCTTTCTCCAGAGAGAGCACACATAGCTGGTTACAGACTGAAATGGAAAGATATGCTTTAACAACCATATATTGAGAGCAAAAAGAAAAAAAAAAACTTCTGAAATAAATGTCAAATATTTTTAAAGCTGTTACCATTTTGATATAGGAGGTGGGATAACCGGCCTGATGCTGCTTTCTTATCTAAACTTGTGCCGATCTCTGACGGAGGATAAATGTCACACAGACACCATGCGTTGGGTCCCAGCACGATGTGTACATTAAACTTTATTTGTGTACATTTTAAATTTTTATTTCAACTTACGTACAGTAAAACCAGTGCATGTAAAACAGTTATTCTACAAAACTCCTAACTGGGACAGTACGTGGGAGTGTCTAGGTTCCCTGATGGTCAGTGGATTAGTTAAGATGTGGAAAACAAGCAACAAGTGCTCCTACCCTCTGCAGCTAATTACTCCTGCAGCAAGATGGGAACTTTTTAGACAGTCTTTTGAAATATATATATCTGTCTAGATACACATGGAATCAATGTGAACAATCAAAGTATGAAATTTGAACCTGCATGATGGTGGACAGATTAACTCTTGTCTTTCGCCGATATGCTGCTCTGCATCTTTCCAACACTTTTGCCTTCACAGATGAGCTTCCGGCTGTGAAGGTGAACGTATTGGGAAGATGTAGATCAGTGTACAACAAATCGGCGAGAGGGGGCCACGTAACTGGTGACAAAGCTGAATCAATACTGAAAAGCTTTATGGAGATGAAGATTTCATTTTTCAGCACGACCTGGCACCTGCTCACAGTGCCAAAACCACTGGTAAATGGTTTACTGACCATGGTATTACTGTGCTCAATTGGCCTGCCAAATCTCATGACCTGAACCCCATAGAGAATCTGTGGGATATTGTGAAGAGAAAGTTGAGAGACGCAAGACCCAACACTCTGGATGAGCTTAAGGCCGCTATCGAAGCATCCTGGGCCTCCATAACACCTGAGCAGTGCCACAGGCTGATTGCCTCCATGCCACGCCGCATTGAAGCAGTCATTTCTGCAAAAGGATTCCCGACCAAGTATTGAGTGCATAACTGAACATAATTATTTGAAGGTTGACTTTTTTGTTTTAAAAACTTTTATTGGTCGGATGAAATATGCTAATTTTTTGAGATAGGAATTTGGGGTTTTCATGAGCTGTATGCCAAAATCATCAATATTAAAACAATAAAAGGCTTGAACTACTTCAGTTGTGTGTATTTGAATCTAAAATATATGAAAGTCTAATGTTTATCAGTACATTACAGAAAATAATGAACTTTATCACAATATGCTAATTTTTTGAGAAGATCCTGTATATTGGGCTTGCATCCCTGTAACCCAGGATGCTGGTATCTCATAGGAAAATATAACATCAGCTTTCAAACCGGTGGCTCAAAGACGGTCATTCTGACCTGTACATTCCACAGAGGAAACCACTGCTAACCTCTGTGGATAGAGGGTTTTTCTGCTACGTTACGTACACCTGAAAAGGCACCATGAAGAGTTGAGCACCAGAGATAGCCACTAGTAGAATATTAGTAACATGCCAACGGTAAAATATTGGTAATTTTCACCAATATTTTACTATCCTCAATCCTAACCCTATTCTAACAATAACCCTCCCTCTACCGATGCCTGATACTATTTCCTCCCCCCTGGCTGGGGGGGGGGGGGGGGTGGCAGCCACAATTTCCAGCTTTATCAGTGTCACCTTCACCACTAAATATACCCTCTCCTCCTCTATCTATTGGATACCTAATAACAATATTTAGTGCACGCCCGCAGTGCCAAAATTACCCCCTGGGCACTGCTATAGCTGCAATTAACAAAGGAGTTTATATATGAGCCAATTAACTTATGAATGTATACTTAGAGACACTAAAGTGAAAAAATATGATATAATGATTTGTATGTGTAGTACAGCTAAGAAATAAAACATTAGGAGCAAAGACATAGGTCTAATATTGTTTCCAGTACAGGAAGAGTTAAGAAACTCCAGTTGTTATCTATGCAAAAGAGCCATGGAGCTCCACAACTTTCAAAGTCGCAGAGAGCTCTGTCTTCTGAAGCTTGTTATCTCAACTGTCAGTCACTGTATATTCTTTTTCTCTCCAGAGGACAGTTCAAAAGTTCACTGGCCTGTTCTGTAAAATCATTTACAATGATGAGTAGTGTATAAACTGCAAATATTAGAGAATGATGCAATGTTATTAAAAACACTTTAACTTAAAATAAAAATATGAGAATATTTTCTTTTCTACTAATGTTCTAGTAATTATCCGTACTACACCACCAATTAATTATATCGTAAAAAAATACATTCGCTTCAGAGTCTCTTTAATACTAGTAATGATTTCCCCAGCTTTCTCGATGCCTTTACAATTTATATTTCCATTTTATAGGCTTTTGAAGATATTTATCTTGACAGCAGAAAATCCATTAAAACCATATTGGAGTGTGCCGATAAAGTCTTCACCTATGTCTTCATAGCAGAGATGGTTCTGAAGTGGTTGGCGTATGGATTTGTCACTTATTTCACTAATGGCTGGAACTGCTTGGACTTCCTGGTTGTAAATGTACGTACTCCTGCTCTTAGTTGCCACTAATAAAGATCAAATCATCTCCATAACATCCTATCTCAGGTAACTCTTCTCTGTTAAACGCATGAAAAAAAGTTACAGGAAATTTAACAGCGGTTTTGCCGAGGAAGGGGTGGCGGTGCTGGGATCAGAGTTTCAGACCTCTAATGGTTTACGAGCCTCGGCCAAGCTGGTTAGTGACTGCAGCTGGCACCCGCCAATCCTTGTAGCTCTGATGTAGAGCTTTACATGACATTTTTGTTGCAAATCTGTTATTTGATAGCAGAATTTATGATTCCTGAATAACTAGCTTACTAGTGGTAGCTTAATTCCAGTCACATGCAGGTTCCCACAGCAGGAACATAATGTGAACCTGCAATAAAAAAATTGCCCCTTGGGGGGTACTTACCTTAAGAGGGGGAAGCCTATTGATCCTAATGAGACTCCCCCCATCCTCCTGTGCATCCCCGGTCCAGTGCTGGCACCCCCCGAAAATCTGCCGACAAGCGGTACGCAGGCGGTACCAGCTGCAGCACTCAACAATATTTACCTTTGAGATCCAGCGCAGGCACAGTACCAGCTTCTCCTTGGGCTCTGGCGGAAATAGCCAAGCCTGATCGGGCCCACTCGACAGTGCAGGAGGAAGACGCCTGCAAAGTACAGTAGAGTGGACCCAATTGGGCTTGGCTATTTCTGCCTGACTCCGAATAGGTGGCAATGTGCCTGAGCTGGATCTCAGAGGTAAATACTGCCATCTGCTGCTGTTCGTGGGGAGCTAGCACTGGATCGGGGCTGCAAAGGAGGACAGGGGAAGCCTCATTAGGATCCATCGTCTTCCCCCCTTTCAAGGTAAGTACAGACCAAACCCCCCCCCCCTTCCCCCGGACACTTTTCTTTAAAATTTTCCTTAAAGAGGAGCTGTTAGGTATAGGGTCTCAGAGAAAATAAACACATATATCAGTAGCTAAAGATTGGCTGTACTTACATTACATATGCATTTCACTGTCCACGTTTGGATTTCACAGATTTTGTATATAGTATATGCAGAGATAGATGCTCCTGACAGCTCATGGCAGGCTCCATGTTTGTGAAGCCAAATGTGTCGTCATGTCCTGCCTGCTTCTGATCACAGATAAGCTCGTTCTTGAACAACACGGTGTGCAGTGAATATTAATGAGCCATGTGGCTAGGAACAATAGCTGACTCCTGCAGTGTAGTCTGCCCGAGATTTATCAGTGCTTCGCGCTAGACTGATTAGAAGCTCCTGTACCGTCTCATTAGCAGCCGAGGGGAGGGCCCCAGAATGCTTTGCAGTTTAGCTGCGGCTTGCGTCTTTATGGATCTATAACAGACTTTAAGATAAGCACACATCAAAGGTAACTGAAATGTTTATCTTCACTAATGGCTTTTGAGCTTCCTTCTAAACTGTTTAACACAGGAGAATAGAGGTTTAAATTAGCTTCTGCAGCCTGACAGTTACTCTTTAAACATATGTTTAAAGGGATACTCTAGCGGGGTCGGGGGTAGATGAGTTGAGCTTACCCAGGGCTTCTAATGGTCCCCCGCAGGCATCCTGTGCCCGCGCAGCCATTCACCAATGCTCTGGCCCCGCCTCCACTTCGCTTCTGTAATTCCAGACTTTAAAGTCTGAAAACCACTGCGCCTGCGTTGCCGTGTCCTCGCTCCCGCTGATGTCACCAGGAGCGTACTGCGCAGGCACAGACCATACTGGGTTTGTGCTATACACTCCTGGTGACATCAGCTGAAGCGAGGACACAGCCGCGCAGGCGCAGTGGTTTTCAAACTTTAAAGTCTGGAATTACAGAAGTGAACCCGAGGTGGGGCCAGAGCATCGGTGAGTGGCTGCGCGGGCACAGGACGTCTGCGGGGGACCATCTAAAGCTAGTAAGTAAGTTCCACTAATTTTCCCCAGACCCACCTACAGTATTCCTTTAAGCTAAAATAATTCTGAATTTAACTGCACTTTGATCACCCTTTCCTATTCAATATGGCCCAGATACCAGCTATTAATGTTTGCGATTTAACCTTGTCAGTTGAAAAGGTTATTCATATTTACTGACTGTGCCTAGTAATTCAGGGGACCTTTCAGTGAAGTGCCATAAATATCCTTGTCACTTTAACCATTTTGGGATCAAGTGTAGTTAAAACTACACCGCACTTATGGCTGCCTAAGCCTGATGCAGCAGTTTTTATGCCACCCAATCCTGATCACGGGATGCAATATGTGTCAAATGACAGCAGAGCTCAATAACTAGGTCAGGAGCTATTATCCTTGGCTCCTGACCTCTTGATTACAGTGAGCCAATCACAGTGATCAGGAAGTGTCAAAAGAAAAAAAAAGCCTCTTGTCCTTAACCCATTAGCAGCTTCAACAGAGTTATCTCAATTGAGATAAGTGCACTGGTTTTGACTTCAGTGGGCAGAACTCTTGTGCAGTAATTATCTTGGAATGCTTGGATTGGATACTGTCCCGCTGACATAAAATACAGAAACTGAAAGCAGAAGTCCTCACACTGCCCACTAGTGTTAAGTGGCCATAAACACACACTGCAGCAGTACAAATTAGAAGCTAGGGAATCTAACAAAGAAGAAATAAAAAATGTGCTATAATAAATTGGCCTGGAGAGCTTCTAAATAAGTTGGCTGCTAAAGGGTTAAAGGGGGCAGAGGCTCCAGTCCCAACAGCATTTAATATGTATATCCTTCTTTTACATTTTATGTGATTGCTCTTTTTCTTCTTTTTTCAGCTATCTTCCATCAGCCTCATAGCCAGTTCTCTGGGGTATGCAGAAATAGGAGCAATAAAGTCCCTGAGGGCGTTAAGAGCACTGAGACCACTGAGGGCCCTCTCACAAGTTCAAGGGATAAAGGTAAGTGTGTGCTGTAAGTGGCTCTGAACTTTGTTTTTGTGTTTTGGATTTAGTGAGGAGTGTAAGAACCTTTTATCCAGTGGTGGTTCCAGCTTTAGAATTTTTGGCGAGCTCAAAGGGGGCACGTGGCTAGCCCATGGGGGCACAGAGCAGGAGAAAAAACATACTCAACGATAAATAGTCTTTTACAGTCTTGTGTATTCACCAGATATTACATGCCATGCACCATGCAGCATCGTACACTTTAACGTACCACGTATGTGGGAGTGAATGTGGGAGGAGTTACAGTGGCCACAGCTGGCCAGTACAGAGGGGCAAGGCAGCAACTGATGGGCTGGGAAGAGGCAGAGCATAAGCATTATTTAATTGCCCCCCCCCCCCCTCTTGCCTGAAACCAGAGAAAATTGAGATCAAATAGGGTCCGAGGAAGCGCAATGAATTTATCATCTACTGGTAAGTTGGAAGATCTTAGTCCAATGGGTAATGGGAGACTCACGCTGTATTTCATTTTGCGATCACGTGACTACCACGCTTCCTCCTTCAACCCAAAAGGAGGAAGCGTAGTAGTCACGTGACCGCGAATTGGAAGCGGTGTGTAGCACGCCGTGGGACGAATTAAAGAAGACGGCTTCTGGGTAAGTTAACCCCCACTTACCTGCCCGCTCAGCTGCACTAATTAACTGGATGAAATTCGAATGAAACCCATCAGATTTCATTCGGAGCTCCTCCCTGGTGGTACATGTAGCCTGTGATCTATTGTTCTTCCTACTTTGGCTGTCACATGATTGCACCTGACTTTCCCATCAAGCAGCTACATGCAGAGGAAACAGGAAGAGAGCTGCAATGGAGTTTGGTAACAACGTATGCAACGTATGGCTTATGAAACCCATTTCTCTTCTATTCACAGTGTATATTCACTTGATGTTATTCTTTACTTTGCAGGTGGTGGTGGATGCCCTGGTTGCTGCCATACCCTCCATCTTAAACGTGTATCTGGTCTGCCACATAGTCTGGCTGATTTTTAACATCATGGCAGTGAATCTGTTTGCAGGAAAGTTTTCTTATTGTGTTAACACTACAACCAATGAACAGTTTCATGCAAGTGTAGTGAACAACCGGAGTGAGTGCATGGCTCTCCAGAGCCTCAACAATAGCGTCCTCTGGGTGAATAGGAAGGTGAATTTCGATAATATTGGAGCAGGATATCTTGCTTTAATTCAAGTGGTAGGTAACTCAAGTCATCCATTTGTTTTGCTTGTTACACTTTTGGCATTAATTCTGCACAAAATCCAGTTTGCAAAAAAAACGCCATTTTACTGGTGCAAATTTTTCATGAAAACTTGTTTGCTTAATGTGTAATATCTATAGGGAGCAGGGGCGTAACTAGAAATCACTGAGCCCCCCTGCAAATCTTTGGATGCCCCCACCCCCTTTGCACACATGGTGTACAGGGAATGCATACAGAAAATCGACAGACGACTGTGCTCCCAGGCTCAGCTTATTACACTTACTCTGTCCATCTCTGATGGAGCAGAACTGGCTCTGCAGACTTCTCCAGCATCACTACAGTACACAGCACTTGGGGAGGGCTAGAGAGGTTGGGGGCTGGGCGCTGTACACAAGAAGGATACTATTTCTATCAGCCATGACTACACTGACTACATTGACACTGCTCAATAGGCGAGATTCTGCAGTGTGCCCCCCCTTCCCTCTTGAATTGTGCCCCCCTCCAGTAAAAGTAGCAAGGAAGACCCCCTGCCCAGATTAGATAGACAGGTGTGGACCCAGTATTAGGTAGGCTTCTCTCCCAGTATAGGTAGCCAGATGTGCTCCCAGTATTAGGCAGCCTGAATAACCAGCTGTACCCCTAGTGTAAGCTACCCCCCCTCCTTCCCAGTATAGATAGAATGGTGTGCCCCCAGTATTAGGCAGCCCCTCCCCAGGTAAGATAGTCAGCTGTATCCTCGGTATTAGTTAGCCACCCCCCCCCCCCCCCCCCCTGTGTAGATAGAAGTATGTGTCCCAGTATTAGGCAGCCCCTCCCCAATAGACATATTAAGTAAAAGAAAAAAAAGTATTAGGTAGGCCCTTTTGCAGTAATTCAACAGGAGGAGCACTTCCAAATGCAGGCTGCACCCGAATTGACCAGCTGCATAGATGTGAAGAGCCCAATACATAGGCAAATTACACAACTTGTATTCAAAACAGATGCAAGAAAAGGAGGATTTTAGCTTCCAATAAACAGTAGTAGCACGCAGATTGTTCAGTACTAGAGTTCTTCCACCTTGTTGAGGGATCCTCACAGAAGAGACCTATCCTCTAACAACTAAACCTAGTGTAAACCTGGGGCAGCTAGCCATAAAATGGTCTTCACATTTTCTAAAGAACAGCGAAGGAATTGGCAATGCTCCTAGGTACCAGGGAACTGTTTAGGGGAAGTAGGGGGCCACTAGACACCAAGGAACTGTATAAGGGAGGGAGGGGACCACTGGACACCAGGGAACTGTATAGGGGAAGGGGGCCACTAGACACCAGGGAATTGTATAGGGGATGGAGAGGGGACTAGACACCAGGTAACTGTACTGTATAGGGGAACGAAGGGGGAAGGGGCTCTACCCCTAGATTATGCCACTGTAATAGCCTACTATTGGGTTGCTTTATAAAAAGCTTTCTCTGAGGATATGCACACATGGATGCACTTGCACAACCACTAATTTCCTAACCTTTAGAAATTGTATTGGATGCAGTTACAGTACACTGGCCAATATGCAATGCTCTTTTCCTCTTGAGTTTTCTTATTGGAGATCATTTTTCATTCTCTATTAAAGATACATTTTCGACACTTTAGAAACTGCTACACAAATTATTTTGAGTATTTTTTCTTCCTTGCCGGTGGTTTAAATGGCATTTTATTGACAAGGTGTGAACATTTTTACCTAGGAGAAAACTCAGGAGAAAACGTGAATTGCATTTGGACCACTGTCTAATGATGCAAACCAGTTCTGCAATGCTAAATATGATTTATTTTCTTAAAGGCTACCTTTAAAGGATGGATGGACATTATGTACGCAGCTGTTGATTCAAGAGGCGTGAGTATCTTTATGATAGTTGTCCTAAATTATTCAGAAAGTTTGTAAACCTCCTCAGCAGGGATGATCTCACGAGTGATTACGAGCAGCTAGCTACTCGAATCCGTGATTCTAATGAGGTGTAATTAATGTGCATACATAGTGAAAATGGCTACTCAACAGGTTCAAGGGGACGTGAATGCCAAAATTGTATAGGAAAATGCAAAATTTTTACGCAAAAATGTAAGAAAAGTGTTAATCTATTGTGAATATATTACCCACAAATTTACACTAACCACAATTAATCTTATGGTTAATGCAAAAATATATTTACAATAAATTACAATTTTGCAATGCAATGTTCGAAATTCGTTGGGTTCAGAATTTGGCAATACCATTCCTATCAGGGATGAGCAGAAACTACGCCAGTGCGAATTTAAGCATCATAGTTCGTATCTACGCATCGTAGTTCACAGGCAAAGTTTCAAAACTACGCTTACGATTTTACGCGTAGCTTACGCCCACTATGCGTAGTTAACATGTGTATTGCGTAGTGAACTACAAATGCGTTACTCGCGTCTAATTTTCCGCATGCGATTGTATGCATACAAATTTACGCATAAAAGGGGAATGTACGCATAGAAGGGTTCCCAGTATAAGCATTTATAAAGAAATTAATGCATACAATTTTCTGAATACGGGCATAAGTATCAGCATACACTACGCTTCGCACTACGCGTAATTGCGTATTTTAACGCGTATTCTACGAAATGCATACTAAGTGAATATTTGTTTTCGAAGCCGTAGTTTGGCAAAGCGTAATTGCGTAAAACTACGCGTATTTCCAGCGTAGCAAAGTTGGCTGACTACGACCATCCCTGATTCCTATCTGGGAGATAAGGTCCACTGGTTGGAGTAGCTGTGAAGTTGCTACTATACTGTGGCAATAGTATTTCACTGGACTTTACATTGTGCACAATTTTAAACAATTCAGTGGAGTGTTTAGAAGAGGTATCTCGAGTACCTAATTTGTAATAAATTGGAACAAAATAGCCTATTGCAAAAGATCCTAAAGCTCTACTTCTAGGATATAAGCCACCTGGGGTCAAACACTCAGAACATAGGCTAACTCAACACATTGCAAATGCGACCAAGGTTCATATTGCCTCCTCATGGAGAACGAGATATCTGTCTTTTTTAGCTGATCTTAGGACAGTTGATTCTACTATGATCTTTGAACATATACTGTAAATGCTAGAGTCTGATCACTTGGAGGTCTTTGAAAGAACCTGGGAACCCTGGATTTTATTCAGGGGCTCAGAGGCTTACTCCCAGGCCCAATAATATAATACAGTCAAATGGCTTTATCTTTTCATCGGGGATCATGTCCACCTGTAACCTAACCTCTTAATAAACCCTTGCATACTTTATACTTAATCCACTCTGACCATATCTTCAGTCCCTTTTGCTTTTTAAATGCGATCACCTGAATTAATCTTTGAAAGAACACTGTTGCCTTTCCTTACGCATCTCAACCATATTATTTCTATATTGCTGTATGACTCAAAATGTAATGTGATAGTTTGCCCTAAATCGTTGAACTTGATTTATAACAATCTATGCTTTCTAAACGTTTTTAAGTTTTTACTTTCTTGTTAATAAAGAGATTTTGAAACCTAAATTAGAACAAAATATGAATTATCAAGGATAGGTGTCAGGCAGTGGCGGACATACGGCCGTGCAGGCCGTGCCGCCGCACAAGGGCCCCTGAAGTTCTGCTGCTTCAGGGGCCCATTAAGTATTGCAGGTTTTTTTTTTTATTTTTTTTTATTTTTATTTTTATTTTTTTTAACCTGGGGGGCCCAACTCCTGTCCTCCCCCCCTCACCTCGCCCCCCCCCCCCCCTCATGCGGCGGGAGAGCGGAAAATACAAGAAGTCTCCGGCCGGGGCGGCAGCTGCAGCTTGGTCTCCAACTTTGGAGACATATCGGAAACTAAGCAGCAGCTGCCTCTAGCGTCTGCTGCAGCCCCGGCCGGAGACTTCCTGTATTTTCTGCTCTCCCGCCGGCTGCAGCGCATACCGGGAGGGGGGCCCCGAGGTGAGTGAGGGAGGATAGGAGTCGGGCCCCCCACCCGGATAGCTACCCACCCGGCTACCTTACCCACCCACCCGGCTACCTACCCCGCTACCTAACCATCCACCCGGCTACCTAACCAGGCTACCTACCCACCCACCCGGCTACCTAGCTACCCACCCGGCTACCTAACCACCCTGCCGGCTATCTACCTGGCTACCTACCCACCCGGCTACCTAACCACCCTGCCGGCTATCTACCTGGCTACCTACCCACCCGGCTACCTACCCACCCGGCTACCTAGCTACCCACCCGGCTACCTAACCACCCTGCCGGCTACCTACCCGGCTACCTACCCACCCGGCTACCTAGCTACCCACCCGGCTACCTGACCACCCTGCCGGCTATCTACCTGGCTACCTACCCACCCGGCTACCTAGCTACCCACCCGGCTACCTAACCACCCTGCCGGCTATCTACCTGGCTACCTACCCACCCGGCTACCTACCCACCCGGCTACCTAGCTACCCACCCGGCTACCTAACCACCCTGCCGGCTACCTACCCACCCGGCTACCTAGCTACCCACCCGGCTACCTAACCACCCTGCCGGCTATCTACCTGGCTACCTACCCACCCGGCTACCTAGCTACCCACCCGGCTACCTAACCACCCTGCCGGCTATCTACCTGGCTACCTACCCACCCGGCTACCTACCCACCCTGCTGGCTACCTACCCACCCGGCTACCTACCCACCCACCCGGCTACCTACCCACCCACCCGGCTACCTACCCACCCGGATACCTACCTACCCACCCGGCTACCTACCCACCCACCCGGATACCTACCTACCCACCCGGCTACCTACCTACCCACCCGGCTACCTACCTACCCACCCGGCTACCTAACCACCCACCCGGCTACCTAACCACCCACCCGGCTACCTACACACCCACCCGGCTACCTACCTACCCACCAGGCTACCTACCTACCTACCCACCCGGCTACCTACCAACCCACCAGGCTACCTACCCACCCACCCAGCTACCTAACCACCCACCTACCCACCCACCAGGCTACCTACCCACCCGCCTACCCAGCCACCCACCAGGCTACCCACCCGGCTACCCAGCCACCCACCAGGCTACTTACCCACCCGGCTAAGGGCTACCTACCTACCCACCCGGCTGCCTACCTACCCACCAGGCTACCTATCCACCCAACCACCCATGGGAGCTGCGCGCCGGATGGAGGCTGGGACAGGAGGTCTGCTGCTGCAGGTGAGTAAATGTTTTTTTTTTATTATTTATTTTAGCAGGTGTATGTTCTGGGCAGGTCTGCCACATGATTGCGTGTATGTTCTGGGCAGGTCTGCCACATGATTGCGTGTATGTTCTGGGCAGGTCTGCCACATGATTGCATGTATGTTCTGGGCAAATTTGCTACATGATTGCATGTGTTTTCTGGGCAAATCTGCCGACATGATTGCACGTATTTTCTGGGCATATCTGCCGACATGATTGCAGGTATTTTCTGGGCATATCTGCCGACATGATTGCAGGTATTTTCTGGGCATATCTGCCGACATGATTGCACGTATTTTCTGGGCATATCTGCCGACATGATTGCACGTATTTTCTGGGCATATCTGCCGACATGATTGCACGTATTTTCTGGGCATATCTGCCGACATGATTGCACGTATTTTCTGGGCATATCTGCCGACATGATTGCACGTATTTTCTGGGCATATCTGCCGACATGATTGCACGTATTTTCTGGGCATATCTGCCGACATGATTGCACGTATTTTCTGGGCATATCTGCCGACATGATTGCACGTATTTTCTGGGCATATCTGCCGACATGATTGCACGTATTTTCTGGGCAAATCTGCCGACATGATTGAATGTATTTTCTGGGCAAATCTGCTCACATTATGTGTATTTTCTTGAGAAAACCTGCACAATTATGTGAATTTTCTGGGGAAAGGGTCACCAAAACTTGGGCCCACTGTCTTTGCGTTGCACTTTTCAAGGGAACCTGAGGTGAGAATAATATTGAGGCTGCCATATTTCTCTCCTTTTAAGCAATACCAGTTGCCTGGTTGCCGTTCTGGTCCTCTGCCTCTTATTCTTTCAACCATAGACCCTGAACAAGCATGCAGCAGGTCAGGGGTTTCTGACAATATTGTCAGAACTGAGAAGATTAAGCTGCATGCTTGTTGCTGGTGTAATTCAGTTTATTACTGCAGCCAAATAGATCAGCAGGGCCGCCAGGCAACTAGTATTGTTTAAAAGGAAATAAATATGGCAGCCTCCATATCACTCTCACCCCGGGATCACTTTAAATTACAGTTAGCTCCGCCCTTATCCGGTCATTGCCACGCCCATTTTTTGCCGCGGCGCTACGCGCCGCAGGTTCTATCCACGCCCATTTTTTGCCGCGGCGCGCTTCGCGCGCCGCAGGTTATAGCTGCACCCATTTTGGGGGGGGCCCACAATTGATATTTTGCACAGGGGCCCACTGCTGCCTGTGTCCGCCACTGGTGTCAGGCATGGACTTACCCCCACTGCGGCTAGCAGCATGAACGCTGCTCTCGGGGCGGACGTCACCGGGACTCCGAACTTCCGGTCCGTCTCGGCTGCCAGCGCCGCCGGCCAGCGTTCCAGCCGCATGTCGTCACAGCAGAGCAGGGCAACACGCTCACGCACGGAGCGTCATGCCCTTTATGCTCTAAGGAGGAGGCTTTCCTGATCAGCCTTGCTGAGTCACTCCCGCCCCCTTTCTGACATCATCTGGGGGGTGGGGGTTGCTGGGTTGACAGCCTGCATTTAAGCAGCAGACTGCCAGTGCTTCTTGTCCGCTGTAGCGATCACACTCCTGTGTTAGCTCTCGGATCCACAGTATACTTATATATTGGTTACGCCAATATATAAGTACTGGAAGAAATATACCATTGTATTTACCTGTGCCTTTGACCTTTTGCCTGTTCTTGACCTCGAATTTTCTCTTGATCCTTTTGTACCGCTGCCTATCTGATTTACCGTTGCCAACCTTGCTGTGCCCTCGTTTATTCTCTTGCCTATTGTCTCTGTACCTCGTATCTCTGATCTCTGTTGCCGAACCTTGCTTGTCGACCATCCCCGCTAGCGGGCCCGTGCCGCTGGACGGAAGTCCGTGCTCTGTGGGCCCTCGTCACAGAGCAATACGCTATTACTGTGTGCACCAATCACTACACACTATTTGGGTGGATAGAGGTTAGTTAGTATATCGGATTATCGGTGAGACTGCAGATCACTTATAATCGGGTATATATCTGTGTTTCCGGCGATACTGCAGATCACCGGTAATCAGATACTCTCTGTCCTCACCGATTGTTACAGAACGTGACAGTACAGCGGACCATACAATATGGAAGCTCTGGTCCAGCAGGTTAATACTATGACGACAGTCGTTACTCAATTGAGCCAGACCGTTAAAGACCAGCAGGTCCAGCTCAACCGACTAGCAGAGGTTGTGCAAAACTTGCAGGCGCCAGTTATTCCCGCTCCTATATTACCTGTCGAACCTAAAATGCCGTTGCCCATACCGTTTTCAGGGGAACGTTCTGATTTCCGTAATTTCCGGGATCGTTGTCAGTCATATTTTCTGATGCGTCCCACTTCCTCTGGTTCTGAATTACAACGGGTCACGCTCATAAAGACCCTCCTACAGGGCGATTCGCAGACCTGGGCCTACAGTTTACCCTTAGGTCATGAGGCCCTTACCTCTGTTGAGAAATTTTTTGAAGCCATGGCGGTCGTATATGACGATCCAGATATTTCCGCCACGGCTGAGAGAAAACTAAAAAGACTTAGACAGGGTCAGAACTCTGTTGAGACTTATGCTGCGGAATTCCGCAAATGGTCATTCTCCACCAGGTGGGAGGCACAGTCTCTTCTGGATAGGTTCCTGACGGGGTTGGCTGACTCCGTGTCGGAGTTGATGTTAAGTCACCCTGAACCCAGAACCTTGGATGAGGCCATAAGTCTTTCAATTAAGATAGACCGCAGGGTACGCTTTCACAGGTCGGCCAGACAGCGACCCATCATGCGGTTTCAGCCTACCACGAGTCTTCCTAGTTCCACTTCCACTGACGAGCCCATGCAGTTGGGCCACTCCAAACTATCTGAGACAGAGAAATTGAGAAGGAGGAAGGAGGGTCTGTGCCTATATTGTGGGGAGAAAGGTCATATCGCGTCCGTTTGTACCAGGAAGGCGGAAAACTTCTCCGCCTAGGGTTAGTCGGGGGTACTACCCTAGGCGAGAATTCTGTACCTCCCAGAGATAAGGTCTTATTACCCATTTCCATTTCTTGGGACAAACAAGACAAGTTACTGCAGGCTTTTATTGACACGGGCGCTGCAGCCAATTTCATGGATTCAAATCTGGCACTTAAGTTAGGCATACCGGTCATCCCTTTAGAAAAACGTATCATAGTCACCGCCATTGACGATTCACCATTACAGGATAGTCAACCTGTCTCTGTCACACCTGAGTTAACTTGTACCGTGGGGGTTTTACACTGCGAAAAGCTACGATTTTATCTCATTAGAATGCCGTCTTGCTCTATTATTCTGGGCTTGCCCTGGTTACGTTTGCATTCTCCACAGATTGATTGGGCTTCTGGGCAGTTGCTGTCCTGGTCATCTTACTGTCAGAAGCACTGTATATCTAATGTCCCGCTTCGTTCTACTCACCTAGTTCTTCAGGGTCTTCCTCAGCATTACGTATCTTATGCCGATGTGTTTTGTCCACGGTCTGCTGATTCACTACCACCTCACAGACCGTATGACTGCCCGATTGAGCTCAGACCTGGGACCATGCCCCCCAGGGGTCATCTTTATAACCTCACTGGCCCCGAGAAAGTGGCCATGAGGGAATACATCCGGGAAAACTTAGACAAAGGGTTCATCCGCCCCTCCAGGTCACCCGCTGGGGCAGGGTTCTTCTTTGTGAAGAAAAAAGATGGTGGTCTGCGTCCCTGCATCGACTACAGAGCTCTCAACGCCATCACGATTAAAAACCGTTACCCGCTTCCTCTGATTGATGATCTCTTTATTCAGGTCACAGGTGCCCAGATATTTACTAAGTTAGATCTCAGGGGAGCTTACAATCTGGTCAGGATTAGACAGGGTGACGAATGGAAGACAGCGTTCAACACTCAGGACGGGCATTACGAATATCTGGTCATGCCTTTTGGTCTGTGTAATGCCCCCGCTGTCTTCCAAGAGCTGGTTAATGATATTTTCAGGGATGTAGTGGGGAGATTTGTGGTTGTTTATTTGGATGACATCCTCATCTTTTCTCATAATATCAAAGAACATAGGTCGCAGGTTCAGTATGTGTTGCGTAAATTACGCGAAAATTCATTATATGCCAAATTGGAGAAATGTTTGTTTGAGGTCACTGAGGTTCCATTTCTAGGTTATATGATCTCCAGTTCCGGGTTATCAATGGATAACAGCAAAGTCGCGGCAGTTTTGAACTGGCCTCAACCGGTTGGTCTGAAGGCTTTACAACGATTTTTGGGTTTTTCTAATTATTACAGGAAATTCATAAAAGGGTATGCCTCTCTGATAGCTCCTCTTACTGACATGACGAAAAGAGGGGCTAATACTATCAACTGGTCTTCTGAGGCCATCTCTGCGTTCCAAAGCCTAAAATCAGCCTTCTGTTCCGCCCCCATTCTGCACCATGTCGATTCTTCCAGGCCATTTATCGTGTAGGTAGACGCATCTGAGATTGGTGTTGGGGCAGTCTTGTCGCAGTACTCCGGGTCACAAGGGAGACTTCATCCCTGCGCTTTCTTCTCAAAAAAATTTTCTGAGGCGGAAAGGAATTATAATATCGGGAACAGGGAGTTGCTGGCAGTAAAGTTGGCTTTTGAGGAATGGCGACACTGGCTTGAGGGAGCGGAACATGTGATCACAGTTTATACGGACCATAAGAACCTGGAGTATCTGAAAGGGGCTAAGAGATTAAATCCTAGGCAGGCACGTTGGTCTTTGTTCTTTTCTAGGTTTGACTTCATTATCACGTTCAAACCTGGAAGTAAAAATATCAAGGCAGATGCTCTTTCCCGATGCTTTGACATAGAATCAGTACTACCCTCTGAACCAGATCCAATTTTATCTGAGAAAGTTGTGTTAGCCAGTATAGACTCAAGTGAGGATCTTGCTTCTGCCCTTCTTCCTCATCAACCGGACAGTCCGGCAGGGAAACCTCCTGAGCTTATGTTTGTGCCTTTACAGTTCAGATTACAGGTACTGCAGCTTTTTCATTCGTCTAAACTAGCGGGTCATCCTGGAGTAGCCAGAACCAAAGAGTTGTTGTCTAGAAGTGTCTGGTGGCCCACTTGGAGGAGTGATGCCGAGGAGTTTGTTGTCTCTTGTGCAGTATGCTCACGGAGCAAATCCTCACGAGTATCTCCGGTGGGTACCCTCCAGCCTCTACCCATACCCTCCGAGCCCTGGACTCATATATCCATGGATTTCGTGGGAGAATTGCCTCCTTCGGATGGTAATACGGTGATTTGGGTTATTGTTGATCGATTTTCTAAGATGGCTCATTTCGTGCCTTTGAGGAAATTTCCCTCTGCTAAAGAACTGGCAGATCTTTTTGTGATCCACGTTCTTCGCCTTCATGGGGTTCCTGAGAACATAGTGTCTGACAAGGGGGTGCAGTTTGTCTCAGAATTCTGGAAGGAATTTTGTAGGGTACTGGGGATCACCCTCTCGTTTTCGTCCGGTTTTCACCTCCAGACCAATGGTCAGCCAGAGAGGGTGAACCAGTCACTGGAACAGTATCTCCGGTGTTATGTGGCAGACAATCAAACGGAATGGGTCCAATACTTACCATATTCCGAATTCGCCCATAACAATCTTCGGAGCTCTTCCTCGGGGTTTTCACCTTTTCAGATTGTTAATGGAAGATCTCCAAGGTTTTCTCCCCTTCCTGTCGGTACTTCCTCTTTTCCTGCCCTGGAAGCCTGGCAGGAGACGCTAAGATCTCTTTGGAAGGAGGTAAACGCTAATTTGAAAAAAACAGTTTCTCTCCAGAAACGACAGGCTGACCGAAGGCGTTCACCCGAGTGGGAGTTCTCTCCCGGAGATCTTGTCTGGATCTCTACTCGGCATATCGCCTTGCGGCAGCCATCAGCGAAACTTGGGCCTAAATTTATAGGTCCATATCCTATAGCCAAAAAGGTCAATAGAGTATCAGGTAACGTTACCCCAATCTATGCGTGGGGTAAGAACGTTTCATGTGTCTTTGCTAAAGCCCGCGGTACATGTGGACTCTTGCCCTCCCCCCGTTATTGTGGACGGCGAACCTGAGTATGAAATCGAGAGAATTCTGGATTCTCGTTTTGTTCGGAATTCTCTCCAGTATCTGGTTCATTGGAGAGGATATGGTCCTGAGGAGAGGTCCTGGGTACCAGCACATCGATTCCACGCACAGGAACTCATACAGGAGTTTCACGACTCTCATCCTGATAGGCCTTCATTGGCGCGTTCGGAGACCACGCCTCAGGGGAGGGGTAATGTCAGGCATGGACTTACCCCCACTGCGGCTAGCAGCATGAACGCCGCTCTCGGGGCGGACGTCACCGGGACTCCGAACTTCCGGTCCGTCTCGGCTGCCAGCGCCGCCGGCCAGCGTTCCAGCCGCATGTCGTCACAGCAGAGCAGGGCAACACGCTCACGCACGGAGCGTCATGCCCTTTATGCTCTAAGGAGGAGGCTTTCCTGATCAGCCTTGCTGAGTCACTCCCGCCCCCTTTCTGACATCATCTGGGCGGTGGGGGTTGCTGGGTTGACAGCCTGCATTTAAGCAGCAGACTGCCAGTGCTTCTTGTCCGCTGTAGCGATCACACTCCTGTGTTAGCTCTCGGATCCACAGTATACTTATATATTGGTTACGCCAATATATAAGTACTGGAAGAAATATACCATTGTATTTACCTGTGCCTTTGACCTTTTGCCTGTTCTTGACCTCGAATTTTCTCTTGATCCTTTTGTACCGCTGCCTATCTGATTTACCGTTGCCAACCTTGCTGTGCCCTCGTTTATTCTCTTGCCTATTGTCTCTGTACCTCGTATCTCTGATCTCTGTTGCCGAACCTTGCTTGTCGACCATCCCCGCTAGCGGGCCCGTGCCGCTGGACGGAAGTCCGTGCTCTGTGGGCCCTCGTCACAGAGCAATACGCTATTACTGTGTGCACCAATCACTACACACTATTTGGGTGGATAGAGGTTAGTTAGTATATCGGATTATCGGTGAGACTGCAGATCACTTATAATCGGGTATATATCTGTGTTTCCGGCGATACTGCAGATCACCGGTAATCAGATACTCTCTGTCCTCACCGATTGTTACAGAACGTGACAATAGGACTATGGAATGCCAGCTTGTGGATTTCACTTGTGAAATATTAATTAGGTGTCGGTAGCCACTACGTGTACCACTTATGAAGCACAATTTTGGGAAATCTTAAAGGACCATCACAAAAAATGGTTAAATTGTAAAATACAAAATGTACATTTCTTCCACAGTAAAATGCACTATAAAGTACCTTTTTCCTATGTTCCTGTCACTTATACTGGGTAGTACAAGGCTGACAGATCTGACAGGTTTTGGACTATGCACCAATCACTCTTTTCCTTCATCACCTTTTGGACATGTCATTCTGATTATCAGTGAAGGGCGTGGCTAGAGTGAGATTGACATAGTGCAGGAGTAAGTTGGGGCATTGTGGAACTGTTATGAGGTTTTTGTAGGCTGAAGTGTGGAGGGTTGAGAGAATGGACACGCCAAATCCAAATTCAAAAAACGGTTTATGGGCGGGACCAAATACATTTAGCATTGTTGAAGCAAGACATTAGTGTTAGCATGGGAGGGTGTGGTTGTGAGATTATAGGCATGGGGAAGGTATAGGTGACAGTATATCAGGGTATATCACCTTCCCATTCACTGGTATGAGAGGAAGGTTTGCCCCAGGAATATGGGTGGGATGACGACAGAATAATGCCAGCACTACTTCTAGGAGGACAAAGGAAGCATACTTGGGGAAGAGGGATTACAAGACCGCAGATGTAAAGGATTCCTCTTGCAGAGTAAGAGGTTTAATAGAGTGAGGGTAAATACGAAAAGTCAGGTAGGGAGGGCAGGGATAAATCATCAATAAGAAATGATGGCATTGGGTTTAACCCTAAATGTTATGTCCACTTTGAGATTCATCATTCCACTGGCAGATAGAGCATATGCTCAAGTTTTATGCTACAGCGATATAATTGGTTACAATTTACTTTTTCTCCATAGGTAGATGAACAGCCCGTATATGAGGACAATCTATACATGTATATGTTCTTCGTGGTTTTTATCATATTTGGGTCCTTTGTCACCATTAACCTCTTCATTGGTGTTCTCATAGACAACTTCAAGCAGCAGAAAAAGAAGATAAGTATCCAACGTAAACCACTCACAGAATTAATACACAATCCGCAAAATGGAAAATGGAAAGAAGTCTGATGCTAGTTGTGTCTTTTGTCAGCCTAGTCACCCCCTCCTGTAGCTTGGCTTATGTAATGCACCACTTTATAAAGTTACCTACCAAACTGTAGTAACCAGTAGGGGTGGGTTTGTACATTGAATTCACCTGTAGGGAGAAAAAAACATACTTACCTTCCCAAGAAGGCAACTACTGGTCCCCAGTCCTTCAATCTTCTCTGAAGGAGAGTGGGCTGCCATGTTCCACCGCTTCTGATTATCCAGTCTGAAGGTAAAGAAAGTGCCACTTACCATTACTGTGACCAGAAGCTGTGGGGTGAACAGACATGGGTGGAAAGAGTCACTTGAGAAGATCCTGAGAAGTTCCAAAGAAGAGGCTGGATTCGGAGCAAAGCACTGGGGACCAATGAGACTTGGGGAGATGAGAATGTGCATTTCTCTCGCTAGATTTAAAGTGTACCTGAGACAAAAGGAAGGAAAAGTTTTATACCTGCCTGGGGCTTCCTCCAGCCTCCTACATGCAGATCTCTCCCTTGCTGCCGTCCTCCGCATCCTGGATCGTCTAGTCACTATACTAGCTATACTGTGCACTATACTAGCTATACTGGGCACTATACTAGCTATATTGGGGCACTACTTACCTATACTGGGCAGTGGGCACTATACTAGCTATACTGGGGCACTGGCTACCCATATTGGGCACTATACTAGCTATACTGGGGCTACCCATACTGGGCACTATACTAGCTATACTGGGGCACTATATTAGTTATACGGGCCACTATACTAGCTATACTGGGGCTACCCATACTGGGGCACTATACTAGCTATACTGGGGCACTATACTAGTTATACGGGCCACTATACTAGCTATACTGGGAAACTATACTAGCTATACTGGGGCACTATGCTAGCTATACTGGGATAACTATACTAGCCATACTGGGGAAACTAAACTCCCTTTACTGGGGCAACTATGCTAGCTATACCACCGCACCCCAGTCCTCCGCCCCTCTGCCCCCCACCCCTCCACCCACTGTAACCCGCTGCGCACAACACTGTCCACTAGGACACACACCCCTGTGGTCCCCGGATAAAAATTTGGTCAGAAAGGGGTCCCCGGGCCGGAAAAGGTTGGGGACTTCTGGTCTAGTAGATGCCTCGTTATCTTCAGCCATCCTGGGGCCAGTCGGCGCAGGTGCAGTGCACTCTTCGTGCTCTCCTGTTGCGCTCCTCCAGCTGGGAGCGTTCTGCGCCTGCACAGTAGTACTGCACAGAATGCTCCTGGCGATGGGAGCACGGTGAAGGGGTGTGTGCACTGATCAAAGAGAGCAGGATATCTATCGGACCATTAAGGAGCGGAGGACGGTGGCAAGGGAGCGTTCTGCTAGGAGGGGATTGGAAGAAGCCCCAGGTATGTATAAAACGTTTCCCTCCTTTCATCTCAGGTTTACTCTAAATGTTAATATAAAAAAGGGGGGTTGTTTCAAGGCCAGAATGATAAACCAATAGATATAATGTCAAAAACAATAAAGATAATAGCAAAGCAACGAAGTATATTTACGGTTTGTAAGGCGTATCCTTAGCAAGGGATGAGAAGCACAGATTTAGGCTTAGTACACTATTGTTTATTGTTGTGTCTTCTGTATTTGTGATCATCATTTATTACTGCACTTAGGAAACAATCAAGAAATATTTATGACAGAACAACAGAAGATATATTATACCGCAATGAAGAGACTTGGGTCCACAAAATCTCCAAAACGAATGCCACGGCCTTCGGTATGATTTTTTTTTTATAGTAATAGATATATTTAGCAGAACTTGAGCCTGTCCATAGTGCCTGGTTGACGTCATACTAACTGACCAAAAAAACGCTATGGCCACAGTCACAGTGGTGTGTTGTGGTGACGTAAGTGTAATGGCTGCTTTGAAACACATCTTAACGTACTGCAGGGCACCACCTATTCACGGGGAAGTTGCGTTGTGGGACAAGTGCAGTGTGGTAATGCACTGTGCGTTACCGCAAAACAGGCACATTATTGTTTACAGTGAAGCATATGTTTCATTGATTGAATGCTTCACTATATGTCACACAACGCGTGGATAACAGGGTTAGCAACACAGTTGTCACTGTTAACATGGGCTAACGCCTGTTTCTGTCATCGTGACTTAAGGCCCTGGTTTAAGCTTGTGTTTGTTTTCATGCATATTAGGCAAAATATACTATAATTTGAACTGCACTAAATGTTGTAAAGATAGACCATTATTAGATTATTATTTTTTTATATAACCCAGCTTACTGGGTTTTCAAAGCTGTGTTCCGGTTTCCTTGTTAGACACTGCTTAGGGCTCTTTCACACTAGAGGCTGCGGTAGAAAAGGCTGAAAGTCAGCCTTTTGCTTAACGCCAATACATAGCGTTTTCAAAGCGTTTTGAAAGAGTTTTACAGCCCATATGAAAACGTCCTTTTTTTTTTCTTCTATAAAAATAAGTGAACAAGATAGCTGTAAAACGCTTTGAAAAGGCTGAAGTTGGCGTTTTCCATTGACTATCATTGAAACGCCAACAGCCAACTTCGGCTGTAAACAGCCCTGAAAAAGCTCCTGGGAGCGTTGAAACGCAACGCTCCAAAACGCCGAGTTAGATGTGAAAGGTAAAATGAAAGTCTATGGACTTTCTTTTACCTAGCAAAACGCCAACTTCGGCCGTGGCGTTAAAACCTTTCACATCTAAGGGCCCTTTCACACCAGAGGGATTTTTCGGCGTTTTAACGCCACGGCCGAAGTTGGCGTTTTGCTAGGTAAAAGAAAGTCCATAGACTTTCATTTTACCTTTCACATCTAACTCGGCGTTTTGGAGCGTTGCGTTTCAACGCTCCCAGGAGCTTTTTCAGGGCTGTTTACAGCCGAAGTTGGCTGTTGGCATTTCAATGATAGTCAATGGAAAACGCCAACTTCAGCGTTTTCAAAGCCTTTTCAAAGCGTTTTACAGCTATCTTGTTCACTTCTTTTTATAGAAAAAAAAAAAAAAAAAAAAAAAACACGTTTTTATATGGGCTGTAAAACTCTTTCAAAAGGCTTTGAAAACGCTATGTATTGGCGTTAAGCAAAAGGCTGACTTTCAGCCTTTTCTACCACAGCCTCTAGTGTGAAAGAGCCCTAACTCGGCGTTTTGGAGCGTTGCGTTTCAACGCTCCCAGGAGCTTTTTCAGGGCTGTTTACAGCCGAAGTTGGCTGTTGGCGTTTCAATGATAGTCAATGGAAAACGCCAACTTCAGCCTTTTCAAAGCCTTTTCAAAGCGTTTTACAGCTATCTTGTTCACTTATTTTTATAGAAGAAAAAAAAAAGGACGTTTTCATATGGGCTGTAAAACTCTTTCAAAAGGCTTTGAAAACGCTTTGAAAACGCTATGTATTGGCGTTAAGCAAAAGGCTGACTTTCAGCCTTTTCTACCGCAGCCTCTAGTGTGAAAGAGCCCTTAGAGAGAAACCGTGACCAAGAGTTGATTTTCATCCCAATCAGTAGCTGATACCCTCTTTCCCATGAGAAATATTTACCTTTTCTCAAACAAATCATCAGGGGGCTCTGTATGGCTGATATTGTAGTGAAGCCCCAGTGGGATGTCAGGACAGTTTCCTGTCTGTGAACCTCATTGCATTGTTGGAAATAACAGCTGTTTATAGATGGGTCCAACTGCCAAAAAAGCAAGCAGCATCTCCTTGCACTGACATCACCTGCCAGCAGTAAAAATGTCACCATGTGGTAAATGTCAGAATGTAAATCAGGGGGATGAAATATTTTACAATGTGCAAACACTGACTAAATCCTTTATACGTAGTTATTGTGATAAGCAACTAAATATGCAAATTATCCCTTTCCGCCCTTGTTAAGCCAAGCAAGCATCCAGAACCGCTGGTTTATAGCAAGCCTATAGCTTTAAGTTTTACACAGCCATATCAAACCCACATGTAGACAGCCTGTTTCGGACTTTTGGTCCTCATCAGTACATGGCAGGGATTGATAAGGCTGTATGAAATAGGGCTTGGTCGAGTACAACAGAGTAACCAAGCAGCTCAGGGTGACCCAAACT
Source organism: Hyperolius riggenbachi (assembly GCF_040937935.1). NCBI lineage: Eukaryota > Metazoa > Chordata > Amphibia > Anura > Hyperoliidae > Hyperolius > Hyperolius riggenbachi. The sequence continues at coordinate 261,875,666 of NC_090652.1, read as the reverse complement.
ACTAGGAATGTATAGGGGGATAAAAGGAACCAAAAAGCCCTCCTACTAAAAAAGCAAAGCTTGGTGTAATTGCCTTCTTAAAACAGAAGGAAATTTGCAATAATTCAGTTATAAATGAACATTTGTGGTTACCCACAATGCACACCAACTAAATATGCTTAGCTGATCAGCTTTGTGCTGAGGAAGCATTATCAACTCTGTAAAATTTTCAATTGAGACCATGGCTCTGTAGATAAACCACTGCCTGTGTCATGGTCATCCTATGTAACTAGTGGTGGCTGACTGGATAAGACAGTAATAAAAGGGATACTTAAAGAGGAACCATCGCGAAAATCTTAAAATTTAAAACACATACAAATAAGAAGTACATTTCTCCCAGAGTAAAATGAGCCATAAATTACTTCTCTCCTATATTGCTCTCACTTACAGTAGGTAGTAGAAATCTGACATTACTGACAGGTTTTGGGCTAGTCCATCTCTTCATGGGGGATTCTCAGCATGGCCTTTATTCTTTATAAAGACACTAGTCTACCTAAGCCCGTTTAAAAACAGGCTCTAGGTAGTGAAATGACTGCCTCCAGTCAGTGCGCACGCACGTGCCCGCCGCGAGCGCACCCGCCCTGCTCCCTGGCCCGACCTCCCATCCTAACAGCTGTCTGTACTGCGCACATGCGCAGTACAAAAAAGCCACGGACGGACAGACAGGGAAAGTGAATGACGCAGGGACAGTTAGGTTTTATTGTATAGGATTCCCTGAAAAATCTTTATACAAAGAGGCTGGCCAGCCTTCCTGCTTGCTGCACACTATTTTGGCATTTGGAAGGAGCAACTGCCATTCACTAAGTGCTTTTAAAACTAAAGAAAACCCTAAGAACCCTCCTATGAGAAGATGGGCTAGTCCAAAATCTGTCGGTAATGTCAGATTTCTACTACTTACTGTAAGTGACAGCAACATAGGAGAAAAGCAATTTATGGCTCATTTTACTCTAGGAGAAATGTACGGTACTTCTTATTTGTATGTGTTTTAAATTTCAAGATTTTTGCGACCGTTCCTCTTTAAGCATAAGCAAAAAACAACAACAAAAAAAACAGTTTTGCCCACCAGGGGGCTTCTACCAGCCCCCTGCAGCTGTCTACTATGGGCTTTTACCGTGCCCCTGCAGTCACTATTAGATCTTCCTGTCCCCCACCGCCAGCTACTTTTGTTTTCGGCCAAAAGGCTTACTGCGCCGGCCTGTGCAGGCCTGGCCACGCGTCTCCTTCTACACCCTGCATAGGCCTGTCGGCGAAGTAAAAGTAGCTGGCGGCGGTGGTGGACAGGAGTATCCGTGAGTGACTGCGAGGGCATGGGACAGCTGCAGGGGGCTGGTAGAATCCCCAGGTGAGTAAAACTGTGTTGTTTTTTTTTCTAGACTTAAAGAGAGTCTGAAGCGAGAATAAATCTCGCTTCAGACCTCATAGATAGCAGGGGCATGTGTGCCCCTGCTAAAACGCCGCTATTCCGCAGCTTAATGGGGGTCCCTTCACCCCCAAATCCCCTCCGTACAGCAGGGGAGCGCTTCCGCATTGGGGCAGGGCTAACCGCCGCAGCCCTGCCCCACGCGCGTCTGTCAGACGCGTATCTCCGCCTCTCCCCCGGCCCTCTCAGTCTTCCTTCACTGAGAGGGGCGGGGGAGAGGTGGCGATGCGCGTCTGATAGACGCGACTAGAGGCAGGGCTGCAGCCGTTAGCCCTGCCTCCAGGAAAAGAAAATTTCACGACCAAGTTTGCGACCAAGGTTTGCGGGGGTGGGTTCAGGGGTGAGGGGACCCCCGTTTAGCCGCGGGATATCGGCATTTTAGCAGGGGCACACATGCCCCTGCTAACTATGAGCTCTGAAGCGAGATTTATTCTCGCTTCAGAGTCTTTTTAAGTGCCTCTTTAAGGGCTCTGCCTCTGTCATAGGCAACCTGGGTTCAAATCTTGGCTCTACCTATTTCAGTAAGCCTATTTCAGTAAGCCAGCAGCTATGCTGTAAGGAGTTCTTGGGCAAGACTCCCTAACACAGCTACTGCCTGCTGAGCATGCTCTAGCGGCTGCCTTGCAAGCGCCTTGAGTTTAACAGTAAAAAGTGCTATACAAATACTGGAATTATTATAATTATTAATTATGTAACTAATTGCTATTACTATTTTGCCTCCGCAGAACTGTTTTCAGGGATTTATATTTGACCTTGTCACAAAACCATCCTTTGACATAACCATCATGGCTCTCATCTTCCTCAATGTGGTGACCATGATGTGTGAAGCTGAAGGCCAGAGTGTACAGAAGACTAACATTCTGTACTTCATCAATGTCACTTTCCTCATAATGTTTACTATTGAAATCACTCTCAAGCTCTTGGCCCTGAGACAGCACTTCTTCTCCAACGGATGGAACACATTTGACTTGATCATTATCATTCTTTCTGTTGCAGGTAAGATGGTAAACTTCACACAATAAAGGTTTTGAGCCATGATGACAAAGAAAATCTTAGAATACAGCAAGTACTCCGTGCCAAGTACTGTATTCCCAAAATATTTCTATAGAAGAAACAGTAGGTGGTGCTGTTTGCTACCTATACTGACACGTATCCTCCAGCAGGTTATGCCAATGCAGTTCTTCAAGCTCTGCTCCATCATCAGTCTCCCAGCAGCGATCATTTATTTACAATGTACAACGCTGCGATCTAAGGCAGCGCTGTACTGGGGGGGCACAGGAGCGATCGGCCGTCAGAGGTTGATGTGATTGGCTGGAGGGGGAAGGGAAAGAAATAAAAACAAGAAAAAAAAGGCAAAATGGTCACCAGGGGGGTGGAAGCCTATGGTCCTCAAGTGGTTAAAAAAAAAAAAAGAATAGTAGGGAGCACAAGTACCCTTACCTCAGACCACCCACCTTTACACTAGTGTGGAGGTGACTGGGTGGAGTCTAAAACACTTTAATGTGCAGAATGAACATTGCAGTTGGAAAGATATCTAAAATGCACAAAGAATGTATGCACAGGTCATGCAGTGCTTTGAAAGTGCAGGGGTTAGCGTTTGAATTGGATTATTCCAGGGCAAAACTTTTTTTTCTAGACTTTTCACTGCCTGAAGCAAACTTTTCAAGTTAACACCTCTCTGCCCCTCCCCCTTACCGGCAGAGAAATCAGACGGCAGAAAGCACATGGAGAGGAGGCAGGGCTAGCAAAGAGCTCTGCAAATGTAATTAAAGGCGGTGCCGGCATTCACAGACTCACAGCAGGCAAGCACTGTGTTATGTTAGTATGGCAGAAGCAGCAGAGGGAGAGACTGAAAAAGATCAGCTGCATTGAGAGCTGATGCTGCCCCCTACAGTTTGCTCCCCAGAATCACATGAATTCAGTCTGCTTCATGGTAGGGCCGGCCCAGATTATCTGGGTTATTGGCAACTAGTGAGCGGCAGCATCAGAGCTGTAAAAAAATGAACAATACAAACAGCTGACTGTACATATACACATAGGCCATGCAGCCAGCCACATAGGGACTACAGAAATCACATCGTTTTAAGTCTTTTTTTAATCCTGGTATCTGAAGCGCCCACAGCTATTTCATTCTGGTATCCTTTACTGTATGTGGCTATAGGTGTACGTGCCTATGTCATTCTTTTATTTGGAGGGCACAAGGCTACTTAATTCTGTTGTATTTGTCACTATCTGCCCCTACAACTTGTCAATGCTTGTTACCTCACCTATACCCCTTCATTTACTACCCTGTCACAAGAATCTACCGTATATACTCGCATATAAGCCCACCTGTTTATTGGTAGCCACTTCTCCCTCAGAAACCAGGAAAAAGTGATTGACTAGCATATAAGCCTCCTCCCCAGTATAGCCCCCTCCACAGTAGTCAGATGTTCCCCCAGTACAAGTCAGACCCCTTACCCATAGCCAGATGTGCCCCAGGATCATACAGCTGTGTCTCAAGAAGCCACTAGGTAGCATCATAGATATGAGATGCAGCGATTGCCACACAGGAAGAATCCCTGATCATTGCACCGCAGATAGTCTTGAGCAGCACACTCTGCCCGCCATGCAGGGGATGGGGGGGCACAGACACAGCAGGGAACCTGCTGGTAAGAGCAGGATCACTAGTGCAAGATCCTTATGCTCGTCTGCCATTAACCAAACCAGCTCCACCATCTGTTTTGCTCCCCTGACTCACATATAAGTCGAGGGGGTAACTTTTCAGCACATTTTTTATGCTGAAAATCAGGCATATACCTGAGTATATACAGTATTCAACACCATTTGTTTGTCACTAGTACTATATGCCAAATCCAATCCCTATTTGCCACTAGAATCTACCTGTCACTGTTTACCTGGAACTAGGATATACTAACCATTGCCTGCCACTAGATTCTACCTATCACTACCTGCGTGCCAAGAGAAGTAATCTATCACTAGCTGCCCGCCACGTGAATCCTATACAATAAAACCCCTGTGTCCCTGTGTCCCCTGTCCCTGTGTCCGTGCTTTTTTGGCGGCACACGGACGTTACACCGGAGGACGAGGGCAGGGGGCGTGCATTGCGTGCGTGCGCTGTGGCTGTGTGTGCGCTGGCGATGCAGCGGCGGTGGCGAAAGGGGGGGGGAGGGTTTGTGAGGGGCCGAGGCCTAGCACCTGTTATTGTAACGGGCCTAAGATCTAGTTATAACTGTAAACCGGTTACTGGTATTTGCCTGTGACCGATATTATCTGCTTGCCATTTTTAACATTTGCATGGCAGTATCTGCTTACTAAATAAGGTACGGTAGGGGTTTTTTTTAGGTTTTTTTCCCTTTACAGTCTTACAGTTTTTGTGTGACAATACCACTTTAATCACTGAGAGAAACAGTGATCACCAGCATGATCTTAGTGAATTGAGGCCAATATCCTCCATCACCTGTCTATATTCGCCTCAATTCACCAAAGATCATGCTGGAGATAATAAGGCAAGAGAAAACTTAAGCTGCCCATACATTAGAACGAGTATGGGCAGATTCGACCAAGAGACAAATTTATCTCTAATCGAATCTGATTAGAGATAAATTTGTCTCTAATTGAATCTGCCCATACACTACAGGCCGATTCCCGTCCGATTTCAGCATGAAATCATCAGGGAATCGGTTGAGCCGCCGCTGTCCGCCCCGCCGCTGCCCCCAAAATGTATAAATGTATGTAGTGCAGTGCATTTATACATTACCTGTCCTGTAGCAGCTTCCACACGGTGTCCCTCCATCTCGCTGGGTAACAGCTGCATACACGCTAGCGGCGCATAGTGTCTGACGTCAGCCGCTATGCGCCTTCGTAATGTCAGAGCGCCGCCGGCGTGTATGCAGAACCTGGAGATGCACGGAACCCACGTGGAGGCTGACACCGGACAGGTAATGTATAAATGCACTACACACTGCATACATTTATACATTGCGGCGGTAGCGGCAGGGGTTTCGTCGTCTCGTCGGTCGTTCGCTAATCAGTCGCCGTACCTCCCCGCACCCGACCAACCAACCTCGGCCCGAAATTTCCCACATGCGCGATCGACTGTGCAGCCAATTTCTGTCCCGAAATTGGTTGCTTTGTCGGTCGGGCATGCACTTGGCGGCACCAATTTTCATCCAATTTGATTATAATATTCGAATTGGATGGTCGATTGGTTGGTTGGTCGCCTAGTGTATGGCCCCCTTTACCAATACACGTCAATGGTATTTTCAATGTTAATTCACTAAAGAAGCTTGCCTTATTAAGGCTTAGAGATAAGTTTTCACAGTGAGAGAGTTATCTTATCACTTCAGTCCTTAAGTTACCTCCTCTGTAGTTATTTTCACATGCAGTTCATTAACAGCCTGGCCCATATGCAATTCATTTTTTCACTTGAGTTATCTCCTAGGATATAATTTTCATCTTCTCTGTAAACTAAATTTTCATCATTTTACAATTAAACAAGTACCCAAAAGTTGGTGAAAAAGTACTATCAAATTTATTTTGAGTATTTTATTGCTTGATGGTGACTTAACCATTTAAGGACCGCAGTGATTGAGATCTACGCCCTGTATTGGTGGGCTCCTGGCTGGCAGGGCGTAGATCTCAATCACTGTCCGCAGCGCGCATCCGCCGTCTCCGCCGCTCCCTGCCGATCGCGCCGCTCAAACCCGACGATTCTCGCCGCATCTCACAGGCTCTGCCTGTCTCTATGACGGCAGAGTCATGTGAGCAGGTCAGGAGCCGATTTCATTGGCTCCTGGCCCTGTCTTTCAATGTAAGCAACTCCCATTGGCTTACATTGAAAAACAGGGTCAGGAGCCAATGAAAGCGGCTCCTGACCTGCTCACATGATTCTGCCGTCATAGAGACAGGCAGAGTCTATGTCCTGGGGGTCTCGGCGAGCGGCGATGACGGCGGTTGCGGCGGGTATGTGCGGCAATTCGTCGGGATTTCGTCGGGATTGGACGAGCGGTCTCTGGTCTTTAAAGAGACACTGAAGCGAAAAAAAATATATGATATAATGAATTGGTTGTGTACTATGAATAATTACTAGAAGATTAGCAGCAAAGAAAATATTCTCATATTTTTATTTTCAGGTATATAGTGTTTTTTCTAACATTGCATCACTCTATAATATGTCCAGATTACACAACACTCAGCATTCAAAATGAGTCTTTCAGAGCAGTCTGTGAAGTAATAAACTCTTCTCTGCTAGAGGAAAAGTAAACAGTTCAATTACAGTTCAGATAATAAAAGTCAGATAACAGCCCTCTCCACGACCAAGTTGGTCGGAGAGCTTAACCACTTCGTCCACAGGTCAGTAGATATACGTCCTCTGGGACTTCATCTAAGCCACAGGTCAGTAGATATACGTCTTGTAGCAGAAGCAGTGCTGTGCAGGATTGGGCTTGCTCCTGTGCACATTTCTGGCACTATCTGATGCAGCACTAATTGGTGAATGAGAATATACGTTTCCTGAGCTAATGAGATTGAATTTTACTATGAAAAATACTTGTATTTTCTCATTTCATAGTGAAAAACACACTCTGTAGCATTATTTCAGAATCAAATATCTTCACCATAAATTGTGACAGGAACATAATCTAAGTTTTGTGATAAGCAGTAAGAATTGCCAAACAAAATGTGTGTTTTTTATCTACAGTAGCACTTTTTATTTTTAAACTGGAATTGGTAAAACTGAAAAATACATGTTTTTTCTATTTTTTTCTTTGTTTTCCCATTAAAATTCATAGAAAACAAAATAGTTTGAGGGGAAAAATGGCATACAATGAAAGCCTAGTTTGTCTTGAAAAAAACAATATATATTTCATTTCTGTGTCTTAAGTAGGGATAAAGGTATTTCTGATTAAATAGGGACATAGCTAAACTGTCAAAACTGCTCTGGTCAATAAGTACAAAACAAGGTCTGGATGCGAAGTGGTTAATAGCTTTTTTGCATAGAGATAACAACTGGAGTTTCTCAACTCTTCCTGCACTGGAAACAATTAGACTGATGTATCTGATCTTAATGTTTTTTTTTCTTAGCTGTACTACACATACATATCATAATATCATCATTTTTTTTTTCGCTTCAGTGTCTCTTTAAGTGCCCAGAGACTGCTGGTCCTTAAATGGTTAAAGAGCATTTTATGACAAGTAGTAAAACTATCACATAGGAGAAAACTCAGGAGAAAAACTGAATTGCATATGGCCCCCTGTCTTTAACTTTAGAATGCTGTAGTTATTTTAAGGATTGAAGAGTTAACTTTTGTGAGACAACTCCACTGTCTGATATACTGGTAGGAGAACAGAGGCTCCAGAAGAATAAAAGTGCATAACATTTTTAAAAATTGCTGGGAGGAAGTGGTGGACTTACCTCCATAAATCAGACACACAGGACTGTCACTATGTAAACATACACATTTATTGAAAGTACCCCAAGAATGCACCGCGTTTTGCAAGCACAGCCCACTTCATCAGGCAATAAGCAGGGGACAAAAAACTGCAAACAAGAGACAAAGGCATAGCTATAAAAGTTGCCAAAGTTAAAAATGTATTATTGACAAATAGAGAAAGTGTAGTGAGGATAATACTTTAAGAATGGTATTCATAAGAAAGGGGTGATAGCAACCAAAATGATCAAAATATAAATATATAGTGAATGGGTGTAGCTAGAAAAAGAGTATAGAGAATGGGTAAATAGAGCTAGGTGATGAGATGGTAGTTAGTAAGTCAAGACATGACACTGGTTTAAAACTAAATGTATATCGGCATTAGATAAAGAGTTGGGGGTGGGGTAGTGAGTATATGGCCAACGAGGAGACAAATACAAGTATAAGATAGTAAAAAATGTAAGAACTTACCAGCAATTCAGTTATAGCCAGTGGAGAGCCTCTGTAATGGTGTGAGGTCACTTGCTGCTTTAAATGTACTGATGTTGGCTGGTTTGGCCAATCTGCGTGTTGGTCAGGCGTGGGTGGGCGGGGCAAGTCGCCTAGGTAACGGGGAGGCTACCAATCAGCTGTGGCCAGCTGTAGGGAGCCGATTGGTGTGCCTGAGCCGTTATGTAACTCACACGCTTTGTCTGCATGCACCGGGCTGGGACCTAACACATATGGGGGGCGTGTCCCAGGATGTTGCATCCTCTGCGTCTCATGGCCGGGGATAGTTACCCGCATGCGTAAAAATGGACGCGTTGGTGCTGATGAGCGCTGCGACGTAAATGTCGCATCACAGGATAAAGTGCATAGCATAAAACTTGACGTGGAGCGCAAGTGAGTTACGCTCCATAATGAGATAAATGATGCGCAGGCGTACTGTAACTGAAGGGTGTCGGGGAGAGACGGAAAGGAAAGGGGCAAATGCTGTGAAACAAATATATATTATGTATATGAAAATTGTGCAATAAACTTATGGACCTATGTGTATATGTTTTTCTTGGTTTACGTATGTAGGATAACATTGTGTTTGAGATCAGGTATTTTGCTGCCCTCAAGTGGTGGAGAACTGTCTGATATGATTGTTAATGATTACAAATGAATACAAAATGTTAGTTTTTCTTTAAAAGTAACAATATGTTATCTGCATTCATTTTTACAGGTCATTTTCTGGAAGACAAAATTATAGGATTTGTATTTGTAAATCCAATAATATTCAGAGCTCTCAGGCTTTTGAGAATCTTGCGACTTATTAAAAGAGCCAAGGGAATACGCACATTGGTGTCTGCTTTGATGATGTCACTTCCTGCTTTATTCAACATTGCTCTTCTTCTCTTCTTAATCATGTACATTTATGCCGTATTTGGCATGTTTTTCTTTGCCTACGTTAAGAAAGAAGGTGGTATTGATGACATGTTCAATTTTGAAACCATTGGCAACAGTATGCTTTGCATGTTTATGATCACAACATCGGCAGGGTGGGATGGCTTACTCATTCCATTTCTCAACAGCCATGAACCAGACTGTGATCCAAACATTGAGTATCCCGGGAGCTCTTCAAGAGGAAATTGTGGCAACCCAACCTTAGGCATCTTCTTTTTCGTCAGCTACATCTATATTTCCTATTTCATCATAGTCAACATGTACATTGCTGTCCTTCTGGAACACTTTGATGCTGCCACTGAGGAGAGTGAAGAACCCTTAACAAAATATGACTTTGAGAGGTTTTATTACGTCTGGAAGAAGTTTGACCCAACTGCTTCACAGTTCATTGAACACAGCAAGCTCTTTGATTTTGCAGATGCGCTTGACCCACCTCTTAGAGTACCAAAACCAAATCGCACTCAGCTTATTGCCATGGATCTCCCCATAGTCAGCGGAGACAGGATTCACTGTCTGGATATTCTCTTTGCTTTCACTAAACGGGTTTTAGGTGATTTGGAAGATGTGGATGGTTTACGTTTAGCAGTGGAAGAGTGGTTCATGGCATCAAATCCATCAAAAGAACCCCATGAGCCCATAACAACGACCTTACTACATAAACAACAAGAGCAGTCAGCTACGGTTATCCAGCGTTGCTACAGAGGTTACCGCTCTCAGAAAGCAGCTCAGGGTCCATGTGAGAGCACTTCTGGGGGCAAATCTGGCACCGCAGCCATGACCGACTCCATACCATCTTACAAAAGTGTAGAAAATGGCAATCAGAAAAAGAGCACCACTGTAAAGTTAGAAAAGGATGCCAAAAGTAAGCTTGGCATTAGTGATCAGGAGATGCAAAATGTGTAAAGTTTGGACAACTGATCCACTTTCTGCCAGGAGTTCTATGCCAAATTGCCTGTTACACTAATGTATGTTAAGTGCCTGTAAAAGCATATACGAAAGTAACTTTTTTTATGAACTTAATAAGCTTATGGGTCTTTTAACCGGGTTCTGTCTAAAGAATTTAAAGAAAAACCTGTAAATGAAAAAGTAAAAAAAAAAACAAAAAAAAAACCTTAAGCTTCTGGATACTCCAAAGGCGTCTCTTTTACCCTCTTTTTGTTTGCCTCCATGCCCACGTCTGTATGAGTGTAGACATACTGTGCATACTACGCAAAAGAGGACGCCTACATAATGTGAACCACCCTTTTCATTAACGTTCTGTGTGCATCAGTACGTCTTTCGTGATACAGAAAAATGTGCAAAATTTTGCAAGTGTGAATCTGCCCTGAGTGTCTACCTTGTTCCTTTCCATGATATGCCCAGCCATTGTACTCAGCCAGTCGTACTATATCCTCCAGTTAGCCACCTACTGCCAGATCCTCAGTGGTCAGTAAAATAGCTAATACGGATAACTCTGACACTGTTAAACCCTTTTTAAATGTTTACATGGATTTGCCTTAATTCTACTGCTAATGCTGCTGTGTTGATGATTTTTCACATATGAGAACATAGGGATAGTATAAAAAATGTGCATTCTACAACACAAATGTGAAACATGAAGCTTTGTATCTAAAAAACAGCAACCAAATCAAAGGTTTTAGTTTTTTCACATTGTGCATGTTAGTGGGTATTTTTGCAAAATCAAACACGCATTGAAGGTGGTTTGTGTTCAGGGCCACCATCAGAGGGGACAACAAACAATACAGTGAGGGACCCCAGGGAGCATATCGCAGTAACTCACCTTGCGGGATCCCCTGCAGCCTCTTTCTACTTCCTCTCCCAGGCGTCCGTTGCTTTGGAAACAGCATCCCCTGTGAGGACGTAACCGCATGTTAACCCAGGGGGCACTGGTAGCAATGCGAGGGAAGCCTGGGAGAGGAAGTAGAATGAGGCTGTGGGGATCCCGGAAGGTGAGTTACTGCGCTATGCCTGCTCTCCCCGCTCTGCGCCTATACTGAGCTAAAGTATACTGGGACAACTCTATTGGATACCTATAGCTTACCTATACTGGGGGCAACTATACTGGCTACCTATACTGGAGGCACCTACCTAGCTAACCTATACTGGCTACCTATACTGGAGGCATCTACCTAGCTTGCCTGTACTGGAGGAAACCAAACTTGCTACCTATACTGGAGGCCCCTACCTAGGTAACCTATACTGGGGCAACTATGCTGGTTACCTATACTAGAGGCACCTACCTGGCTAACCTATACTGGTAAATGGTGGTGGGCACAGGGGTGAGATGGCTAGTGGGCGGGCACAGCAGCCAGTGGGTGGGCCCAGGGAGGGGGACCGAGGCCTGATTGATGTGTAAAGAGCCCTGCAATTTCTGATGGCGGCCCTGTATGTTGTGTTTTGTGTTAACAGAAATGCAAATGCTTTAGAAAAAAGTGGTTTTCACAAATAAGGAGAGCTTCACTCCGGTCTGTACATTCGCAGTACTAGTATGCAAATAGCCCGAGGAAGTCTGTCCACCTTTATCCAGCCTGTTGTCCAGATCCCATTCCATCCTCAGTTCAGTTCATTGTGATCAGCCCCATTTAACCAATTAGAAATTTTGCTACTGAAAATTTGCAGTCAAAGCACGCTGTTGGAAACTTGGAAACACTAACTCTGTGTTTCTGGGCACATCTACATAGCTACCGAAGTGGCTGCCACCCAGACTCAAGCAGCAGTCACCTAAACCCCTGCAGTTGCTACAGTGCACCAGTGACCTGCAGCTGGTGTACAGGTGTGGTGTTTACTGGACACCTAACCAGCTTACTAAGTCCTGTGTAGTGACTGAGATTCACCATATTGTTCATGCCACATAGAGAACCTCTTGACAGGTTTCAACATACTCCCAGGAATTTATGGACATGGATGTGGAACAATGCTGGCTCATGTATTTTGACCACAGGCAATCCATAATTTTTGGAAATCCTAGCCTTTTAAAACAAAAATTATCAGGAACTGGAAGAGAATTTTGGTCATGCTGTCCATATGCAGGACTTCCATTCTTAGCAAATCTTTTGAACGCCAAGTCACTATCTACTTGCACCTTGGAATACCTAGCCAGCACTTGAGACCGAATGGTTCAATAGATTGCAACATCAAGAAGGACTTCTTACTTCCAGTTGCTGCTTTAGCATTTTTTGTGAAATGGGAATTTAAAATATCATGTCAGGGTGCATACTACACAATCCTTCATTTGTAGCACTTCCTAGGATCCTACCCAATACATAGTCAAATATATGGAATCTATTCCAATGTAGTCTTTATAATACAAGTATGTATACTATAAAAATATATTTTTGTTGGCCATTTGCATAGCAGGTCAAACAATATTGAAGGGTTTGGGTATCAATAACCATTGTTTTTAATATCCAATCCAATTATTATCACAATAAGACAATAAACATATTACAAATGACGACAAGTGGTTGTGTTCTGGTTTATTCATCTTTGATAAGTGTGATAATATTAATACTTCTATTAGTATGATTATACCAAAGGTTATTAATGCATAGGGGTTTTTTTTTAATACATTACCACTTTTGGTAGTTCTCGGTAACCCCATATAATAGCAAGCATATAAAGGTGAGTTGGGGTATTTATGTGACATTTTCGTTGTAGAGTTTGCTGACAGCTGAACTATAGATCCAAAGTCTTGGACCTTCTCAACCATTTTTTCAGACAACAGGGATTTGGGATGTTTGGGGAGGTGCCCAATCCACATATTCTTGGAGTGAGTGGATGCCCGCAAAGACCCGCGAAACATTTTGTCAACAATATAACTGTTTTTTGAACAATAAAGACTCCCTTTTCCAAATCTTTGTGTGAGTCATCGTAGGAGGTAAGACATTTTTTTCTTAAAGGGAAGGTTCAGGGAGGGGATTAAAAAAATAAAAATAAATTTCCACTTACCTGGGGCTTCCTCCAGCCCGTGGCAGGTAGGAGGTGCCCTCGCCGCCGCTCCGCAGGCTCCCGGTGGTCTCCGGTGGCCGACCCGACCTGGCCAGGCCGGCTGCCAGGTCGGGCTCTTCTGCGCTCCATTTCCTGGGACTTCTGCGTCCCACGCCGGCGCGCTGACGTCATCGGACGTCCGCCGGGCTGTACTGCATACTCCCTGAACCTTCCCTTTAAATAGATCCACCCACTCCAAGAATATATGCATTGAGCACCTCCTGAAACATCCCAAATCCCCATTATCACTTAGACATCTTAGTCTGAGGTGTAATTTTTGCTAATTGTGGCTAGTCTACAGGTAGGAAAGAATATAGGAGGAGAGTGACCGCCCAGGTCCAGGAGGATTTAGGATACCGAGCGGGAATATTTTTTTCCCGCAGGTGTATACTGTGGTGGCAGGACTGCAACCCATCCTTGTAAGTATTCATTACCCACAACTTCTATTTTATATCTTGCACCTAACAATAATACACCATTAGGTTCCTGGTCTCCTTTCATTTCACAGGTCCAAGGACCTTGGCTTCTATCCTTGGCTGAGCAGAACCCTTGTAATCTGATCCATAGACGGATCTTCTCCACTAATTTTTCTCCACCAGTGTTTGATGTCGGTTAGCCAAGTTTCCCACAGAATTCTACAACCACCAACTTAAAACAATGTTTCTTTGAAAGTTCACATTGCCCAAGTTATTATAGCTTCAAGTGGACACCATTTTCTGTTTTAGGAGACATCATCACCCCTTTGAAACAAAATCTTCGGTTATTTGAAGAGATTTTATAATGATAGGTATGACAGGTCCGCCTACATGGGCTAGTAGTGTAAATTATAGTATTTTGAAGATGTTAAAGCGGAATATAACCCTGCATTTCAACTTTGCTCTAAAACATTATTTACAGTATATTATATGCAACCAGCATTTTTTTTTTTTACTAGACCAGCATTGGAAGGGTTACACGGAGCTTTCAAGTTCCTGGAGAGAACTGCAGACGCATCCGAAGCTTACATAGATACATTTTGTTTACATAAATGTATCTAAGTGTAGAATGTGACTCACTGTCTCTGACTGAGAAGGAGCTGGAGGACAGCCAAACAGTGTGTAACATTTATCACTTGTTACATTCTATTTAGTTAAATGTATCTATCTGAACTTCTGCATATCTCTCCACGGAACTTTAAACCTCTGTGTGTAACCCTTCCAATGCTGGTCTAGTAAAAAAAATGCTGGTTGCATATAATATGCTGTAAATAATGTTTTAGAGCAAAGTTGAAATGCAGGGTTATATTCCACTTTAATTGTTTAGGTGCCTGCAGGGCCGGCCCGCTCATGAGGCGGGGTGAAACTTTTGCCTCAGGCGGCAAATTTCCAGGGGCGGCACCCGCCCGTCCGTGGGTGCGGGGAGCCGGCCCGCCGAGCTGGAGGGGTAGCTGGCAGGACGGGGGTATTGGGCCAGCGGCGGGGAGGGGGGTCGGACCCCCCCCCCTCCCTCACCTGGGTCTCCCGTCCTCCGCTCCCCTCCAGCCTAAATAGACGCAGCCGTATATGTAAGAGGCACGGGCGGGGAGACACTCACCTCCTCCTCGCTCCAGCGTGCGCTCCACTGACATCACTTCCTGCAACGCTGCAGGAAGTGATGTCAGTGGAGCGCATGCTGGGAAGAGGTGAGTGTCCTCCCCGCCCGTGCCTCTTACATATACGGCTGCGTCTATTTAGGCTGGAGGGGAGCGGAGGACGGGGGACCCAGGCGAGGGAGGGGGGGGTCCGACCCCCCTCCCCGCCGCTGGCCCAATACCCCCGTCCTGCCAGCTACCCCTCCAGCTCGGCGGCCCCCCAGAGCGGGCCCCCCCCCGAGGGGGGGGGGGAGGGGCGGCGGTGGCAATTTTTTTTAAAAAATTTGCCTCAGGCGGCAAAAAGTCTAGGGCCGGCCCTGGGTGCCTGGTGCAAGATAGATCATGATGCAGAATGTCAGTTTTTTTTCTGCGCGCGAACACCATATTAAGTGTGAACTAGCTCACTGATTAACATGAGTTCTCAGTTTTTCTGTGCAGAAAACGCACACGAAAACAGTCAAGTGTGTTCCCTGCCTAAAATTATCACCTAGGAGGAAACTCAGGTGAAAAAGTGAATTGCATATGGGCCCCTGTCATAAAATGCCTTTTAAATCACTAGCAAAAAAAAGTACTCAAAATAATTTTTATAGTACTTGTTCACCAACTTTTGGGTACTTTTTTAATTGTAAAATGGTGAAAACTTATTTTAAAGAGAATATGAAAATTATATCATAGTTTATAATTCAGGAGAAAAGGTTAATTGCATATGGGCCCGGGGCCCATATGCAAATACCCTTTTCTGCTGAGTTTTCTACTTCAAGGTCATTTTTCATTTTCTATTTAGAATATCATTTTAGAATATCGTTTCAGCACTTTGCAATTGAAAAAAAATAAAAACAGTAGGTGGAAAAGTACTGTCAAAACTAGTTTAAGTATTTTCTTTCTTGCTGGTGACTTAAAGAAAACTTGTATAAAAAAGAAAGGGCCCCTGGGGGGTACTTACCTCAGTAGGGGGAAGCCTCTGGATCCTAACAAGGCCTCCCTGTCCTCCTCCGTCCCTCGGTTGCAGTGCGTTGGGGACCCCCCAAATAGCGGCGAGGTAATATTTAGCTACTGTGATCCTGCGCAGGCGCACTAGCGGCTCTTCGTGCGGGTCTAAGGCGGAAATAGCTGAACCTGATCAATCCGCAATACTGCGCAGATGCGATTCCTTTGCGCCTGCGCAGTAGAGCGGATCCAATCAAGTTTGGCTATTTCCGCCTTAACCCGAATGAAGAGCCGCTAGTGCGCCTGCGCAGGATCGCGGTAGGTAAATATCGCCCGTGCCTGCGCCCTCTTGTCAAGCCTTATCGAGGGCCTTTTGGGGGAGCCAGAGCTGGATTCCCCAAAGCTACAGGGGAGGGGGAAGCGTCATTGGGACCCTGAGGCTTTCCCCTCCCGAGGTAAGTATCCCCCAGAGGTTTTTTTTTTTATTATTACAGAGTGTCTTTAAAAAGACATTTTATTGACAATTTAAAAAATATTGCCTAGGAGAAAAAATTAATTGCATATGGGCCCTGGAGTCAAAGGCCAACATTACTCTTCCTTCTTTCTTCCTTGTTTTGTAATAGCCTCTTTATTTTGGATTTTCACTTTACTTCATATTTTCTTTTCCTTTATCTTTTTTTTCTTACTTACTTCTTGCTGCTTTACTCCTTTTTCTGTATTTTTTTTTCCCCATTTGTTCCATTTCTTTTCACCTATTTTTTTCTATCTTTGTTTTTCCCTCTTTCTTTTCACTTACATTTCTTCTTTCTTCTCCCCTCTTCCATCCAAGTCTTTTCTTTGTCTTTTGTCTACTTACTTCCTACATATAGCTATATTCTTTCTTTATACACGATTCTTCATTTTTACTTCCTTCTTATTATTTTTTGATTCATTCTTACTCTTCCTTCTTTACTCTGTGTTTTTTTTTTTCACCATTCTTCTTGTTCTTCTTAATTCTTCTTTTTAGCATCATTTTCTTTATCTTCCTCTTTTTTGTTGCTTTCTCCGACATACCCCTCCCCTTTTTCTTTGTCCTTTTCTTTTATACATCCCTTTCATCATCCTTCCTTCTTTCTATCTTTTACTAGTTTTCCTAAAGTTCTCTTCTTCTCATGTATGCTTTCTTTCTTTCTTTCTTTCTTTCTTTCTTATTATCCATTTTTGCTTGCTTCCTTCTTTCTTCCCACTTGTTTTTTTCTCATTTATTACTCCTTTCTACTGTTTTTCCTATTATCATCAGTCTTTTTTTCCCCTTTCTTCCTACTTTCTCCTACCTTCCACTTATCTTTTTCTGCTTATCTCTCTCTATTCCTTCACTATTACTCTACTTACCCCTACTTGCTATTTCTTTCTTTCTTTTTCTCCAGAATCCTTTCTTTACTTGATTTCTTATTTTTACGTATATTTTCTTTCTTTGTGCTTTCTATACTTCATTTTTTTCCTGTTTCCATCTTTCCTATGTTGCCATTTTTGTTTCACCATACTTTTTGCGAACATATATTTTCGCACAAAGCGAGAATATTTGTGAAAATATATGGGAATGATATAACTCATTTTCACCAAAGGCATTGAAGTCTATGGACAACAGAGAACACATCACATTACTCAAATGAGTAAATGAGCAAACATTTATGGACATGCATGCAAAATTACATTTTCAAGAAAGTTATTTTCATCAAAGTGTGTGCCTTCCTTGCAGAATTTCTATTATCTTTTTGTGAAAATTTGGAATCAGGCAAATATGCAAATTCTAAAAATGCAAAAGTTTGAGCTACTGCCTACACATAACATTCTAAATATAATTGTATACCATAGCTCCAAAATAACATACTAATGTAACATGGGCCAAAAATAATACAGTGGTGCAGCAGGGCTCTAAAATATAACAATTTGGCATGGCCCTAAAATAACATAATAGTGCAGCAATAGTGTTCAGGCGCCTCTGATAGCTAGCCCCCTCCCCTTTCCTTCCCGAAAAATGACTCACACCTCCTCCATGCTCTCTAAGGACTGACTGCTGCCTGCAACAGAGAATGTTTTTTCCATTTATCCAACACTACAGTTCTAATGTCCTACCTCACAACACACATCTCTTCGCTTATGACAGGTGGGCTGCTGGTCTGGCTATTCTAGGGTTTCAGTCAGCAGGCATTTCACCAAATAATAACTGTTCAGCCCACAGAGCAAACAGGGCCATGGAGACAATCACTGATCACTATTACAATACCAGTGTGCTACACAAGTCTTTCTCTGGATCAACTGGGATATGTTTGGGTCAAGGACAGTGATGTACCTACTTTTAGTTATTTATTTTTCTGATTCAACTTGCTGGGTGGGTGTTTTTTTTTTTCCAACCAAACTAACTATGCAACAAGTCATTTTGTAACTTATGTTATCAACAATTATCTTTCCATTTTATTTTGGATAGTCAATTATAAATACAATAAATAATAATAATAATAATAATAATAATTATGAATATGTATGTTGTGCTTTTTTCCTAAACATCTGTTCTTTCTGGTGCACTAAATGTATCCTACTCAGTAGCACTCCAGTAACTCCCATATTCATTCATGACTGATCTGCCGCACATAGCAGGATGCATTGCCAATGTGCAGTAATCAATAAGCAAACACACCTAGTATACACGGTGCTGTCAGCAATAAAATTAATGTTATAAAGTGGAAATAATGGTTTTTAGTGTTTTCCAGCCTTGCACATTCTGTACAGTGCTACAATATACGCTGTGCAATGCTGCAGGAGATGTCAGCGCTATATAAATACTAAATAATAATAATAATAATACTACATCAAAACAAGAAAAAGCTTGATGTACACCGTATGAATGTTTGCTGTGTAATAATCTGTACAGCACAACCCCCTTGTAACCTCCAGATTCAGAGAAATTCAAGTATTGAATAGCATGATATAAGGATCAGTGGTGTAGCTAGACATTATGGGGCCCCATAGCAAAATTTTCATGGGGCTATTATATCTAGACACTCTTGAGCAATGCCACCTGCCCCTACCCTATCGATATGAGTTGATTGGTCAATTTACATTTGCATGCAATGTACACTGTGAAGAGTCCATGAGCACTAATACAAAATCAATAGTTCACCAAGTCAATAGTTCCCTAAGTTAATAGTGAATACATCAGTTACCACCTGTGCCCCCTCTTCTTCAAGGCCCCATAACAATTGCTATGGTTGCTCTAGCTATTGTTACGCCCCTGATAAGGATGATGAATTCAGGAGCACATGTAATATATTACATTTCAACACTTTAATGGGTCCTCTTAAAGCGGAATATAACCCAGAATTTTTTCTTTGCTCTAAAAGATTATTTACAGCATATAATATACTATCACAATGTTTTTTTTGTTTTTTTTTAGTAAAACAGCATTCAGAGGGTTACATCACAGAGCTGACTCTTTCTTCTGCAGGGAGAACCCGCATCCGAACTGCTTATAATCTTATCTTGTGTGCACATTCTTTACTTGATACATTTATGTAAACATTCTCTGGCTGTGCAGGACTTCAGCTGATGAATCCTGGGGTGAAACACAGGTCAGAAATCACTGGTGGCTGCATTCACAACAGAATTACAACACTTATGAATAAAATGCACCAGCAGCTTTACAAATAAATTAACTGAACTTTGGTTAGTTATAATGTCTAAATGAATAATAATACTTGCGCACAAAAGCAAATATGATAATTGTATGGGTTATAAAAAGTAGGAAAACACATTTTTGTTGAAAATTTTGTCAGAGTTTTAAACCGCTTTAAGGTAAAAAGCATGTTGCAAACAGCAGTAGATATAAAAAAACACTATTATACTTAACGGACACGTGAAGACCAGCAAGAGATGCGGAGGAAGGTTGACGATCGTTTCGCCCACTTGGCTTTCAAACAATCATGAGAAAGCCCAGTGGGCGAAACGATCGTCCACCTTTCTCTGCACCTCTTGCTGTTCTTCATGTGTCCATTAAGTATAATAGTGTTTTATATCTACTGCTGTTTGCAACATGTTTTTACCTTAAGAGGGCGCATTAAAGTGTGGAAATGTAATATATTACGTGTGCTCCTGGATTCATCAGCCTTGTGTCATGCTAAATAATAAAAATAATGTAGTGAGATAAATAGGCATATTGCCTCCTGTTGAGCTGATACCAGTAAGTTTTAAAAGGTATACATGTCCGATTTTATTCCTAATGCAATGACACTGTGATGGAGCTTGTCACAAGGGTCCCACTATGTCCGCACTTGCTCAGAAGTGACCAGTAAAGTAAGGTGTGTTCACAGTATAACTTGTACGGACATTGCCTGGTCCGCCACTGCCGCTCAGGTCCACTGCTGCGGACAAGCACTGCAATACTGATGCGGGCCCCGGAAAAATAACACTACTGGGACTCACCATTAGATTAAAACAGACCAATAGGAATCCCCCCTCCCTAGGGAGGAATTTCAGCGGTCCACTGAATGGTGGACTAATATGAGTCCTCCCTCGGGATTAAGGTTTCCTGTCATGGTTGGGGTTATACTCTCCAGCGCCCAAGGCCTGCTTTTAACAAACAACTCTGGCACAGTGGCACTAATCACTGAAGCTTACATGTCCCTGGATCATCAGGACACAGCATATGCCGCAGAGCAAGCTGTGACTGTCTTAATCATTGCACACCAGGACGTAAGGAAGATGCACAGCGCCCTGGAATTCAGGCTTTGTGTACAACAAAGCAGGCTGGCTTCGGACCAGGAGAGATGATTTACTTTGACATGTGGCCTCTTACTACTGCCAAAGTCCTGCCGGCCTTCTGTATTTTCATCCCCCAAAGCCATGGCCTTTGTGGCCTTCCCAGAAATCTGGCCCTGATTCCTGTTGTTCTTTTTTAATCCAATCGGGAGCCCTAGCGGTTATGCTTCTGCAAAGATTCCCAATGGGAAAGCAATGCTTGTCCTCAGCAGTGGAGGGCCCGAGTGGTGACAACAATACAGAAGAAGGCAAAAGGTGACAGAAGGAGAAAGTGATAGAAAGAAGCAAACAAATGTACACAGCAAACAGCCTTGTGAGAACGGGCACTGACCAATAGGTTTCCATTTGTGACAATGGCATTCGCAGTGTATGCCATGTCCCAAAAAAAGTTGCACATGACGTGATATTGTGTCACACATCGGTGATTGGATCAGGCATAGAACTAAATCGACAAGTTGGCATGTTTAACATTGGATCCGCGACATGTTCACTGGTCCGTTCCATGAATCAGACCAATTTCTGATGTACTATGAATAAGCCCTGAGGCTGCTTATTGCATTACAATGTGTTTCTGGGAAAAGTAGCAAAGAACCTTTGTGCTCCAGCCAATGTGGCCTGGATTTATTAAAATGTATTTGCTATTGGATGGCTGAAGAACGGGCTCATAATAGATCATAGAGAGGGTTGATAAAAGGTGAGTGAAATATGAGTGTGGAATTGTAACACTAGGCAAACACCTACAATGAGAACTTTTTTGTAATTCATCCAATACTTCATGGAAATATTATAAAAACGTTGTTCTGTTGGTGTTTCACATGTAAACAACTGCTGGTCTTCTTTTTACCAAACTCTCAGGGCCGGTTCTAGCTGCAGTGGAGCCCCAGGAAAAAGTAACTTGGGGGGCCTCCCTAGCAATGCCCCCCCCCCCCCGCTGCCTCCAAGCCGACTCCCAGGACCTATCCCACCCCACTCCCAGTCACACCAAATCATTAGGTGTCCATCCAATATCCCCAATAGTATTGTTGTGGACATTATTGCCCTCCACCTTTCCCTTACAATTACAAAGTGTACACACAGCGGGGTCTTACCTAATCCAGGCAGGACACAGGAAGCACTCCGGAACTTCTCCCCATGGAACCTCTCTTCCTCGCTCCCTGCAGGCATGTATGGGGTTACCATAGCTGGAGGGGAGAAAACACACCTTGGGGGCCCCTACAGGCTCTGGGGCCCTGGGGTGCCCCCTCTGCCTCCGCTAGAAGCCACAAGTTTGCTACAGGGTTAATGAGCTTCACAAAGAGGTGCATGCTACGTCTGTGCAGGTGCAGTATGTTCCCGGTGACGTGGGCGTGCAAGCGCCTACCTGCCGTCGGGTCTGCGAGCTCTGCAGACGACCAGCGAGACACTGGGGACAACCTGAGCTGTGGTGAAAGACCCAGAAGACTTTTATGGGCTCGAAGAAGAAGTAAAAGTTGATGTTTCCTTTTAAAATAATACCAGTTGCCTGACTCTCCTGCTAATCCTGTGTCTCTAATACTTTTAGCCACAGCCCCTCAACAAGCATGCAGATCAGGTGTTCTGACTGAAGTCACACTGGTTTGCAACATGCTGGTTTCAGGTGTGTGATTCAGCCACTGCTGCAGCCAAAGAGATCAGCAAGACTGCCAAGCAACTGGTATTGTTTAAAAGGAAACTTCCATATCCCTCTCAGTTAAGGTTCCCTTTAAAGGGAAGGTTCAGGGAGGGTGGCTTAAAAATAAAAATCAATTTCCACTTACCTGGGGCTTCCTCCAGCCCGTGGCAGGCAGGAGGTGCCCTCGCCGCCACTCCGCAGGCTCCCGGTGGTCTCTGGTGGCTGACTCGACCTGGCCAGGCAGGCTGCCAGGTCGGGTTCTTCTGCGCTCCAAGGCCCGGCACTTCTGCGTCCCACGCCGGCGCGCTGACGTCATCGGACGTCCGCCGGGCTGTACTACGCAGGGGCAGAACCACTGCGCCTGCGCATTACAGCCCGGAGGACGCTCGATGTCGTCAGCGCGCCGGCGTGGGACGCAGAAGTGCCGGGCCTTGGAGCGCAGAAGAGCCCGACCTGGCAGCCGGCCTGGCCAGGTCGGGCGAGCCACCGGAGACCACCGGGAGCCTGCGGAGCGGCGGCGAGGGCACCTCCTGCCTGCCACGGGCTGGAGGAAGCCCCAGGTAAGTGGAAATTGATTTTTATTTTTTAGCCACCCTCCCTGAACCTTCCCTTTAAGCAATGCACACTGCTAAGGCCACCCTGCTGATCTACTGCCTCTAATGCTAGGTATACAACTAGCCAATTATGCGCCGGATTGAGCCGCCGGTTCGATGCCGGCGCATCCCCGCTCGTCCGCGCGGATGCGCGGATCGATTCCCGCTCGTGGGGATCGAGCGGGGAATCTATCCGGCAGGTCATTGGACCTGTCGGATATTATCAATCGAGCCATCAGCGGCTCGATTGATAAGGACTGAAAATGCTGTGTATGCCCGGCATAATACTTTTAACCATGGACCCTGAACAAGCATGAAGATCAGATGTTTCAATCAAAAATCTGACAAGATTAGCTTTGTGCTTTTTCCAGGTGTGTGATTCAGACACTACTGGCCAGAAAGATCAGCAGAACTGCCAGGCAACTGGTATTGTTTAAAAGGAAATAAATATGGTAGCCTCTGTGTGTCCCTCATTTCATGTTCCTTTTAATGTTTACATTTAAACAGTGGTATCGCTAGACCATTTCATCCGGGGCACTGCCCATGAACCTCTTGTCATGGTGCCCCGGATCAATTATGGCCAGAGTGCCCCGTGAGCCGCCCTCCCAAGCTCAAAGACGAGTCCTCAGACCTCAGATCATGGCGACTCCGCCCGCCCTTCACTCCCTCCCTCCCTTTCCCTCCCCCGCTGCTCCCCCACTAGTCCTCCGCTCATCTACAAGCAGCGGCTGCTTACCTCTGCCTCGATTCCACCATGGAGCCTGGAGACCACAGCCTAGTGACCGGCTTCTGCTAATGACGCTGATCGTGTCATTAGCAGAAACCTAGCATCGAGAAAACAGCAGGAGGAAGAGAGAGGTCTGCGGCTGTGCTCTTCAGGCTCCACGCTGGAATCTAGGCAGAGGTAAGCAGCCGCTGCTTGTAGATGTGTGGGGGGACCAGCCGGGGGGGGGGAGGAGGAGGAGGAGGGGGGATGAGCGGGGAGGGGAGGAGGGCAGTCGGGCAGCCCCTCTACCCAGCTACCGATACTGAAGTCCCCTCTACCCATCTACTTATACTGAAAGCCCCTAAGCAGCTTCGGCGGAACTAGTCGGACGGGCGTAGGAGCGCCCACGCAGCTGTCCCCAGGCCTCTCTACCATCTTATTTATGTGAGCCCTGCTGGTCATCTCCTGCTCTCTGCCTCTATTCCTACCCTATCTTTCACCTTATATCGGTCTACACCTTTTAGACCTTGTTTGTATAATTATTGTATTTTTGCACTAATTGTTTTTTTTACTGTTTTTCATTGTTTGAATCAAATCCTTTGCACTTTATTATCCTCTAAGAGGTCCTATTTAGGCAACAGCACTTTATGTACACTTTTTATGGACGCATATTGCAGGAATTTTTGTATTGGATTATGCATATGTACAGTAAATTTTTTCACCTATGTTTGTCTTTCTCTCCTGAACTGTAGTGGTGCAGTGTCATTCACCATATAGCCACCATTTATATACAACCTTGACATTGTGACTTTTCACCACTGCTTCTTCTCGGGAGCAACCCACACTTCTACTATATATATATATATATATATATATATATATATATATATATATATATATATATATATATTGTGGATTACCATTTCTTGTAGGGCTCAGAGCCATTACCATTCAATGTTAAGGGGCCCTTTTGGTTTGGGCATGGCTGGCATTGTTTTTCATCATTTTTTGTAGTTGGCTTGAATAATTAGATTTTTGCATTTATCCTTGGCTTTTTTAACCATTAATTTGTTTCCCTATTATCTCTTATATACCATCATGGGGGTTGTCTTGTCTCTTTATGTTTTTTGCTACCTACCTACCTATATTGAGGACCCCATACCTACCTACCTATACTGAAGACCCCATACCTACCTAAACTGAAGGCACAATACCCACCTCCTACCTACCTATACTGAAGGCTCCTATACCTACTACCTATAATGAACCTACCTATACCTAGCTACCTATAATGAACTAAAGGCCCGTATACCTACCTACCTATACTGAAGGCCCCTATACCTACTTACCTACCTATACTGAAGGCCCCTATACCTACCTACCTATACTGAAGGCCCCATACCTACCTACCTATACTGAAGGCCCCTATACCTACCTACCTATACTGAAGACCCCAATACCTAGCTATTTATACTGAAAGCATCTATACCTAGGTACCTATCCTAAAGGCATCTATACCTAGCTACCTATGCTGAAGCAAAGCCCCCGGGCCCAGCAAAGCAAAGACCCCAGCAAAGCAAAGACCCCAATCCCCAGCCTAGCAATGCCCCAGCAAAGGTAAAGCCCCAGGGCCCTAACCCAGCAAAGCAAAGCCCCCAGACCAGCAAAGTAAAGCCTCGGGGCCCCAGCCCAGCAAAGTACAGCCCCCATCAATGCAAACCCCTCTAGAAAAGCCCCCAGCAAAGCAAAGCCTCAGGGCCTCAGCTCAGCAAAGCGTACAACCAAGCAAAGCTCCCAGCTCAGCAAAGCCTACTAAAGCCTGCAGCCCAGCAAAGCGCCCAAAAATGCCCTCACCCCAGTGAAGCCCCCAGCAAATTGCCCAGCCTAGCAAAGCCCCCAGCAAATCACCCAGCAAAGCACTAGGCCCAGCACCCAGCAAAGCCAGGGCGGCACAGCATCACCACCAGCAAGCCCAGCATAACCGCCAGCCGAGTACAACACACAGGCCAGCCAGCCGATAACAAGACAGAAGCCAGGTGAGGGGAGTATTTATGTGAAATACTGTCTATCGAATATATTTAAGTTACATCACTGCTATGTTCATGTACATTTGCCCCCACCTATGACCACACCCACTTTCCCCGGTATGACCACACCCATTTTTTGCTGCACAGACTTTCCCTCTTGGTGCCCAGGGTTGCCCCGGATCTCCCAGGAACCTAGAAACGCCCCTACATATAAACAATGTAGGCAAGCTAAAATAAAGTTTGACATTATTGGAAAGAAAAACGAATGAGGTGGGAAAAGTTCAGGGTCTTGAGGAGAGCAAGTTGAGCCAAGAGAGCTAAAAGTGCATATATGGTAAGTATAGTATAGTACTTGAGTACCAAGTTGGCTTAAGCAGGGGCGTAACTAGACTTAATAGGGCCCCCCTGCAAAAATAATAGCATGGGGCCCCCATTGTCCCTGAACCCCACGGGATTGAGAGCCGGAGAATGGCAGCAGAGAATGTTCTGCTGTGAAGCAGCCTCTGAATGCAGGAAAAATTACACATTTTTTGTGAGCAAATGGGGAGGTTTCTTTGCTAATTGGCTGCACTTGCGGTTAGGGAGAGGGAGGAGCCCATAAAGCCTCTGGCCCCCTGCAATGGCAGGGGTCGCGGGGTGATTGCTACACCCATGGGCTGAAGATTTTGTCTGTTTTTCTTTTTCTTCACGATGAACTTCATTTGGTAGTCTAAACAGACTTCATAATTTGTGTATATATTGTAAACTGTTATTATTTCTAATTTCCGGGGTGGACTTTTTCTGTTATTCATGTTATGATTTTAAAGCAGACAGCCCAACTTTATGTTATGATTATTTATTTAAATATTTTATATAAAAAGTGTGCTGCATTCTTAAAGAAACCTGAACTTTTTTTTTTTACTTTCCCTGTACTGGAAAACAATGTGAGACACTTTTCTTTGACACTAATACTACACATAAAACTCATTATCCCAGAAACTAATTTTTGCTTCAGATTTGCTTTGAATAAAAGAATTGCAGTGCTGAAAAATAATGGTGGGCATACAAAATATTGACACTGTGGGCACAATTTTACCAATATTCATTAAGGGATGTACTCACTTTTGTTCACAGTGGTTTAGACATTAATGGCTGTGTGTTTCTTTTATGGCACAGTAAATTTACACTCAGAGCTGGATTTACCATAAGGCACTGGAGGCACGTGCCTACCGGCACCTGATGATGGACAGGCCGCTCACTCCCCTCCCCTAGTGCCTCCCTTCTTCCCTATGCTGTGTCCTGAGTGGAGGGTAAATGAGAGTTTAGTCACATGGCTCTCGGCATTACACTGACAAGATCCCCCTTAAGTCAGGACACCACATGCTACTTAATACTGAGGGTACTACTGGCCACCTAATGCTAAGGGACACCTGTAGGTATAGCTGCCCCTATGACAGGAAAGGAAGAAGTGAAAGCTGAAACACCCAGAACATTTGCAGTGTGGTTCATTGGGGGTTTGTGGGTTCCTGGAGGCTGAAGTTTAGAGTGCCAGGACATCTGTGCCTATAGGCTCCTGTTAGTGTTGGGCGAACATCTAGGTGTTCGGGTTCGGGCCGAACAGGCCGAACATGGCCGCGATGTTCGGGTGTTCGACCCGAACTCCGAACATAATGGAAGTCAATGGGGACCCGAACTTTTGTGCTTTGTAAAGCCTCCTTACATGCTACATACCCCAAATTTACAGGGTATGTGCACCTTGGGAGTGGGTACAAGAGGAAAAAAGAGGTTATAGTTTTTGAGAAAATCGATTTTAAAGTTTCAAAGGGAAAACTGTCTTTTAAATGCGGGAAATGTCTGTTTTCTTTGCACAGGTAACATGCTTTTTGTCGGCAAGCAGTCATAAATGTAATACATATAAGAGGTTCCAGGAAAAGGGACCGGTAACGCTAACCCAGCAGCAGCACACGTGATGGAACAGGAGGAGGGTGGCGCAGGAGGAGAAGGCCACGCTTTGTGAGACACAACAACCCAGGCCTTGCATGAGGACAAGAAGCGTGCGGATAGCATGCTTTGTACCGCCATGCAGTCATAAATGTAATAAAGATAAGTGGTTCAATAAACAGGGACCACGCGGCAACGCTAACCCAGCAGCAGCAGACGTGATGGAACAGGAGGAGGCGCAGGAGGAGAAGGCCACGCTTTGTGAGACACAACAACCCAGGCCTTGCATGAGGACAAGAAGCGTGCAGATAGCATGCTTTGTACCGCCATGCAGTCATAAATGTAATAAAGATAAGAGGTTCCATAAACAGGGACCGGCAACGCTAACCCAGCAGCAGCAGCAGCACACGTGATGGAACAGGAGCAGGCGCAGGAGGAGAAGGCCACGCTTTGTGAGACACAACAACCCAGGCCTTGCATGAGGTACCGCCATGCAGTCATAAATGTAATAAAGATAAGTGGTTCAATAAACAGGGACCACGCGGCAACGCTAACCCAGCAGCAGCAGACGTGATGGAACAGGAGGAGGTGCAGGAGGAGAAGGCCACGCTTTGTGAGACACAACAACCCAGGCCTTGCATGAGGTACCGCCATGCAGTCATAAATGTAATAAAGATAAGTGGTTCAATAAACAGGGACCACGCGGCAACGCTAACCCAGCAGCAGCAGACGTGATGGAACAGGAGGAGAAGGCCACGCTTTGTGAGACACAACAACCCAGGCCTTGCATGAGGTACCGCCATGCAGTCATAAATGTAATAAAGATAAGTGGTTCAATAAACAGGGACCACGCGGCAACGCTAACCCAGCAGCAGCAGACGTGATGGAACAGGAGGAGAAGGCCACGCTTTGTGAGACACAACAACCCAGGCCTTGCATGAGGTACCGCCATGCAGTCATAAATGTAATAAAGATAAGTGGTTCAATAAACAGGGACCACGCGGCAACGCTAACCCAGCAGCAGCAGACGTGATGGAACAGGAGGAGGCGCAGGAGGAGAAGGCCACGCTTTGTGAGACACAACAACCCAGGCCTTGCATGAGGTACCGCCATGCAGTCATAAATGTAATAAAGATAAGTGGTTCAATAAACAGGGACCACGCGGCAACGCTAACCCAGCTGGTACCCTGTCCTGCCGCGTTTGCCCGCAGAGTGGGATGTTTGGATAGCATGTGGCGGCTCATGCTGGTGGTGGAGAGGTTGTTAATACTTTTCCCCCTGCTCAGGCGAGTCTTGCACACCTTGCAAATCGCCATGGTAACATCCTCAGTGCAGTCTTCAAAGAAAGCCCAGACTTTGGAGCACCTGCCTCCTTGCTGGCGATTTCTGTTTCCTCCTCTTTTGCCTCTCACTCTAACTTCCACGCTTGTGGTGCCTGAAATTGCGCGCCGCCTACCTTGTGGCACAAGGTGAACTCGTGCAGCAGTGGGTTCTTCAACAGACTCATCTGTGCTGCTGCTACGACGGCGATGTTCTCGTTCACAAATAAAATCTGGGTCTCTGTCCACATTGTCCATACCCTCCTCTTCTATCTCCTCAAACTCGTCATATGTCATTGTGGGGGGCCGCCGCCGTGGAGTAGAGCTCCCCAGAACAACCTCTGCGCAGCTCACTCCAACGTCGTCTTCCAGATCTTGTCGGCCGACCTCCTGCAATTGCAACCCCTCCTGCCCAACTTGCTCTGGGATTTGGGTTTCCGAGTCCTCCTCGGACTCGCCTTGTATTTCAGTGCGCGGTGCATTTCCCACAGTTAATGGTTGTGAATTCGGGCACAACATTTCTGGCTGTTCCTCCATTGACCTTTCATAGGTGGAAGTTTGTTGGGCTGGGAATAGCTCCTGCGAATACCCCATTGTGTCCTGAGGTAATTCATAGGACTGGTTATCTGGCAGTTGTGTGCGTGGTGTCGCTGCCGGTTGTGTCAGCTTTGTGCCCACTGGCTCCTTGTAACTGGCTGAGGACTCGGACCTCGTGCGTGATGTGCTGGTGCTGCTTAACCCACTGCTGGATGCTTGAGAGGTCATCCAAGTAATTATCTGGTCCTGTTCTTTTGGATTTGTGAGGGTTGTTGTCCTGGACAACATGGGCGGTATTGAGTGGGTTTTCTTGGGTGCTCCCCTGTGGCCTGTACGTGAACCGTCAGGGGAAACACCTCTTCCCTTGCCCCTTCCTCTTTCACCGGATTTCTTCCTCATTTCACTTATCCTTACAGTACACGCTGACTGGCAGCAGTACAGTGGCAGTACAGAAATGCTATACAGTACCACTATTCCCAGCAGCGACACAGAGCACAATGCTATACAGTGGCGGGTGAGCGGTGTACTACTGTTCCCAGGCCCAGCAGACACAGAGTGGAAGTAAACACAATGCTATATAGTCTGGCTGAGCGGTGTACACAGAGTGGCAGTACACACAATGCTATATAGTCTGGCTAAGCCGTGTACACAGAGTGTCAGAAAACACAATGCTATATATAGCGTGGCTGAGCGAGGTGCACAGTGGCAGTACACACAATGCTATATTAGTCAGGCTAAGCCGTGTACACAGAGTGTCAGAAAGCACAATGCTATATATAGCGTGGCTGAGCGAGGTGCACAGTGGCAGTACACACAATGCTATATAGTCAGGCTAAGCCGTGTACACAGAGTGTCAGAAAACACAATGCTATATATAGCGTGGCTGAGCGAGGTGCACAGTGGCAGTACACACAATGCTTTATAGTCAGGCTGAGCCGTGTACACAGAGTGTCAGTAAACAATGGTATATAGTCTGGCTGAGCGGTGTACACAGAGTGTCAGTAAACAACGGTATATAGTCTGGCTGAGCGGTGTACACAGAGTGTCAGAAAACACAATGCTATATATAGCGTGGCTGAGCGAGGTGCACAGTGGCAGTACACACAATGCTTTATAGTCAGGCTGAGCCGTGTACACAGAGTGTCAGTAAACAATGGTATATAGTCTGGCTGAGCGGTGTACACAGAGTGTCAGTAAACAACGGTATATAGTCTGGCTGAGCGGTGTACACAGAGTGGCAGTAAACACAATGCTATATATAGCGTGGCTGAGCGAGGTGCACAGTGGCATTACACACAATGCTATATTAGTCAGGCTAAGCCGTGTACACAGAGTGTCAGAAAACACAATGCTATATATAGCGTGGCTGAGCGAGGTGCACAGTGGCAGTACACACAATGCTATATAGTCAGGCTAAGCCGTGTACACAGAGTGTCAGAAAACACAATGCTATATATAGCGTGGCTGAGCGAGGTGCACAGTGGCAGTACACACAATGCTATATAGTCAGGCTAAGCCGTGTACACAGAGTGTCAGAAAACACAATGCTATATATAGCGTGGCTGAGCGAGGTGCACAGTGGCAGTACACACAATGCTATATTAGTCAGGCTAAGCCGTGTACACAGAGTGTCAGAAAACACAATGCTATATATATAGCGTGGCTGAGCGAGGTGCACAGTGGCAGTACACACAATGCTATATATAGCGTGGCTGAGCGAGGTGCACAGTGGCAGTACACACAATGCTATATATAGCGTGGCTGAGCGAGGTGCACAGTGGCAGTACACACAATGCTATATTAGTCAGGCTAAGCCGTGTACACAGAGTGTCAGAAAACACAATGCTATATATATAGCGTGGCTGAGCGAGGTGCACAGTGGCAGTACACACAATGCTATATATAGCGTGGCTGAGCGAGGTGCACAGTGGCAGTACACACAATGCTATATATATAGCGTGGCTGAGCGAGGTGCACAGTGGCAGTACACACAATGCTATATTAGTCAGGCTAAGCCGTGTACACAGAGTGTCAGAAAACACAATGCTATATATATAGCGTGGCTGAGCGAGGTGCACAGTGGCAGTACACACAATGCTATATATAGCGTGGCTGAGCGAGGTGCACAGTGGCAGTACACACAATGCTATATATAGCGTGGCTGAGCGAGGTGCACAGTGGCAGTACACACAATGCTATATTAGTCAGGCTAAGCCGTGTACACAGAGTGTCAGAAAACACAATGCTATATATATAGCGTGGCTGAGCGAGGTACACAGTGGCAGTAAACAATGCTATATATAGTGTGGCTGAGCGAGCGGTGTACTACTGTTCCCAGCAGCGACACACAATGACTGGGGGGACCCTGGCTAGCGTGGCTGGAGAGCGAACTACCCTGCCTGCCTACCCAAAGCTAAACCCACAGACAAATGGCGGAGATATGACGTGGTTCGGGTATTTATTTACCCGAACCACGTGACCGTTCGGCCAATCAGAGCGCGTTCGGGCCCGAACCACGTGACCCGTTCGGCCAATCACAGCGCTAGCCGAACGTTCGGGGAACGTTCGGCCATGCGCTCTTAGTTCGGCCATGTGGCCGAACGGTTTGGCCGAGCACCGTCAGGTGTTCGGCCGAACTCGAACATCACCCGAACAGGGTGATGTTCTGCAGAACCCGAACAGTGGCGAACACTGTTCGCCCAACACTAGCTCCTGTGATGTAAATCTGGGCCTGTTTACACTGTTATACAATCAGTACACTGATTACTTTACATTGTATCGAAGCATCATATTGTCAGTGTTGTCCCATAAAAAGATATAATAAAATATCTACAAAAATGTGAGAGGTGTACTCACTTTTATGAGTTACTGGATGTACAAGGCTCAAAGCATCTCATCGCTATATAATGTCCCATCTGAGTTCCTATTGTCTAGCATTATTATTACTGTATATTCTGGCGTATAACAGTTTTAACCCCTGAAAATCTTCTGCAAAATGGGGGGTCGTCTTATACGCCGGGTGACAGGGTGTTACGATCGCTTCTGCAGCGTTTACTGCTGGCTGCAGTGGTATTGCAACCCAAGCAGTTCTGATGTCATTACATGCATTTGCTTGCATAGTTTGGTTTGCACTTAAACTAGTTGCTGATTCCATCTGCAGTCGCTCTGAAGTTAATGACAGTTTAATATGCTTTTGTGTAAACAAACATTGTCTGCTGCAATGGAGGGGCAATCCCTTTCCTGCAGGCTGCATATCATTGTCTGCCTTTTCCTGCTGTCAGCCTGTGATTAATTACTATTCACTTGTGTGGGAATCTGCAGGTCTGCTCCCATTGGATGACCTCAGTATAAAGAACTGCTTCCTGCAATGCTCCATGGGCTACCATAGTCTCAGATTCTGTCTGTTACTCTGCTCGTGCCCCACCTCGTTCCTAGTCCGTGTGGACTGCGCTGACTCCTGCGAAGGGGTCAGCGAGTCCTCCTAGTTCTGCTCTTGTTCTAGAAGTTGTTACTCTGCTTGTCTTGTGTCATATATTGGTTCATCGCCAATATATACGCATACTTGCACGTTTTTGTTATTTTCCTTGTATTCGTGTTACGTTGATACATCAGTGTCGCTGATATATACGTACACGAACTGTTTATATCCTGTGTTCAGTTAGTCAGCCTTCCAGCACGTTTTGGTAGTTTGCGCGTATCGTGATCACCCGTGCTGAGTTAGTATCCTGCTCCTGATTCTGTTTGTGGATTGCGTTCATCTCTGCGAAGAGATAGCGAATCCTTCTGAGTCCTGTTCCCTGTATTGCTCCAGTCCTAGTCAGTGTTCCTGCTTATGTCATATATCGGTTCATTGCCGATATATACATATGTTAGTCAGACGTTACAAATAGTTTCATTGATAGCTGTAATTGTAATACGCTAGGAAAACATACTTATTGTATGTTTGTCTGTGTTACGTTCATCTATCTTGATCCTGCTATTTCCTGACTATCCTGTCCTGTCTTTGTGAGGCACGCCATCGCTGCAACACATTGGCTGCCTCATTCCAGTCTGTCTTGTTGTGGACGCTTGCTGTCACTAAGTAGTGGCTAGTTAAAGTGACTCTGTAACAAAAATTACAACGTTTTTTCTACCATCCTACAAGTTCCTAAACCTATTCTAATGTGATCTGGCTTGCTGCAGCTCTTTCTACTATAACCATCTCTGTAATAAATCAATGTATCTTTCCCCTGTCAGACTTGTCGGCCTGTGTCTGGAAGGCTGCCAAGTTCTTCAGTGTTGAACTGTTCCTCTATGCACACTCCAGTGTGTGTTTTATTTACATAAGCCAGCAGCTTCTCTGCTATCTTATCAGTGATAGAAGAGAGCTGGATAAAAATCCTCCTCTGGAGGCTGTGAAAGGAGCTGGTCTGTCACATACTAAGGAATTAACGACATAGGCAGAACTGTCTGCAGGAAGCCTGTAATGTTCAGTGCATGAGAGAAGCTGGGGACAGAAGGTAAACACACACAAGTGATCTCTTGAGATTCAGAAGTAAGGCTGTATACAGCCTGCTTGTGTATGGATGTATTTTCTATGTGTGGACATGCTGTACATCAACCTACTTCCTGTTTTGGTGGCCATTTTGTTTGTTTATAAACAAACTTTTTAAAACAGTTTTTGACTACTTTTAATGCGGCGGGGAGCGGTGAAATTGTGACAGAGGGTAATAGGAGATGTCCCCTAACGCACTGGTATGTTTACTTTTGTGCGATTTTAACAATACAGATTCTCTTTAAGCAAGCGTTCATTCTGTCTACCTGTCCTGGTCTCCTCAGTCCTGGTTTATGCGCTCAGCGCTACTTTGCGCTGAGACGTTGTCACGAAAGTGTTGTTTGTGGCTGTTCGGATCTGCACCGGCTCTGTGCGCCACAATCCTCCTATTTTAGTCAGTCCTCTCCTCCACTAAACTGGGGATATCCTGATTCCTTGTGCTGGTGTGTGTACCTCCTTCACGTCAGCTTATGTGTTGCATGCTGACTGTGGAGAATACACCTCCAAGCTTAACACAGGGGCAGGGATTTGTGCCAGGAAGAGCATTAAATCCCGTACTGGGTGCAGCAGCCTTGGCAGAAAGGTCCTCTCCTGTCCTCTCCGGGTCACCTGACTGGTGACGTGTGCGCTACACAATTCAGTGTGTTCCTCCTCCTACGCACATGTCACCAGTCAGGTCAGGTGACCCGGAACCAGGAAGCTGCCCTGTTACCCACGCGAGCGGTGGTTCGCAAGATAATATCGGATTGCAGCTTTGGATTGATATGGATTTTCCAAACACAAGGGACACGGGCATGGATGATGCAGGGGACAGTAAAGGACATAGGGGGACCCAGGATATGAGAGTACCTTTCTGCCAAGGCTGCTGCACCCGGTACGTGATTTAAATGCTCTGCCTGGCACAAATACTGACACCCCCGCACCTGACACCCAGTCCTG
Organism: Hyperolius riggenbachi; assembly: GCF_040937935.1. Classification (NCBI taxonomy): domain Eukaryota; kingdom Metazoa; phylum Chordata; class Amphibia; order Anura; family Hyperoliidae; genus Hyperolius; species Hyperolius riggenbachi. The sequence goes on along the minus strand of NC_090652.1, from coordinate 261,840,826 downwards.
AAAAACCTCCCAGTAATGCCAGTGCATGTTTTTATCATTTTTGATGTGAGGTGCAGAGGGTAAATACAGGGGTGGGTCAGGAGGATGGAGGAGGCTTGTTTTGAAGAGGGGTAGTCTTATACAGTCTTATACAGCGAGTATATCCCAAACTCTATATTTTAACTGGAGAAGTTGGGGGTCGTATTATACGCCCAGTCATCTTATACGCCGGAATATACGGTATTATTGTCTAGCATTAGACATAAAAAAAGGAAAAATTTGCAGTTGCTAGAAACAACCTCTAGATGGCACTTGTGCAACTCAAAAAATTGCAGCAGTGGAGCATTTGTACAGCCTTTTTTGCAGAGATTGTATGGCAGCTACATAAGTATAGCACTCCAACCTGACTTATCACAAATATCTTTTGTTTTAAGAAGGAAAACGTCTGTTTTGCACAAGTGTACCTGTAATTCTGCGGCAGATTCTCAGATGTCTAGAGACCGTCTACCTTCCATGCATTCGCCATACACTGAAAAATATAATAATAAACCTGTTACAAACGTATATTGGCAATACTTTTCATGTAAGCCAAGTAGGGGTACAACAACATTGAGCCGGGCCCCCCCAGCAAAGATCTGATCAGCTATTGGTAATGCAATGCTATGGGTGATTCTTGAGGCTAGCTTTACAGCATACATATGAATCAGCCGCCGGGAGATTTGGGCACAGGGTAAAGCCGATGGCTCTCCCTGCTCCTGCACGAGTCATGGTGGCACTAATTACTATTCCTCCTCCAGTTCGCCAGGGATAGTGGGAAAAGATGTAATTCAGCAGTGTTTATAGTAATTTGATGGTGCCCAAATTAATAATAAAGTGCTGCTATAGCTGTAATTCCAATTACAGCCTATGGTGGCGCTGGCTGCACCCAAATCTCCTACGCTGTACTCGAGTTTTACATATTGTATTGTCCTGCGGCAGGGGAGCCCGGGGCAGGACACCATACCCCCGTGCATATTACCCTCCATCAGAGTGTGCCGACAGGGTAAAATGCGTAGCTCTGCCCCCTAACAGTGACATGCTACCTGCTGGACTGAAAGTATGTCACTGTTTTTACCATAGCGACACATGCAGACCGCACTGCCACAGCAACAATCTAAATAGATTGTGACAGTGCCATAGATTCCAATGCAAATGGAAACTATGACAACTCTCTGTGCATGCACATACCACTGCTGTTTACAGTGTTGATCTGTCAGGTAGCAGAACACTCATCACTCCTGGCGGTTCTGGACTGTATTACTCCAGCAAGCCCTCCAGCAAGGACCTCTGCGGCAGCGCAGCGGGCGTCAGAGGTAATGTAAGTCAATGTGCGATACAGGAAATTTAAATATGTTGGGGGCAGTGGTACAGTGCACATGTGCAGAATGATGGGATCATGACCGGGTAACCCGAGAATCCCAGTGTCATACTTCCTGTCCAGTAGGGAGTATATCCCTAGGCGATGGATATGTGGGGGGGAAGGGGGGGGGGGGCGGCACTATGCATATGACCCTATCGGCGCACTCTGCCACAGGGTCATATGATTGACCATTTGTTTGTTGCAATGGGGCGGGGCATCAAACAGCAAACGCACCGGCCAGGTATAAAACCTGCCTTAAAAAATGCAAATTGCCTGGCTGTCCTGCTGATCCTCAGCCACTAAAGGTGCCCATTAAAAGTTCAATAGTTTACCTCAGATCCGATCATTTGATCACATTTTTATGATTAAATTGTACTAAATGACGCAGTATGTAAATTGATGTGAAATAATTCTACGGTGGACTGGAAGACAGAATTGTGTTGCTCAGTATGTTGGATTATACAATTCTGTCTGAATAAAGAAAGTGCCCTAATCAATCCGTTTATGGCAACTGTCGATATTTACCTTTCAATTATGTACAATTCCGCAAAGAATGGTCACATCTGAGGAAAATATTGTACTTTTAAAAGGCACCATTAACCTCCTTAGCGGTATTCCCGAGTCCCCGACACTGTGTCGGGCATGCTGCTCAAGAGGTTTTTACTGGCTTCTGGAGTCTCCCCCTCTAAAACGAATAGGTTATCCGGCTGTATAAGATCATAGCTAGCATTAGCCTAGCTAGTACATGTGGTTGGCACCCCCCGATTGCCCATGATCCCCTCGATCAGTCCGCTTATACATTACCCAGCCAGGCTCCAGCGATCGCCGCAGCCTACCGGCACAGGTCCGGTCTTCTCAATGGGGAGGATCGGGTGTGCGCATGACGTCATGTACAATCCTGCCCATAGAGAAGACCGAAGCTGTGCGGGGAGGCTGCGGCGATTGCTGGAGTCTGGCTGGGTAAAGTGGCTGATCAGGGGGATCAAAGGCAATCGGGAAGGGGGGGGGGGATGCCGACCACATGTACTAGCTAGCCTGATGCTAGCTATGATCTTATACAGCCGGATAACCTATTGGTTTTAGTGGGGCAGACTCAGGCTAGCAAAACCTCCTGAGCGGCGTAAATCAGGAGGTTAAGCTTAGTACACACATCCAATGACTAGCTAATTTTACCACAATAATGTAGTATAAAAGCTTATGTACACAATTTGTATAGTATAGTATTCAAAATCTGCTCCTCTCATGCTACATAAAAGTGGCAAAATTGGATGTGTGTACCAGTCCTGGTATTATGAATGGCCAATCACTGACCAATGTTACCGCCTCTATGTAATATGAAGGTCAACAGATATTGAATATTATGAGCACATTGTGTCTGTAAGCCCTTATGCTACATGGCAGTGTTAAAATTGAAGGTGTGTACCAGACTTTAGCCATAGGTCCTGAACAAGCATGTAAATCAGGTGCTCTGACTGAAGTCTGACTAGATTAGCTGCATGCTTCTTTCAGGTGTGTGAATCAGACACTACTGCTGCCAGAGAGATCAGCAGGACTGCAACTGGTATTGTTTCAAAGGAAATGAATGTCAGCCTCCACATCCCTCTCAGTTCAGGTTCAATTTAAGCCCTTTAAAATTCTCCTACTACCACGTAGTGGGTAGTTACTTATGTTTTGGAGTGAGGCTTTGATTACACCTATTTACTTAGGATTACATACCAGTAATACGATAATTATCTGATTAAAAAGAGAAGAAAAAAATCTAATTAACCTTCTTAGCGGTAGTCAGGCCCGGATTTACATCACAGGAGCCTATAGGGACAGATGTCCTGGAACCATAGACTTCACTCTTTATGAACCGACAAAGCCCTGCCGAACCGCACGTCAAGTGTGCTGGCTAGCCCAGCTGTCACCTCTCCCTTACTTCCCTTGCCCACCATCATAGCTAGAGTTATCCTTGGCAGGGCCGTGCAGAGGGTCTTTAAGTGGGGGGGTGCTCAAATTTCAAAAAGGGGCCTGGCAAGTGGCAATGCATTCCCCCACATACCCCCCCCCCCACACACACACACACACACACCTTTATAGCAGTATCAGGCAGACTTTGTGTCTCCTTCCAACCAACTCTTTTGGTGCAACCACCCTCAAATCAGCAGTGATAGGTGCCCACAGTTAGTGGCTTAGAGTGGGCACAGTGGAGCCCACAGTGGAGGCACAGACTCACCTTTCATTACTGGGACCTCTGTCCCTCTTGATCAGCACCCAATCCTCTTTTCAGGCAAATAAGTGGTTACCAATATGCAGTGGTTGCTAAGCATTAGTAGGTGCAAAACTGCAGTAAGTGCCAAGGTGCAGTGGGTGCCCAGAAGCTGTGGATGGTAAGACGCAAAGGTTCACTGTGTGCTAAGTCGCAGTGGGTGCTGAGATGCCAAAGTAAAGTCTGTGTCAAGCTGCTTTGGGTACCAAGGTCCAGTTTGTATTGGGTGTTTATTTGCAGTGGGTGCTATGCAGTATTGGGTGCTGCATGAGTAGCAGATGGTGATAAACAATAGTGGGTGCCATGTGATTGCTAATTGGTACAGGGATCCATGTGAGTAGGGAGTGCCATGTGTGGTCTGGATGTGTGCCATGGGAGAGTAATGAGTCTCATACGGGTTCAGACCAAGGATGGGTACTATAATGGCTTTGGAACTTGGTGACGTGTGAGTACTGTGCCATGTGGGTGTTAATTATGGGGGTATGTGGGTCTTAGGTGCAAATACTGAATGCCAAGTGGGTACTGGGAGTGAGTACATGGTGACATATGGGTGATGGGTGCTGGCTAGTGGGGTATTAGTTGTCATGTGGGTGCTAAAGGCAGATGCTGGGTGCCATGTGGGTTCTGGGTGCTGGCACAGGGCGTCATGTGGATTCTGGCTGTATGGGTGTGTATCAACCATCATGTAGGTGTTGATTGCAGGTACTCAGCCCCTTGCGAGTTCTGGGTGCAAGTACTGGATGTCATATGTGAGTGTTTGGTGTGGGTGCTGGGCACCAAGTGGAGGCTTAGTGCAACTGGAACTACTGCAGATGAAACATGTGGTTGTTGGGTGCAGGTACTGGGTAACACATAGGTGCGAATACTTGGTGCCATGCCTGCACTGGGTGCTAGCTATGGGTGGGCATTGTGTGTCATGTGGGTTCTGAGTGCAGGTACTTTAGGTGCTAGTACTAGTTATGTAAGTGTAGATAGTGGGTGCCATGTGAAGGCGGTGTGCAGGTGTGAGTAGTGAGTGCCATGTTGGGGCTGGGTGCAAGTACTGTGCCATGTGGGTGTGAGTACTGGGTGCCAGCTATAGGGTGAAGGGGTGCAGGTACTGGGTGTCATGTGGCTGTTTGATGCAAGTTCTAAGTGCCATATTGATGCCGGATGTGAGTATTGGATGCAGAGTGCTTGGTGCAAGTACTGGGTGCTTGGTGCAAGTACTGGGTGCTTGCTATAGTGGGGGTTACTAGTTGAGTGTAATGTGGGTGCTGAATATTGGTGGGATTGCAGTTGGTGTAGGGGGTGGGAGATCACTGTGGGTACTGCTATGAATAGCATAGTTGCTGCTAGGGGAGGTAGAGGTCAGTGTGGTTGATGGGGGAAGGGTAGGTCACTGTGGGGAGAAGTAACTGTGGGTGCTGTGGAAGGTAGAGGTCAGTATGGGTGCTGGAGGAAAGGGAGGTCGCTGTGGGTCTTTTGGGGGAGATCACAGTGGGTCTCGGGAGGTAGAGGTCAGTATGGGTGCAGGGGGTGGGAGGTCACTATGGGTGCTGCTATGAATGGCATAGTTGCTGCTAAGGGAGGTAGAGGTCAGTGTGGGTGCTGGGTGAAGGGTAGGCCATTATGCGTGCTGTGGAAGGAAGAGATCAATATGGGTGCTGGAGGAAGGGTAGGTCACTGTGGGTGCTGGGAGAAGTCAGTGTGGTTACTGGAGGAAGGAGTGGATGCTGGATGTTGGGAGAGGCCACTGTGGGCGCTGGTAATGGGAGAGGTCACTGTAGGTGCTGCTTTTGGGATTGGAGGTCCCTGTGGGTGCTGCAGGGGACAGGAGGGTAGCCACTGGGGGAGGTAAAAATCACTGTGGGTGCTGGGGGAGGGATAGGTCAGTGTGGGTGCTGGGTTAGACAGGATCACTGCTAAAGCTGGGGAGGGAGAGGTCACTGTGGGTGCTAGGTGGAGGGAGAGGTCACTGTGGGTGCTGAGGGAGGGAGAGGTCACTGTGGGTGCTAGGTGGAGGGAGAGGTAACTGTGGGTGCTGGGGAGGGAGGGGTCACTGTGGGTGCTAGGTGGAGGGAGAGGTCACTGTGGGTGCTGGGGGAGGGAGGGGTCACTGTGGGTGCTAGGTGGAGGGAGAGGTCACTGTGGGTGCTAGATGGAGGTAAAGGTCACTGTGGGTGCTAGGTAGAGGGAGAGGTCACTGTGGGTGGTAGGTGGAGGGAGAGGTCACTGTGGGTGCTAGGTGGAGGGAGAGGTCACTGTGGGTGCCAGGTGAAGGGAGATGTCACTATGGGTGCTGGGGGAGGTAGAGGTCAGTATGGGTCCTAGGTGGAGGGAGAGGTCACTGTGAGTGCTAGGGGAGGGAGTGGTCACTGGGTACTAGGTGGAGGGAGAGGTCACTATGGGTGCTGGGGGAGGTAGAGGTCAGTATGGGTCCTAGGTGGAGGGAGAGGACAGTATGCCACACTAGGAATTCTGTCTGAGCCTCTTCACTTGAATGTGTCCCAGGCGGGGAGGAGCTTCCTGCGGGTGGGCAGGGCTTATCGCGGTTGGGGCGGAGCTTATTTTGCTCGCGAGAGGGGCCTTTTTTGAAGATTTTAAAAAGGGGGGTGCCTGGGCACCCAGAGCACCCCCCTGTGCACGTGCCTGATCCTTGGTATTATGTAGCCAGAGTTGCCTCCAAGTATTAGGAAGCTGGAGGTGCCCCTGACTGAAAGGAGATTTGGTCAGTGGAATGCAGAGCCACTGAGCCAGGGTGAGTAACCACTCATTTATATTTTGCTCGGGACTCTACTTTCTACTTTCCCTATACTACTTTGCATAGGGAAGAAGGAAGGTAGACGCTCGTGGAGGGGAGTGAGCCACCTTTCCATCATCAGGCGCCTGTAGGCATGTGTCTACAGTGCCTTATTGTAAATCTGGCCCTGGCGTTAGTCCCGAGTCAGGCTCGGGACGGAAATCCACAGCTCAAAGCGGTAATCCGTGCCTGAATGACTTATATGTAGGAGTTCTTGCAGACCTCTCTGTGGTATGTTTTTTTTTTTCTCTTGTTTTTAGGGTCTAAAACAGGCATGGGCAAACTTGGCCCTCCAGCTGTTAAGGAACTACAAGTCCCACAATGCATTGCAGGAAACTGACAGCCACAGTCATGACTCATAAAGGCAAATGCATTGTGGGACTTGTAGTTCCGTAACAGCTGGAGGGCCGAGTTTGCCCATGCCTGGTCTAAAAGCTTGTCACAAAATTGCACGGCTTTTAGACCCTAAATCTAGAGATAATCATAATGCCAGGGAGGTTAAATCCCCCCCAAAAAAATAAACAGCAAATCAATCAAAGAAGAAATTGAAGCTTTGTCCTTTCTGTTACACATGATTTCAATGTCATCCCGGTTTCTCTTTAAACAGAAGTCATCACAGAGTAACTCTGCTCCTTGCATTCCTAATCACACTCACCTCCAGCTCTGCTCCTGATGGGAGAGCCAGTCTGTAGCAGGCAGGCCTCAGCTAGCTGCCAATAATCCAAATGCCACCAGGCATTGTGCAGCGTTACGAGACAGAATACTGATATTCCTGATAAAACACTCCTGAATTGTACAAGCTGTTATGATTTTGCATTCTGACGCGCGTTATTGTTCTTTGCTTATTGATGTTTTCTCTTATTGCTGCTGCACTGTGAGCTGAATGTACAATGCGTTCCTCCTCTTTAATACATTATTATGGGCACGATATTCGACCTGAATAAACAATCCAAATGGGAGATACGGAGTTCAGTTCGCCGGCAAAGGATAAAAGTTATCGCTCAAAATCTGAGTGCTGTCATATCCTAAAACGACAAATAAAGGAATGGGACACTTCACAAAATATATTTTACCTCTGATAATAAAGTCTGGTGAGGTTTTCCTTTACCTCTTTTACCTCTTTTTTGCTTATCTCATCACGTCGCATCCCAGTACTCTCCCCGCTGCAGCTCCTTCCGAACCAAGTGGCATGTTTAGCCCCCAGGGCATCTGAATAGCACATTAAAAATGCATGCTAACAATGTGGATCATTACTAAAAAAAATATATCCATTCTACTTAACAGCAGCAATGTGCAAACAAAAGCTTTCATCAGCAAGGGAGTGGGGACATAGGACACTGTGCTTCAAACAGTTTAGAGAGTCACACTTGATTGCATTCACACCTTTCCCTGGATAAATAAGGGCAAATATGTCTATAAGACATGACACTGTTTGTAGTGCAACGCAATGCGATGGAAGTGCTCCAGGTGCCATGGAAATATCATTCTCTTCCATTCTCTTCCAGCTCCCGCCATATGCGGTTCCTGTGTTTGAATGTTGGATGAGTGGTCATACCTGGCTTCATATTGTCCAGATAGATCAAGAAAGGGAAGTCCGCATGGGGGCTAAATTCTCGCCCTCATTAGCCAATCTTTACATGGGTTGGTGGGAGGAGTTCCACATCTTTGGGGGTGGGGGGCGCCATCTTGAGCAGGTTGCGTGGTACGGGAGATTCATAGATGATATCCTGGTGGTATGGAGGGGTGACTCGGGTTCAGTGGAGCCATTTATAGCTCATCTTAATGACAATCGGTGTAACTTACAGTTCACCCATCAATGGCATCCCACATCGATTGACTATTTGGACCTGACCCTGGTGGGTAACCCGACTCTGGGCATTGTCCACACAAAGACGTACAGGAAGTCCTGTGCTGGTAACTCCACGCTACAGGCAACCAGTTGCCATCCCACACATACCATCCGGGCAATTCCGGTGGGCGAATTCATCAGGGCACGCCGGAATTGCTCGGAAGATTCAACCACCAAATGTGAGTTTGAGCTAGTGGAAAAGCGCCTTTTGGATAGAGGGTACCCTAGGTGGACCATTGAGAGGGGCAAACAGCGGGCAGCTTCTATGTTTAGAGACCAATTGATAAGGGCCAAAGCCACTTGCCGGGATCCTGATGGGAGGCCTGCATTCGTCACCACCTATAGCTCCGAATTTCAGGATGTCAAGCGCATCATTAACAAATATTTACCAATATTGGAGGGTGATGACGAATTGCGGCCTTTTATTCGGGAGGGCGTTGCCTTTGTAAGTAGACGTGCCCCTACCCTTGGCAATTTGCTGTCCCCAACGCTGTTTAGTTCATCGACTGACTCCTCTACATGGCTAGCGGTTAAGGGATCATATAGGTGTGCAACCCCGACCTGCAACTATTGCGAACTACACACTAGAACTAAGGTCGTTGAGTCCCTGTCTAATGGGTTTAGATCCACCATCAAGCATTTTATTAACTGCAACTCCAGGAATGTTATTTATTTGGTTACATGTCGGATTTGCTCTCTCCAATATGTTGGTTGCACCACTAGGACACTCAGGGCTAGAATTTCGGAGCATTTTTTGGGTGCCAATTGGTCTACCCAAAATATCTCCAATGTCGCTAGACATTATCGTATCACACATGGTGGTGACATGTCGGGTTTCTCTTTTCAGGGCATAGAGAAGGTTTCTTTGCCCAAGAGGGGAGGAGACCTAGATGCCATGATACGAAAGAGGGAGGCATACTGGATTTTTCGTCTTGGGACTAGATTTCCGAAGGGAATGAACGCCAGGTGGGATTTGGCTTTGGTCACTGGTTAATTGGTGCAATGTAATATGATTTTGTATTGATAGTGATCTTTTTGTTTACATGTTGTCATGTTTGTTACATGTCATATGTACATATATTCTTTATTTGAATTTCTACTGTTTTCGCTTAAGAGCTACATCTGCTAATGCACTCCTCATACATGTATTTTGCTCCTTTTTTAGATCATGTGTGGTTTTTAATATGCTTTTTTATTATGGGGTATGTGTAGAGGCATGAGGGAGGCTTTTTTCCCCTTCTCCCGCCTATTGGTGGGAGTGGCCTTGTCCTGCCCTCCACTGCTCCATCCCCCTTTCTTTTCTTTTTAAACCTCACTTGTTAAGCTGTTCAACAACTATGATTAAGGACCTGGTGTCCGAAACATGTTAGTCGATTGCTTTCTGATGGTTGTGGATACGTCCTGAATAAATTATTATTTTGATACACTTTTGATATTGGAGACTACGGTGCGGACTTCCCTTTCTTGATCTGTCTACATTGGGCACGGCTGCCTGTGTTCCTGCACTGTCTACCATAGTGCGGTTGAGCGGTATATCCTACTGTTTTCCTATATTGTCCAGATGTTTTTTAAGAACAAGTGTTAACTATACAGATTTATCTTTACATGTGGAGGCCTGATGAAGGTTCTAGCCCGAAACAAGTCGACGTTGTCACCTCAATATTTACAATTGCACTAATCTTGATGTTAATCACTGCTGTATGTTCCCCATTCATTCCTATGGAAAATGTTCCCTGAAGGATACTTTTTATGAATATTTTTGCACAAGTGTTGTCTTCAATAAAGATTTATTGTATGTTGATATATAAATTTTTCAAGTTTCTTCAATGTTCTTGATATACATATCCTTGTATTGAAATAAAGCCATGGAAATAACACACAGGCTGCAGTGCATTACCCTGCGACTCCCGGAAGGGCACCAGAAGTTGTGTGTTATTTATATTTTCCGGCTACCGCAGCGCACAATGTAAAATAACCCAAAGAGAAAATAAAGGAGCTTCAACCAGACTGCTTTATGCGCTCCAGAGAATGGTTCACGAAGAAGTCATGTTTTATGTTAATGTTGTGTGCGTATTTGTGTGTTTTTGGTGCATTTGCATTTTGCATTTGCATTTTTTAATGCAGATGTGTTTTTCAAGCATTTTGCGTGCGTTTTAATGCATTTGCGGTTTGCATATATAAAGCGCATATGCTTTTTGTATACGTTTTTATGTTTACATTTATGCAAACCACTAGAAAGACAACAGGAACAGGAAGCAGAAATACATCAGAAATCTTTATTTTATTTTTTTTAACGCAGAAAAAAAGGCATCAAAAACGCATACAAAAGGCAATATATTGCGTCTCCATTGACTTTCATTATGTGCGTTTTTGATGCATTCATGCATAATATGCAACAAAACTAGCGATTTTAAAAATGCCAAAGTACAAACGCACACCCATGCGTTGTTTTATGCAGCCCATTGAGTAACATTGGTGCATAAAACGCAGCGTTTTACGCAACGCTAGCGTTTCTGCTATGTGTGCACCTAGTCTGAAGGATTTTTGTGTCAGTGGAGTAGCTAAGAAGCTGTGGGCCCCAGTGCGAGTTAAACATCCAGTCCCTCAAACAATTTATACCAGTCCTTGTGGGAGCGTTTCTTCACCATTCCGGTCACACGCTCAGTAATCCCGCAAGCACTCCTGCCCCTTTCTTTCTTGAAGACCCCTGCTCCAACTTCAGGGGGAGCAGTCATTAAGTTGCATGCGTTGCTGTCCTTGACACTGAAGTCTCTCTACAGGTATGTGACAGCAGCACCCAATTTTTTTGCACATTTTGCACATCACCTCATACCCCACCTGCAGGCCCCCCAACCATCCCGAATCCTGCAGAACTGTTCCGATTTGGGGGGCCCTCCCGCTATCCCATGCTGCCCCCCCCCCCCTTGGGTCCCGGCCGCTGGGCAGAGAGGGGGAAAAATGATCAAGGCGCCAGCCACGCCAATGTGGTATAGGTGGCCGCCATTATATTCCTCCCTCCCTTACTTCTAATGTGCCCCCAGTGCCCCCCCCCCCACTTGCAGAGTAAAGTGCGCAGCGGAGCGGGCTGTCATTCAATCTTACCATTGCTCCGTGCGTACCGGGATCTCATCTGGTCTTCTCGGCTTCTTGCTTCCTGTGACGTCACAGGAAGCGGAGAAGACCAGATGAGATGCCGGTACACACGGAGCAATGGGAAGATTTAATGACAGCCCGCTCCGCTGCGCACTTTACTCTGCAAGTGGGGGGGGGGGGGCACTGGGGGCACATTAAAAGTAAGAGAGGGAGGAATATAATGGCAGCCACCCATTCCACATCCGCACGGCTGGCGCCTTGATCATTTTGTTTTCGCCTCCTCCCCACCCACGGCCATCCTCACCCTCCTCCCCACCTACGGGCACCCTCACCCTCCTCCCCACGCACAGACACCCCACCCTCCTCCCCACATTGTTTATTTAGTTTAATATTAATTAAAAAATATTTGGTGGGCGTGACTAGGGTGTGTGTTGGGGGTGTGGTTAGGGGTGTGGCCTAAGTGTCCCGCTTTCTGATGAGCAAATGTTGGGAGGTATGCACCTGCACGGCATCATGCACTTTATGTAGGTAATAAGTCATTTTTGCATTGCGCATACAATTGTAATTCATCATTCTTCCTTATGCTAGGTACACACTATACAATTTTCTGATAGATTTTCTGTTAGATTTACCTGCCATACAGATAATTTCCAACATGTTTGAAATTATCTATCTAACCATCTATCTGCCTAGCAATTAGGCATTGTTCCACTCAGCAGGAGATAACCAGAAGACAATGCGCCAGAGATGATGACCAGTCTCTACCAGTACTTCACAGAAAATAATCTAACAGAAAATGTAACAGAAAAATCTAACAGAAAATTGGATGGTGTGTACTAGGCATTACCCGTATGCAGTAGCGTAACAATAACCCCTGCAAACCTCAGCAACAGCTAGGGGACCTGGGGCTGTAGGTGCCCACTCCTCCTCCCTCTCCTTATCAACATGCAGAGTAGCACAGGTAGTGGATTAATGATTACCTGCTCCAGCGCTGTTGGTCTCCTCCATGCATTACAGCTGCACACTTTCTGCTGCCATTCGCTGCCTCCCGATCACATGACCAATGCGAGTCACATGATCAGGAGTTGACGAATGGCAGCTGAGAGTGTGCAGCTGTGATGCATAGAGGAGACCAGCAGCACTGGAGCAATTAAATACTACTCTGGTCCCTGCTCTATGCTGCATGTGTGTCGAGGCAAGGTGTGTGCATGGGGTATGTGGGGTCGGCTACAGCAGGAGGGAGTTTGGATTCCAGAGGTCCCCATGACGATTTCGCGGGGGGTCTCATAGACTGTTGTTACGCCCCTGCCTGAATTAATCTATGACTTGTCAACTTGCCTCAAATGTATCTATGCATCAGTTTATCACTGGTCCTATCATGCTGCTCACACCCCCCTTTTGGTTTTAATACCACAATTGACTAATAAAAAATAATTTGTGTCAATTACTAATTCAGGTGCCAACATTTATTACCTTTCACATATTTTATATATTAACTAAAACAAAATGATGTGCTAATACATTGGTTTAGGCATGTAACTAGATAATGCATGAAATAATACATTGTAATAACATATTAAAATATGTAATTGTACTTTTATGCATAACGCATAAAACACTGTGCAGTATTCCACATTAACATTTACCCAGGGTAGCTACACAGACAATTTGGGTAGTAAAATAACGCCTATGTCTCAGTCAATTTCATGCCTCAAGACTCTTCATACTTCAGTCCAATCTATTCCTCACAGCACATTATGCAAATTCTACCTCTCTCTGTACCTCATACAACTCTCCCTTTGTCCTGCAAAGCATGTCCAAACCCACATATAACGTGCCCGTTTTCTAGCAAATTACAGCATCGTTTTCTAGTTTTGTAAATGATCATGCAACAGAGAAATTTCAGACCTGGTAGTGAGTACTAGGCATGAGCAAGTGAATTTTTCAAGCTCAGTCTTGTGGCAAATCAGCCCCAGTCTTGCTTAGATTCTTGTGAGAGCAGCAGCCAATTCTCGCCATGAGGTCACATTAGACAAGAAGAAACCTAATAATCCTCCTGTGTGTCCCTGTCTGTACTTTTGCGTACTGCGCATGCATGGCACGCGGACGACAGTTAGTGCAGGAGGAGGACGGGGCCAGGGGGGCAGGCGTGTGCGTGCGCGGTGCGGGGTCATGTGCATGCGCAGGCATTGTGCTTGGGCATGCATCGCTAATGAGGGAGAAAGGCAGTGCGGGGGGACGCCTAGCGACTATTTTTAAACATGCCCTAGGCTTAGTTTTTACATAAAAATGATCGTAAATAAAACTTTAAGTACAGTACATTCTTTACATCAATTTTAGCCCTTAACAGTGATTAAAAGATTGCTGGCATATTTTAAAATGGACCTAATCTCTTGCACATGGCACAAATAAAACTGAAAAAAGCACCCTGTGTGTTTTTAGATAGAAGAACCACTTATCAGTAAGTAATCACAAGTGTAATTTGATCTCTCCGCTGTGTAAGCACAGAAATTCGGCAGTCCTCAGCAGACACAGCTAGTATGTAAACACAGGATGTTAACCCTTTGTCTGCTTCCATAAAATCAGGAAGTAGACACACTGCAGATTTATTGTAGTCTTCCCCGGTTTTCCTGTCCAGCTGACGAATTCAAGCAATCAATAATTTAGGGAAGCCATCACTATTTTGTGAAACAGAGTTCTGTTCTTCAGGACAGGAGCCAAATCATACAGTAAATCAACAAGTATGGCAATACTGACAAGTAATGTACTGTATTTTTCGGCATATAAGATGCACCTAGATTAAGAGGGCAAAAACCAGGGGAAAAAATATACTAAACCTGTTGTGTGTATGGTCAAGGAACGTCTTGTAGATGTTCTCTGCCAATAATTGTGTCTACCCTGTACCTCATGTGTCCTCCTGTGTTCCCCATGTGTCCCTTTCGGTCCCCATGTGTCCCCTTCTGTCCCCCATGTGTCCCCTTCTGTCCCCCATGTGTCCCCTTCTATCACCCATGTCTCTTCTACCCCCCCCCCCCCCCCCCCCATGTTCTCCTCCCCTTCCTCTGAATAAATAAAAGCAGAGTCAGCACTGCTCACTTAATTTATCGGAGCCCATGGCGATCAGACCTCTTCTCTCCCTCACTGTTCACTTGGGGCCGGCTTCTGCTAATTGCGTCATCAAGAGAGAGAAGAGAGGTCTAATCATAGCGGGTTTCCGATGGATTGGGTGAGCCAGGCTACCGCTGCTTTCATTTATTCAGGGGGAGCAGAGAGGCACACAGGGGTGCAGAGGAGACATGGGGACAATACAGGGAGTCCCCAACATCATGATGGGTCGGTGGTTTGTATAGGTGGGCGTTTGTAAGTTGGGGAGTCCCGGTATTTGGCATATAAGACGCAGGGACTTTTTCTCCCCTAATGGGGGAAGAAAAAGTGTGTCTTACGTGCTGAAAAATACGGTATCTATATATATATATATATAATATGGTGAGACCACCCCATCCCCCCCCCCCCTCATTTAGGGCAGCAAACCATAATATTAGCTAAGGACATCATAAAGCCAGTCGTACCACAACACTGCTATTATTACAGGGAAGTCTTTCCTCTTTGTCCTGAATTCTGCCTATAGCACAGAAGATTGTCTCTTTTTTATGTTTGACATTAAATGTGCCACTTTTACTGTATATACCCTCTTTGAAGTCCCACTTTAGTCACCTCTCCATTATATTTACTATTGTAATTACATTTCTCTTTTCTGTAGTCAGGCTTAGTGGTTAGCCCTCTCGCCTTGCAGCGCTGATTCCCAGGTTCGAATCTCAGCCAGGTCAACATCTGCAAGGAGTTTGTATGTTCTCCTGGTGTATGTGTGGGTTTCCTCCGGGCACTCCAATTTCCTCCCACATCCCCCAAAAAACATACAGATAAGTTAATCGGCTTACCCCTAAAATTGGCCCTAGACTATGATACATGCACTACATGATACCTACATAGACATATGACTATGGTAGGGACTAGATTCTGAGCTCCGTAGAGGGACAAGTTAAGTGACAAGACAACATATACTTTGTACAGCGCTGCGTAATATGTCAGTGCTATATAAATACTTAAAATCAATATATAGTTATCTAGTTTAAAA
Source organism: Hyperolius riggenbachi (assembly GCF_040937935.1). Lineage (NCBI taxonomy): Eukaryota > Metazoa > Chordata > Amphibia > Anura > Hyperoliidae > Hyperolius > Hyperolius riggenbachi. The sequence continues at coordinate 261,825,338 of NC_090652.1, read as the reverse complement.
AAAGCTCTATTTGATGTCTCATCTAACAGAAAATGCGATGTATGGAATAAAGTAGCATGCGGCACATTCTTCCATAGGCCTGCACAGAGGATCCACCTCCCATATCAATGATTCTCACTCATCACTTGGGGAGCAAAAATCATTTGCAGAAGCAGACTCTGCCTAAAATCTATGCATGCCCCTGGGTGCTTGCAGCGGAAAACTGTGCTCTGAATGTGAAGTTCTGTCCGTGTGCTGAAATTCCAATGCTCTCAGGCGTGACGTACAAAAGCCAGGAAAGTGAACAGTGGTAATGGTGTAGTTATCGCCCAGCCTTACATTCAAATTAGGCAGTTAGTCAAAAAAGAACAAGAAATGCAAAGTAGGGCAACACATACAGGTGCTTGTAGCCAGGCCCGGCCCTAGACCATTTGCCGCCTGAGGCAAGCTTTAAAGAAATCGCCGCCCCCCCCCCCCAAGCCGTGGGTGGGGGGGGGGGGGGCGCCCGAGCTGGAGGGAATAGTGGGCAGGAAGGGGGTATTGGGCCTAGCGGCGGAGAGGGGGGTCGGACCCCCCCCCTCCCTCGCCTGGGTCCCCCGTCCTCCGCTCCCCTCCAGCTTGTTACGTCGCTGGCTGCAGCTATAAGGGGCAACGGGCGGGGATCACTCACCTCTGCCTCGTTCCAGCCTGCGCTCCACTGACGTCACTTCCTGCTGTGCTGCCCCCCCAGAAGTGCCGCCTGAGGCAAACGTTTCACCCCGCCTCATGGGCGGGCCGGCCCTGCTTGTAGCAGGGGCATGACTACATGGGGCCCCCAGCAAAACTATGAGCCCCCCCCCGCCCTATGTTCACACCCTTTCCCCTGCCTACCCCTGGTGACTCTCACATTCTGTGGGCACATCCTGTAGGGTCATAAAACAAGTGTGAACGTCATAATCTCCACACCAATAGCAAGTGTTGAAACAAAAACACCTGATCTGAAGGAACAACTCTTTTATCAGAGGGCGTGAAGTAGTAGTTTGGGGGCCCCCTTTCAGCTCTAGGCCCCTCTGCAGTCACAGGAGTTGCCCTACTGTAATTACGGACCTGGCCTTTTGTGCTGCTACAAAACCTAAGTAAGGCCTGGAACCCACTAGAGCAGTTTTTTTTTAGTGTTTAGGGAGCACTTTCAAATGCTAGCGATTTCCCTAAACGCTCTGCCAGTAAAAAATGGATGGTACAGATTCCACTACAGCAATTGCGATTAAGCAAATCGCAGTTGCAGGACATGCAGATTTTGGTAGTGTTTCCATTCTAATGAATTGTACAGGAGCAGGGAAATCGCTCCCAAAATCTCTTGCAAAACGTTATCACAAATCAATAGTGATTGCGATCGCACTTTGCGCTTTCTAGTGGGTTGCAGGCCTAGGTCTTCCTTGTTAGTTCATAATATTTTTTTTAGCTTCCACTTCCTGCTAAAGACTGCAATCTTCTCATCAAGATTTAGGGCTTGATTCACAAAAGAGTGCTAACTGTTAGCACGGCCATTTTCGCGCGAATTTTCGCATTGCGCGCGATCGCGAATTTTCGCGCTAAACGATAACGGTTTCGCGCGCAAACGCGAATTTTCGCGCAAAACGATATTAATTCGTGGTAAAACTTGTGTTTGCGCACGAAAACGTTATCATTTCGCGTGAAAATTCGCGATCGTGCGTAATGCGAAAATTCGCGCGAAAACGGCCGTGCTAACAGTTAGCACTCTTTTGTGAATCAAGCCCTTAGTCTGTGCCAGAGACGTAACAAGAAGCCTCCAGGCCCCCAAGTAAAATTTCCATGGGGACTTATAACCAGGGGACACACATCTGTAAATCCCTGCCTCCTCACCATGTGCATGGCAAGCCACAGGCTGTTTTCCCCAGCCCCCCACACCCCCCAGGTCAGCAAGTAAGTGCAGGAAGCAGTGTAGTATTTACCTGCTCCAGCTGCATTGGGTTTCCTCTTCCTCCTGGCAGCAGCACGTTCTATACTGCCATTCTCTAGCTCAGAGTCATGTGACGTGTATTGTGAGTCAGAGGATGGCAGCATGCAAAGTGAAGACCCAACACTGTGCTGGAACAGGTAAATATTACACTGCTCTGCAAGGTTAGGAACTGAGGCTGGCCAAGGTGTCAGGGGATTCCGGGGTCGGTGGTGTACACCTGCTAGATTCTCTGCAGAGGTGGGTGTTATCAGCCACTTCAACCGAGTTTCATCTATGTATGGACGAGGCTTAAAGTGAAACCGAGGTAAAAATAAACTGATAAGATAAACAATTGTATTTATCCTCCTACTCTTAAAAAATACTTTTTTTTTAGATATCCCATGGTTTTATTTTATATTTAAACATTTACAAAGTTGAATGAATGTTTTGTTTTCGCTGCTCAGTGGCGGCCTATTAAGTGTCCCTAAATGAAAATACATGAACTATTGATCTTTTTCTATCTCTCCCTGCTCTCAGAAGTTGTATTCTGCCAGGGAAACTTTTACGGCTGTAATTAGCTTACCAATTATGTTTACTATATTCTTGACCAGGTACCAAAAGAACAGAAGCAGTCACTTCCATGCGTAAAAATGAAAGAAGAAACAAAAAAAAAATTCCCCTGGGGGTTACTCACCTTGGGAGGGGGAAGCCTCTCTGGATCCTATTGAGGCTTTCCCTGTCCTCCTCTGTCCCACAGTGGTCTTACTCTGGCCCTCTGAATGCACAGCCGACAATTTGTCAGGCTGTGCAATATTTACCTTTTCTGGCTCCAGCATGGAAGCTGTTCTGGCGGCCATGTCAATATTTCCCTTCCCGACTCCAGCGCAGGCGCAGTAGCGGCTCTTGGCTCAGAAATAGGCAGAAATAGCTGATCTGAGTCGGATCCGCTCTACTGCGCAGGAGACTTGTGCCTGGGCAGTAGAACGTATCCGGCCGGGTTCGGCTCTTTCCGCCTATTTCTGAGCCGAGAGCCGCTACTGCGCCTGCGCTGGAGTCGGGAAGGGAAATATTGACATGTCCGCCGTTCGTGGTCCTGTAGCGAGACCACCGTGGGACGGAGGAGAACGGGGGAAGCCTCGATAGGATCCAGAGGCTTCCCCCTCCCGAGGTGAGTACCCCCCCCCCTCCAGGGGCGATTTTTATTGATACAGATTCTCTTTAACTCTCTCAGTCAGCTAAATAAAACTAAACCACCTGGTTATTAATATGTTTTACACTGTATCTCATCATGTCACATGTTGCTTCAAGTACACTTTAACACCAAGCCATATCGCACTCTTACCATAAGATTACTGTAACCTCTTTGTTGGATTATTATGGCTCTGTACACATTAACAAGCTGACACATCATTGCATTCCAGCGGTTCTGGAGGTGTGTTTAGCTTCTAAGGGTACAATGGTTAATTTGCATATATTCAGCAGTGGTGCCTGGGAGACATCTCGAGCTCACTCTAACCTGAATTATCGCAAATTCTTTCTGTTTTAGGAAAGCAAACTTTTGTTTTTCTTAACATCTTAGTAAGGGGGCTTTTAGGACCATTGTAGTCCCTTACACACTCCAATGAGTTCTGGGTCACCATGAGCTTGCTGGTTAGTCTGTACCTCTTTGTAGAGAGCACACTGACTCCAGCACCATGGACAGCATGGACACAGGACACGTTAGTTATATTCGCTGTTCATGGTGCTGAAGCCATTTTACTTCTTACTTAGAGATTTGGGACTTGCATGTACAATGCAAACACAGATAACAGGTAACATAACATTACATTGCAGCGCATACTCTGTTTTTTATTGTAGCAATGATTTGAGTTTCATTGCTCACAGTATTATATTTTATGGTGAGGCAGAATGGCCACATTTGCTATACAACACCCCTTCAGAGGCACTATAGTGACATGTAGAGGAATGCAGCGGCGTAGCTAAGGAGCTGTGAGCCCCGGAGCAAGGTTTACATTGTGCCCCCCTAAGCACTCTACAGTGACAGTGTCAGAGGTGCGATTAAAGCGCGCATGCGCAGTACTTTCACGCCGGCCGCCGTGATGACGCGAGGCGGCCGGCGTGTGACGGCATCCGCGTCATACGCGGAAGGAGCAGCCCGACACTCAGGAGAGTGTCGCCCGGGCTGCGGCCTGTCAGCCATTCCGGATCGGGGTGTTGGAGAGGAGCCAGGACGCCGTCGTGGGACCTCCCGACCAGCACTGGGCTGGAGAAAGCCCCAGGTGAGTTCAACTTTCTTTTTTATTGTGAGCTCGGAGTCCCTTTAAAGACAATCCTCCATGCCTAACTTTAAAGACAATACTCCACGCCTAACATTAAACCTTATAGAGAACCCGAGGTGGGGTTCTGACAATGCAATCCGCACACAGAGGCTGGGTCTGCCTATAATGCCCAGCCTCTGTTGCTATTTCAATCCCCCCTAAGCCCTCCCTGCGCTCTGCTATCCCCCATAAATCACAGCCGCGCTGCCGACACGCAGTGTGTCACAGCGGGCTGTGTTATCCCTGTACTGTCAGTCTGCTGCTCCCCCCACCTCCTGCATAGCTCCGGTCCCCGCCCGCGTCCCTTCCCGCTGATTGGAGGGAAGGGATGCGGGCGGGACCGGAGCTATGCAGGAGCCGGGGGGAGCACGCAGAGTGACAGTACAAATGTAAACACAGCCCGCACAGCACGGCTGTGATTTATGGGGGATTGCAGAGCGCAGGGGGAACTTAAGGGGGATTGAAATAGCAACAAAGGCTGGGCAGTATAGGCAGACCCAGCCTCTGTACGTGGATTGCATTGTCAGAACCCCACCTCGGGTTCTCTTTAAACTTTGAAACCCTCCCTACTGACACTTAACCATTTTTGCCACCCCCCCCCCACACACACACACACACACACACACACTCCACCTCCCTGCTGCCAAAAAAAATAAAAAATATTTGGGCGCCCCATACTGTATGTGCCCATACAAAATGTCCACATAATGATAACATTTGGGAGCTTGGGCCGCCCACGATGGAAAATCCAGCTAAAAATAGCAGACACCAATATTTTTTATGTGCGCTTATGGGGGGACCAACCTTCTGCCACTAAGGGGCACCCAAATTTACTGCTTCCGTTTAGATTGCCTACAAGCAAGTGACTGGTGCTTCATTTTTTGCCTTTGTACTCTGTTTCACGAAACGCATTAAGACAAAGGTGGATTGCCTTTGATTAATTTGCACATGTATTTCAGTGACAGCGTTCTTAATGATGGGTGAGTCATTTAATTCTTCTTTTGTGATGTGGCATGATCTCTGTAAATGTGTCATGCATCTCTCTTCAGCATATGCTGTATGTAATGACGCACATGTATTACTCTATACACTGACGTAAGGAGGCATGCGTCTCTGCTCATTCAAGTGTGATAAGTCGTGATCAGGAAGTCCACCTTTTATGTCCCTGTTTTAAAACGGATGCATTACAATTGAAGGGGAACTTTACTGTATAGAACCTTAATGACTGATATTTCTTATTTTTACAATATTTATTAATAAATTAGCTGATGGCTTGGCATTGTCTGAGTATTTATTTGGCTGGTGTTTTCTCTGCCCACTTTTTCTAATCCTAACACACAATTACTCAATTACTCAATGACCTAGTTTGTGAGCTTTGCGGTCTTTGGCATCAATAATTTGTATTGAAATGAAACAAATCTGATTGGCTGTGACTCCAACCCCTTTTCTGAATTTGAACCCCAGTCACCCAATGACCACCTGTACCAGGTTTGAGGCTTGTGCCATTAACAGTGCAAGAATGGCAGCAATTACATATTCCCCTTGAAAATCAATAGGTGAATGTTGAGTGGCTTGTGTAGGCTCCACCCACATTTCTGAATATTAATCGCAGTCACACAGTGACCAACTGTGCAAAGTTTAAGAACCCTGCCATTAACAGTGTAAGAATGGCTGCAGTTTACATTTTACCAGTGAAATTTGTATTTGTCTCCGCTCACTTTTTGGTTATGGGGATAAAAAGTATCCTATATGTTATTCCAGGGAATGTACTGTGTGTGTGTGCCAAATTTCATTCAAATTTATTCAGCCATTGTTGTGTGATTGAGTAACATATGTCAAAGCACCATCCTCCCCCTCCAGCGCTTCCTGTGCCCCCCGCTCTGCTTAGATACAATATTTGATTGAGCAATACATCAATGATGGGCGGGGAGGAAGTGTCAGTTCTTCCTCCTCTCTGCCACCCATCCTTAGTTCTGCCCCCTCCACTCGCCACTTTAGTTCCTGATATGAGTTACTACACACAATGGGAGCGCCACTATGTGGGGGCTTGTGGTAAAGGTGGTCAGAATGAAAGTGTACTAATATCTGGGGTGAGGTACCATCTTAGGAGTACTTTATATTGGGTCTCCACGAGGGAGGCGCTTATGGAACATTGCGGGGTGAGTGACCAGATATTGGATAGGTCCTCCTTTTCAAAGGTGGAATTAAGGTCAAGCTCCCATTTTGTTACATAAGAGGGTTTAGGGAGGCCAGAGGGGGACACGATACACCTGTATAGGAGGGAGACCAGGCCCGGAGATCCCGGATCAGTGGCACATATGTGCTCAAAACGTGTGCGGGTCTGGAGGGAGCCATGTCCTCTGACAACCTGAGCAAGAAAATGAGAAATTTGCAGGTAGCGGAAGTTCTCCTTTATAGGTAGCTGGTGTTTCTCTGCAAGGTGAGCAAAAGGTCTAACTGATGTGTCGGTGACTAAGTCGTACAGGAGCGTGAGGTGTTTAGAACGCCACCAGTGGAAGGCTGTTGGGTTTTCTAGGCCCGGTTTAAAATCCGGGTGTCCTAAGAAGGAAGTGAGAGGGAGGTGTGGGGATATTAGGTTACCTTTAAATTTGACTGTGTCCCAAATTTTAAGTGAGTGCAAGATAATCGGGTTTTTGATGATTTTCCGTCGAGCGGGAGACAACCAGAGTAGATTTCTGAGGGAGATAGGGACCGCATGGCAAAGTTTGATACTAAGTGTACTGGTCTGTGCTTTCGTGGTTGCGGCCAGAGGGGGACCCTCTCGCATGTGTGGTGGTTTTGCCCGAGGGCCCGGAGATTCTGGATCAGAATTTACCAGGTTATATACTCCACTATCACAGTCCGGGTCCCCAAGGCCCCCGAGGTTGCACTTTTGGGACTGCGCCCTCCAGATATAACTAACTCACAATACAAACTGCTCTCACACATATGCTTAGCAGGGAAGAGAGTCATTGCGGGGGTATGGAGATCCCCCACCTTATCCATAACCAAATTTCGAAATAATTTAAGCAACGCCCTCTGCTTCGACAAAATGAAGGCCATACTAGATGATTCCCTTCCTCGTTTTGAGAAAATCTGGCTCCCATATACCAACCAATACCACCAAGACCTCCCCCAATCCCTCACAACAGTTTGATGGCACCATAGCCCTCCCCACTCGGCTTCTGTGTAATAGCTACAGGGGGTCCTAACCTAACCTAATCTAATCTAACCTAAAGGAAGAACCAACCGCTTAACTAAATGTATAAACAAACAATTGAACTACACTCTAATCTTCCCTAACTTCGGGCGGCGCCGGGGCGGACCCCCTCCCCTACTCTGTTCTTCTTTCTCTCTCTCCCTTCTCCTAACACTTCCCTCTCTTCTTTTTCTCCCCACCCACCTATTTCTCTCTTACCTTCTTCTCTCACCTCTCCCCCATGCCCTATGCAAGACACAGGCACTTGACAGGGCCATCCACAGAGAAGGGGTGTCAGCTTTGACCCCCTCCCAACGTTTGAGACCTAGTACCATAGGTACCCACGGCCTCCTCAATTCTCAATAGTCCACCTCCCTGACTGGTGGACCTGGCTTCAGTCCACGCACTATAAGTACAATCCGTGGCTCCCATGGAGGGCGCTGGTATTTGTTGCCCTAGTGCTGCCAGCTCCCACCCCAATTCGCATAAGACATAGCCTCCACGCGAGGCAATCCGCACTGCTAGGTAGTCTTTCCACACCAAGTGACTGTGAATGTTCATGCTTCATTGTACAACCTTCTGATGTTTAATAACCTGTTTATGTTTTTTTCAAGTTATTATATTTCATTTTTCTTTATTTTTATTTTTGTTCTTTTATTACGTTCTTATTTGTCTTTGTCTTTTTTTTTAAAAAAGCCATGGGGCATGCAATACGTATATGTAAACATACCTACCGTTTTGTACCCCATTCTATGCATATGTGTATGTACTCATTGTTAGATTGCAGTTCAATAAAACTTTTTGAAACGAAAGTGTACTAATATCTGTATTAGTACTTGATTATATTTATATATTAAATTGATTATATTTTATTTTTATGTCTGAGACCGTCCTGTTACTATACCAGTTCCTTACAAGTCCACTTGTATGCCCCACTTGTTTGCATATTATTAACAAACCAGACCTGGTGTTACTATATGATAAAAACATAATAAATGCAGACATGTATAAAGCAGTGGGGGTTAAAACTGGGGTCTGTGCAGTTATTTCAGGAAGCGAGAATCACTTGTACAGAAGTGGCTGCAGGTTCAGGTAATGCTGTTTTCTCCAGCAGAGAGAAGTATTACAGCTGGCAGCAGGAGTGACAGATGGATGGGGGGGGGGGAGGAAAAATTATTACACAGCATGGAGAGCATTAAAAATAGATCATTAACAGGGGAACTGTTGTAGCTGACAATCTCTTTTTTTAAGTAACTGTCATCCCTATACGGAAATGAGTGGCACATGAAGTAAAGTTTATTTTTGGTGGAGACATTAAAGTGTTTTATTATGTGGTTATTACAGTAAAAAAAAGTTTCTTTCCTATACGGTATTGTTCATTCTCGCAATTAAAATGTAACTAGTTTGACAGGGGTGGAATACTTTGATTGCATACTGTAGGCATGGCTATCATTTGTCCTTACAAAAATGAACTGCAAGCCAAATGTAAATGCCTACCTCCCAACATTTTGGGATAAGAGAGAGGGACCGCTTTAAGACACGCCTCTGATACACCTCTAACCACGCCCCTGACACACCCCTAGTGATGCATACTACAAAAATTCATAAGCAAAAGATGTAGTTCAATAATTCAAACCACACTGGTCCTTTCTATTATCACTGCGTAGGAGGTAGCCAATCAAGCTATCAGTATGTTTTGGGATGTGGGAGGAAACTAGAGACATGGGGAGAACATGCAAACTCCATACAGATAATCCCTTGGCTGCGATTCGAACCATTTATAGTGAAAGCAGAGAGGTGTACTTGTATTTCTGTGCACACTAACAGGCCAGCAAAAGATTCACACTGAATTGGAAGTACTTCATAATACAATATTGAAGTGGGTTACGGTAATGGTGGCCATACATGGTACAATGTTTTCATCCAATCTTACCATTTCTATGTAGTATAAGGATAAATTAAGTGAATATACTGAAAGGATAATTTAGGCAATTTATATTACATAGAAATGGTAAGATTGGATGAAAAAATTGTACCATGTATGGCCGCCATAAAACAGAGAGAGAGAGAGAGATATTAACCTATCTATATGTTTTTGGAATGGGGGATGGTGCTGGACTGCCCTAGGAAAATACATGAAAACATGGGTAGGACCTAAAAAGATCCATGCAGACAGTGGCCTGATCCAGACTTGAATCAGTCCAAAGTGAGATAAGGACTGGTTTTCCTGAGCATGAAGGGCTTCACCCCTGCACTAAGCTGCAATGGAAATGTTAAAATGCAATGCAACTCAGGGTAGACCCTAGTACACCTTTTTTTTAGAACTTTGACTAAATATCTGCCCTAAAGTTTATCTTTAAACTCTGACATAATATATAATAATAATGTGTTTTCCTATTTTTTAATATCCATACAGTTACCGTTTTTGTTTTGTGCACAAGTATTATTGTCTGATTACAAATTACAAGTTCACAAAGAACTGTTTATCTGTCCCGAAAGCCGCTATCGCATTGTATTGAATAACTGCTGTATTTGTATATTAAAATCTAGTGATCACTTCTCAACTCTTTTTCTTCTCAGCTCAGTACAGCTCAGTTTCTGCAGTTTACTAATGTTTACTAAATGTATCTGACAAGGGAATGTAAACAAAAGATAATGTTATAACCTCTTCGGATGTGGCCAGAAGCTTTCCACTGAAGCAAGGAGCGTCCCACTGAAGAACAAAGTGCTGTGTTACTGTTTGAATGCTGTTCTGCTACAATAGTTTCTTGTGGTAGAAGATGCTGTAAATAATCTTTTATAACAAAGAGGAAATGCTGAGTTTTATACGTCTTTAATGTTATGCTCACTTCTGTGTGGTTCCTTTAAATGGAAAAAAAAAAAGATTGCCTGACTCTTCCATGAAGCAGCAGGATGCCAGTCTGTGCCCAAAAGTTAAAAGAGAATAAATCGTGAGGCTTGGTGACATTTCCAAAGTATCAAAGTGATCTAATAGTGGCAGAGACACGTTCCAGACAGAGGCAGAAATGACCCTCTCACTTTAACTGTAATGAAGGTTTCCCTGGTAACGCAGCGATCTATATATTGCTATGCAGCATACAGTGCCTCCCTTTCATGTACTTTACAGCAGCAGCTAAGTTGCTCTGCTTCTACTGCCACTGAGACGCCATCATGGACAGCCACAAATACCAGCCAAATACAAGAGCAGGGGGATTACAACACCCCTGCTGGGATCTGTCCTGCCATTTATTCCCTCATCCAAAATGTCATCAAAGTTTGCGTAGTCGGTACAGTCATTTGTTTTTGCTTTTTTAATTATTCAGCTAAAGGGATGTGGCAATGATAGATTTAATTTATTTTTTATATTTCAAGGATAGAAATATTAATAAAATGTCAGTGTTTGCCCACTGTAAGAGCTTTCCTCTCCCTGATTTACATTCTGAAATGTATCACTAGTGGTGACATCTTTGGTTCTGCCAGGAGATCTGAACTGAGAGTTCGATGCACAGAAGGAGATACTGCTTGCTTGGTTGTTGGAAAAAGCTGGTGTTTGCCACAATGCAATGAGGTTCACAGACAGAAAACTGTCAGGACCTTATGACTTCACACTGTGGGAGGGGATTCACCGCAATATCGGTCACACAGACCGCCCTCCCCTGATGATTAATTCGAGAAAAAATAAAGATTTGTCATGGAACAGTTACTGAGTAGAATGAAGTTCAATCCTTAAAGTTCCTCTTTAAATTCAATACAAGGAACAGGTCTAAATATGCAATTTAATATCCTGAACAGCAGAGTGCAAAAATGCTACTTTCTTGTGCCAATTAGGTCATCTGTAGCTAAACCTGATGAAGGCGTGGTATACGGAAAAGAGATCGTGGGCGGCCACAGGTTTTTTTCTTTTTTGTTTTTTCTTTTAAACAATAAACTTTTTATTGAGTTTTGCAAACATACATTGCAACTGAGAGCATTAAACAACCACTTTAACAGTTTAAAGAGTAACTGTCAGGCTGCAAAAGCTAATTTAAACCTCTATTCTCTTGTGTTAAACAGTTTAGAAGGAAGCCAAAAAGGCAATACTGAAGTTAAAAATCTCTCTTACTTTTGATGTGTGCTGAACATCAAGGATGTTAGACCCAAGCTCTTAAAAGGACGACAGGCCGCATACCATACTGCAAAGCCTTCTGGGGCTGCTTGGGTCCTCCCCTCCGCTGCTAGTGAGAAGTTACAGTCTCATGTTACAACAGCCAGCACTGAAAAATCTCCGGGCAGAGTACACTGCATGAGTCCGCTATTGTTCCTAGCCACATGGCTAATTAATATTCACTACACATTTGGCTTCATAGGAGACAGACAAACATGGAACCTGCCATGAGTTGTCAGGAGCATCATTCTCTGCAAATACTATATAAAAATTCTGTGAAATCCAAACGTGGACAGTGAAATGCATATGTAATGTAAGTACAGCCAATCTTTAGCTACTGATATGTGTTTTTTTTTCTCTGAGACCCTATACCTAACAGCTCCTCTTTAAGGTCAGCATTCTTACAATTAGTACATATGATCATTACATATAATTAATAGGGCATAAAGATCACTAGTCAGCGAATAGTTAGCTAAGTAAAGAGTGATATGTTAGGTTTATCCTGTTAGAGCTGCATTTTCTTGGCCACTTGGGCTGCAGATCTAGCAGGGGCAATTTAATAGAGAACCACGATCAGCGTTGGTTCATCCAATTCGAGATATTGTATGTGAGGAAACGCGGAAAAGCCGCCGTCTCTCAAGGTGAGGCGGCTGTTTCCGCGTCCAGCATGGCGTCACAACGCGGAAAAAACGCCGCATGCCGCATGGGCAGTGCGGCGGAATCCGCATTGGTAACGGCGGAATCCACATCAGAGGCGACCCCCGCATTAGATACATTGCAAAACAGTACTGGTGTGGCTGGGACTGATAGTCCACCAAGATTCAGACTTACACGCGCGCGAGCACAGAGGCAGAGTTTAAATAGCAGTTAGAAGGGTGTCGGCTGACCAGCTGGGTCAGCTGACAAATTCCACTGCTCTCATTGGACCAGCAATTAGGGAGGTCCTGGAAAGGTCCTAGAGTATATATACTGCTGGTTGTTCACTTGCTCCTTGTCTGGCGTTGCGTTCACATATGTGGGAGCACCCAGATCCGTAGTTAGATCCGTTAGTGTGCCGGGACCAGCTGGAGCTGTAATCCTACACTAAGCTAGATTCTGTTGATAGCTAAAGTACTAGTTTGATTGTGATTATCTGTTATGACGTTTGCCTGCCTTGACTATCCTCCTGAACTCTGATCTTGCACCTCGATATTTCTGATACTCTGTTGCCGAACCCCCGCTCGTTCCTTGACTCTGCTTCTGCCTCCTGATTTTGTACCCCGATATTTCTGATACCCCGTTGCTGAACCCTGCCTGTACTTTGACTCTGCCTTTGCCTCCTGATCCTGTACTTTATCTGTCCGTGTGTGTACGACCTGGCTTGTCCGACCTCGAGAACCGACCTTACCGTTAAAGGCGGTTCCTCGCTCTGTTAGCGATCCTTCCTCCTGAGGGTCACTTTCAGATATCCCTTCCTACTGTCAGTCTGACTCCTCCCGTCTTGGAGAGCTCAGGTCTGCGGAAGGAATCTGTGCAGTACTCCTTACTGCATTGAGGCCTTGTCCTCTTAGTGTTACAGTTACACCAAACACTACACTCTACTCGGGTGATCAGAGGTTAGTTTGTATATCGGATTATCGGTGAGACTGCAGTTCACTTATAATCTGGTATATATCTGTATTTCCGGTGATACTGCAGATCACCGGTAATCAGATACTCTCTGCGCCCACCGATCGTTACAGAACGCCAGACCAAAAATCAAAATGGACGCAAACACTGGTCGTCTGGGTATGCTTGCCACTTCGGTGGATAACCTCCATCAAGCATTGGGCCAGCACAAAGCTTTGATTGATGCCCTTTCAGGCTCTGTGCAAACCCTCCAGACGTCAGTTGATTCAGTGCGATCCCCTCCTAGTGATGACATACGTATGCCTGTACCTGATAAATTTTCCGGCCACAAGTCTGACTTCTGGAATTTCAAGAGTAGAGTGTTGTCATACTTTGAGTTAAGACCCCGATCCTCGGGGACTGAGACCCAACGGGTCATTTTCATTAAAACACTGTTAACGGGTGATTCCCAGTCCTGGGCATACAACCTGTCCCCCACTAATTTAGCTCTGACCTCAGTCGAGGAATTTTTTAAGGCTATGGCCGTAATATACGACGACCCTGACCTTGCGGCAACTTCAGAGCGGAAGCTCAAACTTTTGCGGCAAGGCAGAGGGTCGGTCGAGGATTACGCAGCAGAATTTCGTAGGTGGTCTGTTACCGCCAGATTCGACAATTTTGCTCTGATGGATTATTTTCTATCTGGGTTGTCGGAGGAGGTCTCTGATTTGATGCTAACCCTACCCGAGCCCGCAACAGTCGATGAGGCCATATCATCGGCCATCAGAGTCGATCGTCGACTACGCCATCAGAGGCAGACTAGGGGCAGTCACCGGGTCAGGGTGACTTCGTATGTGGCACCTTCTGGTACGCCCGCAGTAATGGCATCTCCACCGGTGTCACCCTCTCCAGCCTCACCACCACCCGAACCCATGCAAATTGGTCGATCAAGATTGACCCAGGTGGAACGTAGGCGGAGAATAACAGAACAACTGTGCCTGTATTGTGCAGAAGCAGGGCACAGGGTGCGAAACTGCCCTAACAAGTCGGGAAACGGGTCTGCCTAGGAGTAGTGGGGGGTGACACCCTAGGCACTTCATTCTCACCCCAAAAAGAGAAGAAGTTACTTCTCCCCTGTACTATTACGTGGGATGATAAGTCTGTGGACACTGAAGCTTTTATTGACTCTTGCTCAGCGGCCAATTTTATGAACCTTGAATTTGCTCGGGAGTTGGGTATTCCTCTCACTCCAGTAAGTCCCCCCATTCAGGTCACGGCAGTAGACGATTCCCCGCTGCAACGGGATCGTCCCCTGTCTCAGACTCCGCAGGTGAGGGTCACGATAGGGGTATTGCATGGGGAACAGCTACAGTTTTTCGTTTTGAACATGTCAACCTCCACTATTATCTTAGGCATGCCTTGGTTACAGGCCCACTCTCCACAAATCGACTGGGCCACGGGTCAGGTAACCAGATGGTCTGATCGTTGTCACCAACAGTGTCTAGGAAAGGTGACATTGGGTCAGACCAAGGTGTACGTGGAGGGTGTTCCCGAGGTGTATTCCGATTTTTCTGATGTCTTTTGTCCCAAGTCTGCTGATCAATTACCTCCTCATCGCCCGTTCGATTGCCCCATTGATCTCCGTGCTGGTTGTATGCCCCCTAGGGGTCACCTGTATAACTTGTCCGGTCCCGAGAAGTTGGCCATGCAGGAGTACATTCGTGACAACCTGGCCAAGGGGTTTATTCGGCCCTCTCGGTCACCTGCTGGGGCCGGTTTCTTTTTCGTTAAGAAAAAAGACGGGGGTCTTCGACCTTGTATCGACTACCGAGGTCTCAATAAAATCACGGTGAAGAATCGCTATCCGTTACCATTGATAGACGACTTATTCACGCAGGTCACTACTGCAAAGATCTTTTCTAAGTTAGATCTGAGGGGGGCATACAACCTAATCCGCATTAGAAGGGGCGATGAATGGAAGACGGCCTTTAACACACCCGACGGGCATTACGAATACTTAGTGATGCCCTTCGGGTTGTGCAATGCGCCCGCCGTCTTCCAGGAACTAATCAATGAGGTATTCCGGGAGGTATTGGGTAAATTCGTACTGGTATACCTCGATGATATATTAATTTATTCCAATAACCTCCCCGAACACAGGGTCCATGTGAAATTTGTCCTAAACAAATTAAGACAGAATAGACTCTACGCCAAGTTAGAAAAGTGTATTTTTGAGGTGACATCCGTCACGTTTCTGGGGTATGTGATTTCTACCTCAGGTCTGTCAATGGACCCTGCTAAAGTCACAGCTGTCCTAGAATGGCCGCAACCTGTGGGCCTGAAAGCCCTCCAGAGATTCCTGGGTTTTGCAAATTATTATAGGAGGTTTATAAAAGGGTACTCCACGATCATTGCACCCCTTACCAGTCTCACAAAAAAGGGGGCAGATACTACCCACTGGTCTCCGGAGGCTCAGAATGCATTTTCTAGTCTGAAAAAATTGTTTTGTTCCGCACCAATCCTGAGACATGTCGACACCGCTTATCCGTTCATTGTTGAGCTCGATGCCTCGGAGGTCGGGGTAGGGGCTGTGCTGTCTCAGCGATCAGGGTTACAGGGAAGACTACACCCCTGTGCGTACTTTTCCCGTAGGTTCTCTCCGGCGGAGAGAAACTACGATATAGGCAACAGAGAGCTCCTGGCCATTAAATTGGCATTTGAGGAGTGGCGCCACTGGTTGGAGGGGGCAGAGCTCACGATCACTGTTTACACCGACCACAAGAACTTGGAGTACATCGAGGGGGCTAAGAGGCTTAGTCCCCGTCAGGCCCGGTGGTCCTTGTTTTTTACGAGATTCAGGTTTATAATCACATACACTCCAGGTAGCAAAAACATCAAGGAAGATGCCCTCTCCAGGTGTTTCGAACCTGAGACAGCACAGCCTCCCACTCCTGAATCCATCATTCCGCAGAAACTGGTGTTAGCCGCCACGGAGTCTTGGGAAGAGTGGACAGAGATCTTGGGTCCCTTTCAGCAGGAGGTTCCTGAAGGGAAACCCGAAGGGGTCTTGTTCATACCATTACCATTCCGGTTACAGGTTCTGCAACTCTTTCACGCCCATAAGAATGCTGGTCATCCTGGAGCTGCCAGAACGCAGGATCTGA
This sequence comes from Hyperolius riggenbachi, assembly GCF_040937935.1. Classification (NCBI taxonomy): domain Eukaryota; kingdom Metazoa; phylum Chordata; class Amphibia; order Anura; family Hyperoliidae; genus Hyperolius; species Hyperolius riggenbachi. The sequence continues at coordinate 261,809,008 of NC_090652.1, read as the reverse complement.
TTGCCAGGTGTGCTTGGTGGCCTTCCTTGGCAACAGATTGCAAGGAGTATGTTAGGGAGTGTGCGGTGTGCGCCCAGAGTAAGCCCTCCCGGCTGGCACCTGTAGGAAGGTTGCAGCCTTTGCCCACCCCGAGTGAGCCATGGACCCACTTGTCCATGGATTTTGTGGGGGAATTGCCCAGGTCTGAAGGCATGTCGGTCATTTGGGTGGTAGTCGATCGGTTTAGCAAAATGGCCCATTTTGTGCCCCTGAAAGGACTCCCCTCGGCTCAAGAACTGGCTGAATTGTTTATCATTCACATCTTCCGGCTGCATGGCATTCCGGAAGACATCGTGTCTGATAGGGGAGTCCAGTTTGTGTCTGGATTCTGGAGGGCATTTTGCCACCAAATGGGCATGAAATTGTCTTTCTCGTCAGGCTACCACCCACAGACCAATGGGCAGACAGAACGCATTAACCAATCCCTGGAGCAATTTCTGAGATGCTACGTTGCTGAGGCGCAGAGTGACTGGGTGAAATTTTTGCCCTTCGCGGAATTCGCTCAAAACAATTTAAAGAATTCCTCGTCTGGGTTTTCCCCATTTCAGATTGTAACAGGGAGGTCACCCAAATTTTCCCCTTTTCCAGTTGTCTCGTCTCCATTTCCAGCACTGGAAGATTGGCAGAGATCACTCAGGGACAATTGGGGAATTGTTAAGGGGAATTTACAGAAGGCGTTCCAGAGTCAGAAGGGTCAAGCAGATAAGAGACGGTCCGTGGAATGGAAGTTTCGGCCAGGGGATCTAGTCTGGGTGTCCACACGTCACTTGACCCTGAAGCAGCCATCTGCCAAACTGGGTCCCAGGTTTGTGGGCCCATTTTCCGTGACCAAGAAGATTAATAATGTTACTTATTCCATTGACCTTCCCACCAGCATGCGGGGGGTGAGGTCCTTCCACGTGTCCCTTCTTAAACCAGCAGTCCAGGTGGGTCCTACTCCTCCTCCTCCCATGTTGGTGGATGCCCAACCCGAGTACGAAGTGGAGAAGATCATAGATTCACGTACTGTACAGAACTCGGTACAGTACCTCGTACATTGGAAGGGGTACGGGATTGAGGAGAGGCAATGGGTACCTAGGAACCGCATGCATGCGGACGAGTTAGTGAAGGAATTTCATGCTGTACATCCCGAGAAGCCTGGTGGGAGTTGTCCGGAGTCCACTCCTCGGGAGGGGGGTACTGTGAGGAAACGCGGAAAAGCCGCCGTCTCTCAAGGTGAGGCGGCTGTTTCCGCGTCCAGCATGGCGTCACAACGCGGAAAAAACGCCGCATGCCGCATGGGCAGTGCGGCGGAATCCGCATTGGTAACGGCGGAATCCACATCAGAGGCGACCCCCGCATTAGATACATTGCAAAACAGTACTGGTGTGGCTGGGACTGATAGTCCACCAAGATTCAGACTTACACGCGCGCGAGCACAGAGGCAGAGTTTAAATAGCAGTTAGAAGGGTGTCGGCTGACCAGCTGGGTCAGCTGACAAATTCCACTGCTCTCATTGGACCAGCAATTAGGGAGGTCCTGGAAAGGTCCTAGAGTATATATACTGCTGGTTGTTCACTTGCTCCTTGTCTGGCGTTGCGTTCACATATGTGGGAGCACCCAGATCCGTAGTTAGATCCGTTAGTGTGCCGGGACCAGCTGGAGCTGTAATCCTACACTAAGCTAGATTCTGTTGATAGCTAAAGTACTAGTTTGATTGTGATTATCTGTTATGACGTTTGCCTGCCTTGACTATCCTCCTGAACTCTGATCTTGCACCTCGATATTTCTGATACTCTGTTGCCGAACCCCGGCTCGTTCCTTGACTCTGCTTCTGCCTCCTGATTTTGTACCCCGATATTTCTGATACCCCGTTGCTGAACCCTGCCTGTACTTTGACTCTGCCTTTGCCTCCTGATCCTGTACTTTATCTGTCCGTGTGTGTACGACCTGGCTTGTCCGACCTCGAGAACCGACCTTACCGTTAAAGGCGGTTCCTCGCTCTGTTAGCGATCCTTCCTCCTGAGGGTCACTTTCAGATATCCCTTCCTACTGTCAGTCTGACTCCTCCCGTCTTGGAGAGCTCAGGTCTGCGGAAGGAATCTGTGCAGTACTCCTTACTGCATTGAGGCCTTGTCCTCTTAGTGTTACAGTTACACCAAACACTACACTCTACTCGGGTGATCAGAGGTTAGTTTGTATATCAGATTATCGGTGAGACTGCAGTTCACTTATAATCTGGTATATATCTGTATTTCCGGTGATACTGCAGATCACCGGTAATCAGATACTCTCTGCGCCCACCGATCGTTACATTGTATAGGCGCTTAAAATTGGATCAATGACTAGGTATATGTAGAACATGAGAGAAGGTGTCATCTTCTATACATATTACACTTAAACGTAGTGGCAAGCATCAGGTATTTTAGAATCGAACTATCCCTAGGTATATAAAGGGTCTACAAAGAGAAACGAAGAAACCTAAAAATCTAGAGGAAAAGGAACAAAGAAGGTATCGTCCTCTGTAGTTGTGGACTTGTGCGGCCACACGTTTTTAAAGCAACATTTATGTATGCAATATATTGGTAGGTGAACAGAGGCGCCAGAAGGATAAAAGTACATAAAATTAAAAAAAAATGCTGAGAGGAAGTGGTGGACTCGCCTCCGTTAAAGCAGACACCAAGGACTGTAAATATATAGATATACACATTTATTGAAAATACCCCATATCTATATATTTACAGTCCTTGGTGTCTGCTTCAACGGGTGTTTTTGTATCTTTAAAAAGGACTATAGCGACCGATGCAATCTCAAGAAGGCAAAAAGAATCTCTGAAAAACTTTATTTGCACAAGTAAAAAACATCCAAAAACATGGTTCTTCAGTATCACAGCAGTAGGTCTTGAAAGTACAATAAATTAATTTTGAATCAATAAATGGTTATGGCTTTGCGGGTATTAAACTTCAAGGCAACGACACATGTTTCGTTTCGGGCTTTTATGTAGAAATATATGTGCCCTTCATCAGGCCGTGATACCCAGCTCTATAGACAAAGATAATACATAACAACATATTAAAATCAGGAAAATATGATTCCATCAGAATACGACAAAAAGAATTGTCACAGGCAAAAAACAAATGTTGGTGGGCAAGGTGGACTGCCCTGAAAGAGGACTGTGTTTTGATCCTTTACATATTTAAAGGATTGTATCCTGAAATATTTCATATAAGTCTGCTTCAACGGGGGCGAGTCCACCACTTCCTCCCAGCATTTTTTTTAAAAATGTGTATGTACTTTTATCCTTTTGGCGCCTCTGTTCACCTACCAATATATTTGAGTCCACCCCAGGTGGAGGGGTGATCTACCCCCTTTCTTCCTATCTACAGAGAGTGACTTCTTAATCCTGAGTGAGGCCAGGTCTAATCTCCTCACCTGCCTAATGAGTGGTTACCTAGGTGGTAACCCGTGTTTGTGAGTATTACCATCTCACTGTTTCATTTATCCAATCAATTTTGACATACTACACCATATTGGGCTCTCGATTTCTCTTCAACCTTTATGTATGCAATATGTTATTGCGGCTTGAATTAAAAGAAAGTAATGCACTATAGGAGCGCTTTTGTTTCTCTGTTCACATCTGTAGCTAAAAACTGATTTTAAAAAATAGTCACATGACTTGAAGCAGCATAACTGAAAGAGTTAGCAGGCAAGCATCATTAGGCAAGGCTGTCCTGCTTGACTCGGCACTGCTCAGGCTGTGTAAAAATCACAGACTGGAGCCCCGGAGGCGTACGTACGAAAAGGGCGTCGGGAAAAAAGGGCGCGTGGTATAAACGATAAATGGAAATATCGTTTATAGAAATTATTGTGTAGAATTTCGTTTATAAATAGTGATTTAAAAATGTATAAATCACTAAATAATGTGTATGAGATCGGCAATTCTTAAAACGTTAATCTTCCCTGTTTGTAAAGTGAAACTTATATTTTCGTTTATTAAAAACCCTCCCTGTACCTATCCCTAACCCCTAGACCCCCTGTTGGTGCCTAAACCTAAGACCCCCCTGTTGGTGCCTAACCCTAAGACCCCCCTGTTGGTGCCTAACCCTAAGACCCCCCTGTTGGTGCCTAACCCTAAGACCCCCCTGTTAGTGCCTAAACCTAAGACCCCCCTGTTAGTGCCTAAACCTAAGACCCCCCTGTAGGTGCCTAACCCTAAGACCCCCCTGTTGGTGCCTAAACCTAAGACCCCCCTGTTAGTGCCTAAACCTAAGACCCCCCTGTAGGTGCCTAAACCTAAGACCCCCCTGTTGGTGCCTAAACCTAAAACCCCCTATGGATAATAATGTTTTACAGACATGAATAAATAAAGAATGTAAAGAAAAAAAATGTAAATTATTTTTTTGGGTGGATAATAATGTGTTAGAAATGTTTTAGAAATAGTGATTTATTATCTTCATAAACGTTATTCGTCACGGGCTCATTTTGTAAACTTAAATCATCACAAACATAGTTATAAATCCTTAAAAATCTCCGGGCGCCGTTATAAATCCTTAAAAATCTCCGGCGCCTTATTTTCCCCGTTCAGCGCCCATTAAACGATATTTATAATGAAAGTGAATGGGGCGCCCTTTTTGTCCACTTGTCTCATGCGCCCAAATCTACTGCTTCCGCCCCGGAGGCCTGTTCTGTCGAACACTGCTGGTGAAGAGGCTCCCTACTAGGCTGATGTTAGATAAGAAGGGCTGATTTATACGTTTTCTGCCTTAGGCCAGTGATATGCAAACTTGGCTCTCCAGCTGTTAACCTCCTTGCCGGTTTTCCCAACCTGAGCTCGGGGTAGAAAAAAACAAGCTATTAGCGGTGATCCCGAGCTCAGGTCGGGGTATGCATTGCAGAGCTTTACTTGAAGTTGTGGAGTCCCGCGCACGATCTCGCTGCGCAGCGGGACTCCAGCCTCTTTCCCCGGCAGTGTGGGGTCTTTCCCTGGCCGCCGGGATCCCCCATGTCCCCGCTATTCTCCCGGGGACCCGGCAGCCAGTTGGAGCAGCGGAGCCGTGGTGGCAGCAGAGCAGTGGTGGCAGCGTGACGTCATCGGGGGCGGGGCTAATATTGAAAACGAACTTCTCTATATTAGAGAAATATAGAGAAGTTCGTTTATATGTATATTAGCGCCATCTTGTGGGCAAAGAGAAAACTGCAGCACAGGAGCCCAGGAAGGTACATTTTTTTATTTTGCTGCAGATCTCCCTGCCAGAATGATTTTTTTCAGGTTTTAGGGTCTGAAAGAGTGAAAAAAAATTGCACCGCTTTTAGACCCTAAAATCTGGAAAGAATCAGACCGCCAAGGAGGTTAAGGAACTACAACAATCCATTGCAGGAGGCTTAAAGCCACAGTCATGATTCATAAAGGCAAATGCATTGTGGGACTTGTAGTTCCTTAGCAGCTGGAGAACCAAGTTTGCAGATCACTGCCTTAAGTTAACTTTCTTGTTGCTCCCTATCCATGCGTACAGCTGCCCCTCCCACTCCATGTGCAGCCACCACTTCTGTGTGCAACATTCATGTACAGAAGTCCCTTTCTTTCATGTACAGCTCCCTTGAGCAGCATCTCTCCTGTTCCATATGTTGCTTCTCTTCTATATTCAGCAACCCCTTTTCCATTTTTAGCTGCCCTTTTGGGCAGCCGTTGCCCAAGACCCAGGCCTTTGTTGCCATTACAGAAAGCTGACCCTTAAGAGGGGAGTTTATACTGACCTGACCTGTTCCACAGATTTGAACCACCACAGATGACAGATCACACGTGATACGTGATTAAATATATTTCTACACTTACTTGCTCTCTCAGTTTAATTGAGTGGCCTGTTCCACATATTGAAACCACCACGGATCACACTTCTGGGTGGCATTGCTGAGGAACTCCACCCAGCTCATGCTTCCAGGCCAGCTAGCAATGCGGTGCTTGCTCTGTCTCAGGGCCCACCACCTCCCACTGCTGCTTCTGACTACCAGTACTCCATTGTATTTACACTTCTGGGTGGCATTGCTGAAGAACTCCACCCAGCTCATGCTGCCATCTTGCAATGCGGTGCATGCTCTGTCTCAGGGCCCACTGCTGCTGCTGCCTCTGACTACCAGTACTCCATGGTATTTACACTTCTTGGTAGCATTGCTGATGCACTCCACCAAGCTTCCAGCTCGCAATGTGGTCCATGCACTTTCTCAGGGCCCACCGCCTCCTCTTCCTGTTGCTGCCTCTTTCCTGTACACCATAGACGCAACTGGTGCAAGTGGTGCTGCTATGGAGGGGAGGCGGATGGGTGATGATCGACGGACAATGTAGCAGCGCCAATTGGTCAACAGGGTCTGGCATGGGGGAATCCATAGTGATGCCCGTGCAGGATTGTTTGACGGCCGCTGTAAACATAATGATAGTCAGCTGAAATGGTCATTATAAGCCGTTTCAGACAACGGTTATTGCATAAAGGTATGTAGCTTTACTGTGTAATAAAGGGAGTATTTGTAAGCAATAGGCAGACAAACATCTCTCAGATCTCTTCAGGGGGCAAACCCAGTAATGAACTAGAACTACAATATTGATTAAGAGGCAGTTTAGGGCTGATTTGTCATATTTATGGCTTTAACTCCACTTATCCTTTAAGCCTTCCTTTTCTTCTGTAATGTAGTGTTGGTGATTCGCTGTAACCTCCAGCCTTGCTCTCTGCTATCATGCAGAGCAGGCCTCTGTGTTCATTAGCTTCCTCTAGTCCTGTCATTTCATAAAGCCGTGTGATCAGAGGGATGCTGCCTCCCTCAGAGACGAGTCCCATGTGATCAGGCTGGAAGCAGCGGCCAGTCATAGGCAGTGCAGGAGGAAATAAGCTTTTGTGTATAGTGCAGATGTGATGCAGAATCACATAGCGCTCTGTGCAGAATGAACTGACTGAGCCAAGGCTACGCTTATCACCCCCATTTCCTAAGCACAACACTGAGTGTGAATGCGACAGCTCTGTCCCTACTGAACAGGCTCATCCTGGTAAGTCCTTCTTCTTCTATTTTCTATCTGTGCTTGCTTTCTGTAGCCTATGCGGATTCTGCTGCCTGCTGTACTCTGTTCTGCAGGGGAGAGTTGAATGGGGGGGGGGGGGGGTATAAATTTAGACTGGGATCTGTAACAATGCCAGAAATGAGGACTGCATGTGTTGCATTTGCCACGACTGCGGATGCATTTGGCAGAGGCTCAGGACATGTATCTCAAGGCAGGAATATATAATGGCACATTGACTGATTAACTGGGCAGAGGTTAATGGGTCTATTTTCTGCCTCTGACTAAGCGAATTCCTGTGACATTGTATCAAGTGTTATTAGCGAAACCCAAGAGGAGCTGCAACCTCCAAATGTAGAAATGACTTGCACAGCTCTCTCTGATCATTCACAAATAGCATGCAGCTGGAATTATGCAGGAGATGGATGGAGAGGAGAGAGCGGTACAGAGAGATGGGGCGAGAGCGATGATATCACCGACTGACAGATAGACAGACACATGGATGAATCCTGTCGATTCTTAACTCGTTCTTTTGTGTCCAATGTAAAAAAAAATGATTTGATTTAAATTGAATAAATGATCATCCTACAGCAAAAAAAATACATGCTGGAAAATTATGATGATAATAATTATTATTTTTGGCATTATTATTGTTGTAATAGTATAATGTGAAAGGGGCCCTATTGAGAAAAATTGTAAAATGTAAAATATGTGCAAACATAGTCAAATAAGAAGTACATTTTTTCTAGAGTAAAATGAGCCATAAATTACTTTTCTCCTATGTTGCTGTCACTTATTGTAGGTAGTAGAAATCTGACAGAAGTGACAGGTTTTGGGCTAGTCCATCTCTTCATGGGGGATTCTCAGTAAGGCGTTTATTCTTAATAAAGATATTCCCTAAAAAAGATTTAAACAATGATGCTGGCCAGCTTTCCTGCTCACTACACAATTTTTTGGCAGTTGGACAGAGACAGTAATTTATGGCTCATTTTACTCCGGAAAAATGTACTTCTTATTTGTATATGTTTGCACATATTTTAAATTTTAAAAAAGGACTGTAACCAAAATAACACAATGAATACAATTCTATTTTTTTTACAATATCCCTTTATAAAATCAATGTTTGCCCATTTGGAAAATCTTTCCTCACCCTGATTTACATCCTGAAATTTATCACAGGGGGCGACATCTTTAGTCCTGGCAGGTGATATCTGCGGAATGTTGGTTTCTTTGATAGTTTTAAAGCCAATACAAAATATACCTGGTCTCCCGAAATACTCTGGGAGGAGCATTCAGCATAATAGATAATAATAAAGCAGAGGAGGCTAAAGGTGCATACACACATCAGACTATAGTCTTTGGAAACTGAAAGATCACAGATCAATCTTACCACCCTTCATGTAGTATGAGAGCCATACTCTGCACAGTCTTTTCTATGGAGCTGAACTCCACATCAGAAAAAAATCTTTGCAAGATGCTGCACACAAAGATGCTGTACAGACACAAAAGATCAGTATCTGCAAAAGATCTGTTCCTGCCAAAAATCCATTCCTGCAAATTGCAATGATAGTCTATGAGATCTGCAGATCATCATACACACATGATTTAACTGACATTCATCTGCAGATCAGATCCACCAGGATGGATTTTTAGATCTGCAGATGATTGCTTGATCTGCAGATGAATGTCAGTTAAATCATGTGTGTATGATGATCTGCAGATCTCATAGACTATCATTGCAATTTGCAGGAATGGATTTTTGGCAGGAACAGATCTTTTGCAGATACTGATCTTTTGTGTCTGTACAGCATATATGTGTGCAGCATCTTGCAAAGATTTTTTTCTGATGTGGAGTTCAGCTCCATAGAAAAGACTGTGTAGAGTATGGCTCTCATACTACATGAAGGGTGGTAAGATTGGTCTGTGATCTTTCATTTTCCAAAGACCATAGTGTGATGTGTGTATGAGCCGTAAAGAGAGTCTGAAGCGAGAATAAATCTCGCTTCAGACCTCATAGATAGCAGGGGCACATGTGCCCCTGCTAAACCGCCGCTATCCGGCGGCTTAACGGGGGTACCTTCACCCCCAAATCCCCTCGTTTCAGTGGGGGAGCGCTTCCTGGTTGGGGCAGGGCTAACCGCAGCAGCCCTGCCCCACGCGCGTCTGTCAGCGCGTATCTCCGCCTCTCCCCCGCCCCTCTCAGTCTTCCTTCACTGAGAGGGGCGGGGGAGAGGCGGCGATGCGCCGCTGATAGACGCGACTGGAGGCAGGGCTGCAGCCGTTAGCCCTGCCTCCAGGAGCGACCAAGTCTGCGACCAAGTGTTGCAGTGGGGGGTTTGGGGGTGAAGGGACCTCCGTTAAGCCGCCGGATAGCGGCGGTTTAGCAGGGGCACACATCCCCCTGCTATCTATGAGGTCTGAAGCGAGATTTATTCTCGCTTCAGACTCTCTTTAAGCCTCAGCAATACATTGACAGAGGAAGTGTTTCTGATGCTGAGACTAGAATATTTAATGCAAAAGTGGGTATCCTGAAAAATGTACTGCATTCTACTATATATCAGTGTGGTTCCCCTTTAAATAATTACTGATAATGACTAGAAAAGTTATATCTCAGTTGATATTGTTAATTATATAGTAATAATCCTGTCTAATTTGTATGAGTGCTGTGTGCAATGCCTCTGCCTCCTCTACAGTCAATCTCAGCTGATCTCCGCCCTCTCAGTCTTCTTTCACTGAGAGGGGCAGGGATAGGCGGAGATCGGCGGAGATTGGCTGAATTAGAGGCAGAGCTCCTGCACAAAGCTCTGCCTCCCCAGGCAGCAAAATCTGCGACCTGCAAACTAAGTTGTCTATTTCTAAGCCATAAATCACTCATTTTGCTGCAGGGATGCGGCAAATCTGCTTAGGATTCAAAGCTGAATTGGACTGGATAAAAAATGAGGTTAAAGAAAAAGAGACTTCAGTGGCTCTTTAAATTTAGCCCATTGCCAAGCGGGAGCAGATAAAAATGGCGCAGGACGAGCGCCTATAAAATTGGTGCCTCTGTAGGCGGAAATAGTAAAAGCCACAATTAACAGTAAGGAGGTTAAATTATGGTGCCCGATATATAGCAGGTGCCATAATTTAACCTCCTTGCTGCTAACTTGGTCTTTTACTATTGCCACATATGGTGGCAGGGAGGAAGTAACCCCCACAGTAGGGTGAAATAGGCATGGGGGTGAAGTGGTTAGTGTTAGGTGGGGGGGTGGAGTGGTTAGTTGTAGGCAACCGGGGTGGAGTAGTTAGTGTTAGGTGGGGGAGGGTGGAGTGGTTAGTCGTAGGCAGTAGGGGTGGAGTGGTTAGTGTTAGGTGGGGGGGGGGTGGAGTGGTTAGCCGTAGGCAGCGGTGGTGAAGTGGTTAGTGTTAGGTGGGGGGATGGAGTGGTTCGTGTTAGGCATCAAGGGGGGGAGTCTTAGGGTTAGGCATAGAGGGAGTGTTCAGGGTCAGTAGGCAGGAGTGTAGGTATACTTTACCTGGTCCTGGGCGATCGCTTTTCCTCCACTTCCTTGTTAGTTTGCAGCTGTCCTGCAGCCAACCAACCACCATGCAGCGTCAGTACCCATATTATGACTGGATGGCTGCAGGACTCCTGCAAACTAACCAGGAAGGGGAGGAGACACGATCGGCGGGACCAGGTAATGTATGATAGATGCTGGTAATTACATCTTGTTACTATGGTTATTTAATGTTGCAGGACAATTCTACATTATTAAGTAACATTAGTAGCAAGATTTAATTATTGGCATCACCCGGCGCCATTTTTTGTGGCGCTATTTTTAAATGTATTCTTCCTGCATACAGTTTGCATTATCTTTCCATGCATGCCGGAATTCTGAACATCTTGTAGACTGTCCCTAATTCTAAGTGTTGTATGTGGACACAAAGGCATTTAAAATATACAGTTCTCCTCCCTCCCTTCAAGCAGATGCAATCATTTTTTCCTTTGTTGATGATCACTTCAAACGCCCTAGGCACTGAAAACAGGAAAATAAAAAAAAATAAAAAAGGGAAATAAAACATTGAAAAATTCACTGGGATCAATTAGGTTTTACAAAACTTCAGCCAAATTGGTGAACAATTCATTTATCTTATCAATATGTTCCTTCACAACACTGAAAACTATCCTTCATTGACGGGGGAGTAGCTCTAGGGATCTGGGGAGGAGTCAGCAGTAGAGGGATGTCCTCTCTGAATCAGGTGAGTGAGAAGTGGGTGGGGCAGTGGCTTGGCAACCAGAAAAACAGGCAACCACCTTTTGCTATGCAGACATATGGCACAGCTGGGTTGGCTGAGTCACAGCAACACATGCATATTTTACCAATCAGATCAAATGGCAACTAGCAAAAGCTCAGGAAAAAGAATGCTATGTTTTGAAAATATTTTGTTTGTTTTCACGGCCCGTTTAAAACTATTTATGTTCATTAGAAATACTTACTTTTTATTTATTTTTATCATAAGGTACAGTAAATATGATGTTTTACAAATACATTTTCTATGACTTGCTGTAAATAAATGGTGCTCATTAAAAAAAGACTCGCTCCCTACCCGCGGGCGATCGACGGTAATTTTCCGCACGGAGCGATCGGCGGGATCGGACGAAATGGATCGAAATTCGGCGTGTTGCGGGAACGATGTGACAGCAGATTTCGATCCCAGTGATCGAATCTGCTGTCGATCTGGCGGGAATCGGACTAGTGTATGGCCAGCTTAAGTCCACAGTGAAGTGGTGAATGAACATTTGGACTTAGAAAAGGCTTTGGACACCTTTCCCCACAATAGCCTGGTGCAGAAGCTAAGGATACAGGGGCTAGGAGAAAATGTGTTTTTGTGGGTAGACCTGGTTAAGGGACAGAAGGCAAAGAGTGGTGGTAAATGGGTCATATTCAAAATAAGAAACTGTTAGCAGTGGGGTCCCACAAGGGTCAGTACTCGGTCCAATCCTTTTTAATCTATTTATTAATGATCTAGGGGAAGGAATACAGAGAAATGTTGCCATCTTTGCAGACAATACAAAATGATTTGGAATTATAGACACTAAGCAGGATAGTGTCATTTTACAACAGGATCTCAACAGCATGGCTAAATTAACAGACAGATGACAGATGAAATTTAATGTAGATACATGTAAGGTCATCATGTACCTTGGACGCAACAATGGCAGAACAACAAATAAGATAAATGGCATACGGCACTGGCAGGGAACATTTGACTTGGAGAAGGACTTCAGAATACTGGTTTATATCAACACTCATATTCAATGCCAAGCAGAAGCAGCTAAAGCAAATAAAATTCTCGGATGCATTAAGCGGGAAATAAAACCACAATATGCTAGTATACTACTCCCTCTGTATAAATCACTTGTAAGGCCACATCTGGAGTATGGAATACAGTTTTGAGCACCACACTATGGGAAGGACATTAACATACTAGAACAGGTGCAAAGATGGGCAACCAAATTAATAGGTCTCCCTTACCAAGAAAGGTTAGAGAAATTGGGTGTATTCAACTTGGAAAAAAAAGAGGGCTAATGGGTGACCAGATTAACATAAATAAACACATCAGAGGACAATACAAAAGCTTGGCAGATGAGCTTTTTGTCAATCATCTTGTACAAAGGACATGATCTACATATGGAGGAAAAGTATTTAGGATTCGGAAGGGTTCCTTTACAGTGAAGTTATTAAAATGTGGAATAAAAAATGTGGAATATTTTAGACCAGGAAGTAGTTTGGATGCTTTCCTTGCATTAAAGGACATCCGAGCCATAATTACTAGTTAATTCCCAGCATCGTTGATCCAGGAATTTTATCTGACTGCAACCTGGGAAGGAGTTTTTTACCCTCAAAGGGAATGTCCGAGGATGTTAAAAAAAAGAGCTAATTACCTGGGGCTTCCTGCAGCCCCTGCCAGCCGCAGCTCTGGTCCCCTCTGAAGCAGATGCCGACCTCGCCACAGATAGGGCAAATAGGCCCCCAGTATAAGAAGTTAGAACTCTTAACTCAAGAAAAACATGCATAGAAAAATCATACACCACCATCAGGAAATGCAGCTTACTTGGAACTGAGAGAATACAGAGTGAGAACAGAAAATGACTATCCCATAAGGACTACCATCACATTTTACACACAGTGACATCTTCTGTTTGGTTTACTATACTACAGTTCAAGGCAATAATCTTGTTATTACTTCCAACATTAACATCCCTTACAGGAAGGCTGGCTGCAATGATTTTGGACTGCTTGGCAAAGCTGAACAAACACTATAGCTTGCCTGCTAGACTCATAAGTGATACAGAAGTCCTGGACTGTACTAATTAAACCATGTCCAGTCCACTAAGTGGCTAGGATTTACCCTCAGCTAAGGTACCTCAGATTATAGAAAGGGTGGCTGAGAGATTTGTAAATTCATGCATACAGCATCTATGGTGCAATTTGTTTTTGTTTTGTTTGTTTTTGTTTGTTTGTTTATTATAAAAATACTCATTGTGGGCACTTTCCTGACTTTGAAATCTTATCATGCTTATTTACTGACCTTTCAAAAACCCTATTATGTTTCAGTATGACCCAATCAAGGGTTGTAATTTTATTTTTTTTGTACAACTAATAATATATCCCTTAAAGAGAACCCGAGGTGTGTTTAAAGAATGTTATCTGCATACAGAGGCTGGATCTGCCTATACAGCCCAGCCTCTGTTGCTATCCCAAACCCCACTAAGGTCCCCCTGCACTCTGCAATCCCTCATAAATCACAGCCACGCTGTGAGGCTGTGTTTACATCTGTAGTGTCAGTCTCAGCTGCTCCCCCGCCTCCTGCATAGCTCCGGTCCCTGTCCCCGTCCCTTCCCTCCAATCAGCAGGGAGGGAAGGGATGCAGGCGGGGACTGGAGTTCTGCAGGAGGCGGGGAGAGCAGCAAACTGACACTATAGAGATAAACACAGCCAGCTCTGACAAGCTGTTTGTCAGCAGCGTGGCTGTGATTTATGAGGGATTGCAGAGTGCAGGGGGACCTTAGGGGGGTTTGGGATAGCAACAGAGGCTGGGCTGTATTGGCAGATCCAGCCTCTGTATGCAGATAATATTCTTCAAACCCACCTCGGGTTCTCTTTAAGCAAGGCGGACCTTCAGTGTCCTGGAAGGATTATATCTCCCCAAAGTAGCATGTTAGAATGTTTACTACTGAGCCATTGATGTCATTGGTTGTAGAAGCCTCAGGTTGTTGTTGTTGGTTTTCTGGGTTTTTTTTTTCTGATGCTCTCATAGAAAAAAAAAAAAGCATTCTGTGCTGAGACCTCATAGGGAACAATGCCCTAGAGCAGCTTTATTGTTCAGTCTGATGAGTAAATGTCATAAGGCTGAACCTGCTAACCTTATTTTGTTTGGAATTAAAAGAAGAAAAAAAAAGAACAAGAGTAGAGAGAGGTACACGAATAAAAATGGTGTGCAGGAAACAGAGATACACGTGATAAATGAAGAGATTTTAAAATTATGAAAATTAAAAAAATATACCGGTACTTTATGATGCATTAAAAAGACTACTGTATAATGTGGCTTTTTTCTATTTTTTATTTATTAAAAGTATAAAAAAAATTCCAGGATGCATATTTTTTACAAAATGTATATTTATATTTTTATGGGATACATTTTAAATATTACTGATGTATTTTTTTTAATCTGTCAGAAGCTGTATCTGCTGGTTGCTGGCAGCAGGGTCTGATTCTGGAATTATCCATCATGATAAGATGCAAATCATTACAAGAATTATGCAGGTTTTTGGTTGTTTATTGTTGTTTTTTTTAATGCAAGCATATGCTGCTAAAAATGGAACAATCAGATCTCACCTCAGCTTGATTTAATTGGTCCATTTTTAAGCTGCATATACTTGTTTCAAAAACTGCATCAACCCCAAATGATTTGCATCTTATTGACCATCCCTAATGATGAAGTCAGGAAACTACTGAAATGCTATAGACATGTTTACTACAAGAGCACGATAGTATTGATAATGTTATTTTTCATGTATTAAATAATTCATAAAAAGCATCTTATTATGATGGTGTTTTCTTCATTTATTTAAAAACAGATTCATAAATGGAAAAATAACTTTTGCTCTAATAGTTTTGCATATATATATATAAATATATATATATATATATATATATATATATACACACACAGTGCTGCTCATAATTATTCATACCCCTGGCACATTTTGACTTAAAGTTACTTTTACTCAACCAGGCTGTGGGGAAATGCAAAGTTCTATACCATTCCAAATAGTCCAAGCTGTTCTAAAGCATTCTAATTACCCTGATTTATTGGAAACAGCTATTTTAATCAACTAAGGGCTACAAGGCCATTTCTAAATGTTTTCAAGTTCCAGTGGCTACAGTATAAAATATTATTAAAAAATACAAAATGTTCCGCACTGTGTAAAATGTCAGAGGACGTGGTCGGAAGCCAAAAGTGACACCTGTGCTGGCCAGGAGGATAGTGAAAGAGGTGAAAAAGAATCCAAGGATGACCACCAAGGCCATCCTGGTGAATCTGGGCTCTGCTGGTGGCAATGTCTCATGGCAGACAATCCAACGGACACTGCACACTGCTGGGTTCCATGGATGCAGACCAAGGAGGACTCCACAACTGCAGATAAGGCACGCAAAAGCTTGCTTGGCCTTTGCAAATGCTCATCTGGACAAAGAAGAAGACTGCTGGTCTTCTGTGTTATGATCAGATGAAACAAAAATTGAATTGTTTGGTCACAATGATCTTTCCTTCATTTGGTGTAAAAAAGGAGAAGCCTTCAACCCAAAGAACACCATCCCTACTGTCAAACATGGTGGTGGGAACCTAATGCTTTGGGTGTGATTTTCAGCCAATGGAGCAGAGAACCTAATCACAGTAAACAGCACCATGAAAAAAAGAGCAATACATGATGATTTTCAACGACAACATCTGGCAGTCTTCAGAGAAACTTGGCCTTGGGCACCAGTGGACATTTCAGCTTGATAATGACCCAAAACACACAGCAAAAGTGGTGAAGAAATGGTTATCAGACAACAACATTAATGTTTTGGAGTGGCCCAGCCAGAGTCCTGACTTAAAACCAATTGAAAACTTGTGGAGGGAGTAAATGATCAGGGTGATGGCAAGAAGACCCTCTAACCTAAAATATTTGGAGCTTATTGCTAAAGATGAATGGCCAAAAGTACTTGTGGAGACATGCAAAAAGCTGGTCTGCAACTATAGGAAGCGTTTGATTGCTGTAATAGCCAATAAAGGCTTTTCTATTGATTATTGAGAAGGGCATGAATCATTTTGGACTGGACACTTTTTGCTCAAATGTAAATAAAAGCTTAGAAATGTTTGTTTTTTTAATTTCCATAACAATACCTCTTGTACATCGTCTTATTATCTTTTGGGAGACACCTATGTCACTTCCCATCAAAAAATTAAAAAATTAAAAAATTACCAATTACCAGGTGTATGAATAATTATGGGCAGCACTGTATGTGTGTATATATATATATATATATATATATATATATATATATATATATATATATATATATATATATATATATATATATATATATATATATATATATATATATATATATATAGAAAGCCTTTGGCAGGCTTCTCCCTACCCTAGTGTACATGGTCGTGTTCTCCTTTCCTATGACAGCCTGTACTTGTATTACTGGGCCTACCTAATCAGCCCAAAAACACATGATCATGTATTTTGTACCTTGTTTGCCTCTTATAGCTTTATAGCTAGTCTTGTGTTGTATAACCTTGTTACGCCTGTCATCCATTGTATCTTTGTATGTATTTATTGTCCAGCGCTGTGTAATATGTTGGCGCTTTATAAATACAATAATTAATAAAATTTTATACTGTATATCCTGGTATATAAGACTACTTTTTAACCCTTGAAAATCATCTGAAAAGTCAGGGGTCGTCTTAATACGCCAGGTGTCATTGATTACGGGTGATATGTTCTATCCGGTTACTGACTCTAGCTGCTGAGGACTGTAGTGAAGCGGCACAGGCACACATGTGCGAGATCTGAGTGGCAGAGAAGGAGGTAAATAGGATAGGTAAATAGAAGGGTGGGCCAGAAGGGAGAAAGAGGTGTTTATGGGCACAGCACAATCTATTTTTCCATACTGCTCTGATAAACAGGTAGGCAAGAAGAGTTGACCAATCCACTGTTATATACTGGGTACCACATACAGTACAGCACCAGTATTTGTTCATACATAGCACCTGTATATGATGTTTTTGTAATTTTTATTTGGTGTGCGTTATACGGCGAGTATATGCCAAACTCTATATTTTAACTGGAAAAGTTGGGGGGTCGTCTTATATGCCCAGTCGTCTTATACGCCGGAATATACGGTGTATATATATATCTCTGGCAGACTAGTACACACGACACAAGCAGAAATGCAATCTTTTGTTTGACCTTCCTTTACCTGAATTATAGCCTTCAGTTTGTCTGGCATTGAGGAGACCAGTCTATCATTTACTGTATTTATTCCAATGAAGGTGCTTTTAATATGATTTTTTTTGGTCAGTGTACTAAATCATCCAGTGCTGAAAATAATTCTCACAAGTGGCTAATCCAGAAGAAAGGAATGAAGCAGCATTTGAAATGTATTGGTAGTACTTTCAATAGGTTACTGAAACATGAGGAAATCATATTTTGGCCTCTTTCACACAGGAAGCTGTCAGGGTTATAAATACCTCCTTTTGGGCTTGATTCAAAACCTGTGGTGGAGCGTAGGTAGCGCCATTTTACCATTACTACTGATGACAATGGAGCAGGCATAGGCAAGGAGGGAGGGAGGCGCTCTGGGAGGGAAGTGAGCCGCCTTTCCATCATCAGGCGCCTGTAGGCACATGCCTATAGTGCCTTATGGTAAATCCGGCCCTGAATGCGAGGGTTACCTAACTAGCCATGCCCCCATTCTCCACCCCAATGACTGGTGTAGCCCCCCCCCCACACACACACACACCCATACATGTGCTTCCACCACCTATCTCCCTATAATTAGCATGCATGGGCATTACTCCTCCCACCACATAAGTGTCACCTTCATTCAGCCCCATAAAAAACAATTGTGGTTACCTGACTTCCTCCACATGGTCAGTGTGGTCACTCACGACCTCCGCTTCTCCAAATAAAATGCTTCTATATTCTCCATCCACTTTTATTAAAAGTGTGCCCACCATTCCCCCTTATAGCCATCACTACCCTCAAATACAACAGGTACTTTCATTATATTACCTGATGTAGTGCTGGGATTGTCTTTCTTCCATGTTGCCGCTTTTTCTCCCTCAATACTGCTCTGGTTTGAATTGTAGCAGCTTGTCACATAATGTCATCTGAAAGACAAGAAGACCAGGACATGGGGAAGTGGGTGGCTGCATGGAGGGAGAGCTGACCTGGTGGTTATCCACCTCTCATCCAGACCTTGTTTCCCCCTTATGGGTCAGAGCAGTTTTGACATTTTAGCTATGTCCCTATTTAATCAGCAATAACTGTATCCCTACTTATGACATCTAAATTAAATATATATCTTTTTTTCAAGACTAACTAGGCATTCATTGTATGGCATTTGTTTCCCTTGAGCATTTTTTTTCTATGCATTTTAATAGGAAACCAGGGAAAAAAATAGAAAAAACACATTATTTCTCAGTTTTACCAATTCCAGTTTAAAAATTAAGAAGTGCTATTGTAGATAAAAAACACAAATTTTGTTTGGCTATTTCTACTGTTTATCAGAAAACTTAAATTACATTCCAGTCTCAATTGATGTTGAAAATATTTGATTCTGAAATAATGCTGCGGTGTGTATCTTTCACTATGAACTGAGAAAATAAAAGTATTTTTAATGGTAAAAATCAATCTTATTGGCACAGGGAATATATATTCCCTTTCACCAGTTAGTGCTGCATCAGATAGTGCTGGAGGTGTGCACAGGAGCAATGCCTAACCTTGTATAGCTGTGCTTTGGCTACACGACTCATAATTACGTCCTTGTGGCTTAGATGAAGTCACAGAGGACGTAGATATACTGTAGTAGTGGAAAAAGTGGATAAGCAAGACAAAACATATAACGTTTATATTGTGTTTTTATCCTGGCGCACTCAAATCGCCTCGGTGCAGCTACATAAGGCTCTTTCCACATTTGATCAGGATAATTTGGGAGCTTTGCCCAAAGTGTACTGTTTTACATACTGGCCTGAGCAAGAATTCAAACCCTGGGCAAGGGCTGAAAATCTACATTAAAGTCATTTATGCTTTCCAGCTGCTCAAGGGAATATAGTTACTTTTCCGCTCCACATTCTGCAATATTGAAGGCAGATGGCTGCCAGGAGAACCCTAGCGGGGGCTCCCCAAGATCAGAGGGAGGAAGAGTCAGGCCTGTTTCCGGTCCCCACAGTGGCTGCAGAGTCTGCTCTCCTAGCAGATAGGACACTGTCAGCTGAACTGAGGCAGCATCAGCACCGGAGACTGAAGCATCATCATCAGTATCATTAATTAGCAATGAAATAGTCTTTGTTAAGTGGGAAAAAAAATTCAAGCATGTTTAAAACTAAATAAAAAAAAACCAAAAAAAAAAACAAATATGTCTTCAACAGAGTCCTAATACACCGATCAACTAAAAATAATGTATATTAATAAAATCATGCTTAATAAAAATCCAAGAAGGTACTAAAATAATTGTGTTAGCCAATTGAATTATACAGGTAGAAAACATAAAGATTTGTAAAAGTAATGCCTTTAAAGCAGCAGGAACAGACATATCCCAGGAAAAAAAACACATACATATAGGTAGATAAATATATATTCTACTTATATAACATATATATTGTACTGTCCACATTTTGATTTCAGTGAATTCTATATAGTAAATAAAGAGAAAATTGTTCCAGGCATTTTCCATCTTTACTGCCTCTGACTGCCTCTTTTTTTTTCTCCTAGAAACTGCCCTGTCATATCTAGCCTGCTTTGTAAACACATATAAGAACAGCATAGATCATATTTCAGCAGCTTCTGCAGAGGACTAAGATGTATTTCCCTTTTCAGCCTCCTGTCACACTGAACTGCCCTCAGCCAATCACTGAGAAGCAGGAATGTGGGAGGGGAGAGAGCAAGCTTCCATATCCCCATCAATGTTCCAGAATAGAGCCAGGCTGACTGAGATAAGGTTCATTACAGCAGAGACATTTATGATTATATTGGAATGCTTGCAATGCAGACTGCATGTAGACTACATAATAAACACAAGGCAGTGGGTAAATGGAATTAGATTTTGTGGCTGACAATCACACTTTAAAATAATAAAGCACCGCGTGTCCAAAAGTTGATCCAATGATGTGCACTGAGCAGCAAAAAAATCAATAAATAAACAAAAATGAACAAAATTTCATAATGCAAAAATACCCTGATATCCTAATAAAGTTCCTGATAGAAAATACCCTGCAATGCAAAAAGAGATAGAAACAGCATACAAATGAGTAAAGTAAAAGGTATAATAATTTATATCACCGTATCCAGTGTGTGTGGGACTCGGACTACTGAACCCAGCAACAAAGGAAGTGGGCAGCTTTGTGGCATTTAAAATGTCACTGAAGCTGAAAAAAAATGATGATATAATGAATTGGTTGTGTAGTACGGATAATTACTAGAACATTAGTAGCAAAGAAAATAGTCTCATATTTTTTATTTTCAGTTATATAGTGTTTTTTATAACATTGCATCATTCTCTAATATTTGCAGTTTACACACTACTCAGCATTCTAAATGATTTTACAGAACAGGCCAGTGAACTACTGACCTGTCCTCTGGAGAGAAAAATAAATACAGTGACTGACAGTTAAGATAACAAGCTTCAGAAGGCATAGCTTTCTGTGACTTTGAAAGTTGTGGAGCTCAATGGCTCTTTTGCATAGATAACAACTGGAGTTTCTTAACTCTTTCTGTACTGGAAACAATATTAGACTCATATCTCTGCTCCTAATGTTTTATTTATTAGCCGTACTACACATACAAATCATTATATCATAAGTTTATTTTCACTTCAGTGTTCAGTGTCTCTTTAAATAAAACATGGTATATGTTTAACCCCCTCACCCGTTGAATGCAGAAACTCATCCTAATTACCGCTTCTTGCATTAAAAACAAAAGTCAAGCAAAAAAAAAATATGAAGAACAGCAGCTGGGCTGAGTGATTTCCTGCACAGGGTGAGCCAGCCGAGATGTCAATGTCTGTTCTAACCTATAAAGGTCACATGACCGTCAGTGAATATTGAGACAGGTTGTCATAGGAACACACATCTCTCATACAGCCATAACAGTGCGTGGAATATGAAGAGGTCTGATTATGAACAACTGCATACGGCCTGATTAATAACGTGAAGAAAGGCAAACGTCTGAATCCAAATTAAGCCCTGTTTATTAAAAAAAAATCTGAATGCCAAACAAATAAAAAATACGTGTACTTCTTCATGGCAAACCTTCATAGCAAACCAGCATTGCAAAACCAGGAAATTCCGATTTCATTATAAAATTTCCATAAATGTTGATCTGTGCTGCTCAAGTCTTTTCATAATTTAATGTTAATAAATGATTGTTCCACTTCAGTTTGCAGTCAGCTAAGAATTTCCAGGACTGGGGGGTAAGCTCCAATGGCAGTGCTCTGTAACCTTAGCAACAATACACTGTTTTGAGCACTTAAGGTGGCCACACACCATACAATTAAAAGATTCAACTTTACACCAATTCGATAAATACGATCGGTTGTCTTGAAAAATCGAAAAGATTTTTTTTTATTTTTCATTCGTGAAATCTGATTAGAATTTCCAATTTTTATTCGATAAAAGAAGATCGGGAGTGTTGGATTTTTCTGATCAATTATTATGAAAATTGAATGGTGTGTGGTAGATTGTCAATTACTTGATGTACAGACCCAAGCAATTTTTCTGAGTTTTCAATCATTTTTTTCATAATTGGGTAAAAATTTAACATTTGTGTGTGGTACATTGGTAAGATTTTTGAATTGTTACAATCAGTCAGAAAAAAATATTATTATTATTATTATTTTTTATTTATACAGCGCAAACATATTCCGCAGAGCTTTAAAAAGCACAATAAGACGACAAGGGGAACATAGATACAACTAACAAATGTACAACAGAGTTCCAAACAGCACAAATATTGTTACAAAAACAGTAAACATTAGGAGGATGACCCTGCCCTTGCGAGCTTACAATCTAATGGGTTGTGGGGGACACACTAGGTAAGGGGGTGGAGGATGGATGAGGCAGTGATCCTTTGCCTCTGATTACATTGTGACATATAAGTAAATAAAGGCTATAGAATGTTATAAGCTTGTGATTCTTGAATTGAAAAGATATTTAAAACATTTTATGGTATGTGGCCACCTTAAAGGAGTTATCAGGCAAAGTTGAAGAAAATAAGCGGTACTTACCGGGGGCTTCCTCCAGCTCCAAGCTCCCAGCACGTCCCTCGCCGCAGCTCTCCCTTTAGCCGTTCGCCACAGGTCCGTCCCGGTCCCCGGTGATGACGTCAGAGCGACCTCCAGGTCTCTCTGTACTGCGCCTGTGAGATCGGCGCTGTCATTCACCGCCACATGGGCTGGAGCGGACTGCGCAGGCGAAGAACAACTGCGCCTGCGCAGTCCGCTCCGGCCCACGTGGCGGTGATTGACAGCGCCGATCGCACAGGTGCAGAACAGAGTGACCTGAAGGTCGCTCTGACGTCATCACCGGGGACCGGGACGGACCTGTGGTGAACGGCTGAAGGGAAAGCTGCGGTGAGGGACGTGCTGGGAGCTTGGAGCTGGAGGAAGCCCCCGGTAAGTACCGCTTATTTTCTTCAACTTTGCCTGATAACTCCTTTAACTGTTCCCATGAGATGTTGCTGCAGGAGTAATTTATCTGCACAGAGCAGGAGCCACTAGCGTAAAGCTTAGTACACACATGTGAGAATCGTGGGGTTTGAGAAATGATCCCTCAGGCGACAATTTGCAGAACAATGCTGTACAGACACATCCCTAGCCTTGAGGCTAGCGATGTGTTCTGTTGCTATGGAGGGAGGGCAGAGGGACTATGATCAGCGGACGACGGAGCAGCTTCAATTAGTTAGCGGGGGGGAGGGGGGTGATTGTAGAGACAGGAGGCCCTATCAAGATTTCACTGGCGGGGGGGCGCTATAATTTGTAGTTTTTGTAGTTTTATTCTGTAGTATAATTTGTAGTATTTGTAGTTTTATTCTGTTAAAACTATACTGTACCCTCCAAACATGCATTATAAAAACCTTTGCTGTCTTAATTTTGACTCTATAGGGTAAAGGGAAGCAACCCTAGCAATAATTCACTGTTTTGAGAACCAACTGTTCCCATGAGACATTGCTGCAGGAGTAATGTTTGGGAGCTGTAACGGGACATGCAAGTCCACAATTCGCACTGGGGTGCATAAGTGTAGGCATGCCGCTGCTGGCAATAACAAACTCTGCACTCATGATGATCAGACTCTACGCGCCAAGCACCCAATCAAAATAATGACCTGGTCGATCAGAGTCAAACTTATTGCTGTTTGCACCTCGCAATATCCACCAGTTTTAAAAAGTTATCTGCTTGAAAATCAGTGAACCTTCCCCGGCCATTAAACTGGTCCTGCATGATGCAGTACGGTATCTAATTAGGCAGCTATGGATCCATCAACCCCCACACCGCCACCACCATCCCCTGCCACAACCAGTGTATACCACCCACAGCACTCCCCCACCACCACCACCACCATCACCAATAACCTTATGCCACCATCCCCAACCACCACCACTATCCCCCCATCACCACCACCACCTTTTGCACTGGATAGACTGTTGCCTTTCTTACTTGAGTATTGATCAATACTACAATCAAATGCCAGGTCCTAGTTTGTGTGGTTTTTTAGTCTGTGATGTGATTTTTATTGAACTGAACACTTTATTGAATAATAGCATATATGCAGTAGCCCCTGCAACCATGGGGGGGGGGGGGGGGGGGCAGGGCAGCTACTACTTCACTCCCGCCAAGAAAGCGGTCTATCCTACAGAGATCAGGTGTTTTTGTGGCTACACAGTGTATATATATATATATTGTCTTGTCACTAACTGTCCCTCAAAGGAGCTCACAATCTAATCCCTACAATTGCCATATGTCTATATTATGTAGTGTAAGTACTGTAGTCTAAGGCCAATTTTTTTTTTAGGGGGAGCCAATTAACTTATCAGTATGTTTTTGGAATGTGGGAGGAAACCGGAGTGCCCGGAGGAAACCCACGCAGACACGGAGAGAACATACAAACTCTTTGCAGATAGTGCCCTGGCTGGGATTCGAACCAGGCACCCAGCGCTGCAAGGCGAGAGAGCTAACCACTACGCCACCGTGCTGCCCCTGGGTGTGAATATTCTGATGTCCACACTGGTTTTATTAACCTTTTAAGATGGCCCCCAGGCTGTGAGGGTCACCAGGGGTAGGATAGGGAAAGGGTGTGAACACTAGGGAGGGGGGGGGTTGGGCTCGTGATTTTTTTGTTACACCACTGCATATATGGCTAGCTTGCACTAGGGGGGGAGAGTCAGCCCCCCCCCCCCCTCCTCCCTGCTACTGTTTGTGCCTTCTGTTCCCCCTTCCAGCGCTTCTACCCCTAAAAATGGCCCTGGAGGGCTCCAGAGCCAGGCGCTCTCCTCAGGCTTCTTCCTTTAAGGGCCCCCTGCAGCTGCATCCCTTGCAGGGGTTATTGTTACGCCCCTGTAACTGAGATATTATTTGTGCTTAGAGATCAGCTTTGATGCTACAGCAACATTCTTCCTATAGGAAACATTGTTCTCACCCTATGGGGTAAGCTGTCCATTGTGACATATGTGTTTTTCAAAGCATTTAAACTGACGAGCGTACGCATTGTATGTTTTGCAAGGCAGGGGGGTAATGGGCTAGTGAGTCCTAATGCACAGTTACATACATCCTGCTTGTGAGCACGCTCTATGTGTGATGCAGCCGACAACATAATGGAGCTAGTATCGGCATGTCTATTTCTATACCGTATTATCAAGACCCATCCATTCCCGCTGGCTCTAACAACTCAGAATTATATGGATGCTAAGAAACCCTGATTGGCAAGGACAAGCCAAGATTCTGGAGCTGCTCCCTTGACCCTGGGTTTGGCCCGGATTGTAAATGCTGATTAAATATAAAGTAAAATCCTTGTTCATTTTTCTTCTGCTTTGGTGCACAGCCGCACACAGTAAAGATGTCACCACCAGAGATACATTTCAGAATGTAAATCAGAGAGAGGGAAGATTTTACAATGGGAAAACACTGACTAAACAATATATAAATGAATAGTGTTAACAATAAGCAATTTTATTCATTATATTATTTTCACTAAAGTTCCTCTTTAAGAGAGAATCTGTACTTTAAAATTCTTACAATAAAAAGCATACCATTCTATTGATTATGTTCTCCTGGGCTCCTCTGTGCTGTTTCTGCCACTCCCTGCTGCAATCCTGGCTTGTAATTGCCATTTTTATCCAGTGTTTACAAACAAAAGACATACGCTGAGAAGAGCTGAGTGTGTGATTCATACAGAGTGTGCAGGGGGGCTGGAGAGGGTGTATATAGCTTCTATCCAATCACAAGCAGCACAGCACATTCCAGCCTGACTGCCTCAGCCCGACAGAGCTGACAGAGGAGAGAAGATTAGATCATATACCAGAGATAATACAGCCACGGTGCAATTAGGAAAGGTTGCAGTTAGACAGAGCACATTAGAACAGGTATAGGAACTTATAGGATAGAAGAAATAAGGATGAACATTTTGTTACAGAGTCTCTTTAAGGTCAGGTGACAACACTAGGGGTATTTTCATATCTGCGCTCAGGCTTTGTTCACAGGGCCATCTAGTGTCAGGAAGGCCCTGACTCCTTTCTGGTAGTGCAGAGAGATTATAACACAAAGCAGCACAGCAGGTCTGCCATGATCTGTCCTAGAGGATTGTATTTTATGTTTTGTAAAATATCATATGAATTAAATTATAAATTGCCAATGTATCTATTCAGAAAACTGTTTGTGAACTGGGGTACAGTGTCTCAAATGTGCATATTATCTATCCGTGTGTACAGCTATAAGGAGTGGATATTGACAGCTTTCTTTTTTTAATTTTTTTTGTGGCCCATAGCTTTTAATATTAATGTTTACAAACTTTAATAAACGCAACAAGACTGTCCCTTTGCATGTGTTAAAATGATGGCTGCCTTGAAATGTTTGTAGTGCTTCCAACTGCCATTTTTGTTGTGCTTTCTTGCAAATGTGGGCAGAGGCATAAATATTCTCCACATTGGGTTTCAAGTTAATGTCCCTTATTACAATATACCAAACTAACTGAAGACTGGTACCCACCACCTGTCCTGTAACTAATGTCACATGACTAGAGATGGGGCTTGATTCACAAAGGGGTGCTAAGTGTTAGCACGCTAGTGAAAAGCCACTTTGCATGTGCTAACATGCTTTGCACGTGCTAACTAGGGTGCTAAGTATTAGCACATGCAAACTACTTAGCACCGTAGTTAGCACATGCAAACTACTTAGCACCCTAGTTAGCACGGTGCTAAGTAGTAGTTTGCATGTGCTAACTACTTAGCACCCTAGTTAGCACGTCCAAAGCTTTTAGGCGTGCTAACTATGTTAACACCCATTTGTGAATCAAGCCCACGGTGAGCTGCTTAGTGAGACAGGAAGAGGCGGGCACAGGAAGGGAAGGGTGTGTCTTTGTTTATCATATCTCAGAAAGTGACAAGAGGGAAATTCAAATTTTGCTGAGAAAATTACAATTTATTCAGTTCTGCCTTTTATATTTTAAAGTTTGATTGCAAACCTTATTTTAGCTTGCTCATTTTGGCTTTATGTACATAATAATCACAACCATTCCAAAATGTTTCTTACAGAAAATGATAGACAGAAATGTAAAAGTTTTCTGACAGTGAGGGATTAGTACAGGTGTTGAATCTGTGCCGATATAATTCCTTCTCTGTGCAGCTTATTGCCACTGCAGTTTTTGGACAATTTTGAAATCCAAACACAGCAATGTCGCCATGGTTGCATAGAGAGCATATTTAGCTTACTGTCCTTCCTTCCAGTGTTATGGTGGCTGCATAGCTGGTTGCAATATGAAATGGATTTTTTTTAGTAACATTAAATTACAAATTTATAAGAAAATTAACATTTCCCCTGTTAATAATGAGAGACAAAAGGCAGGGTTTACACTTACCACACATACTTTCTGTTTTTACACAGCACTGCTTGAAAAATCACAACTTTTTTTTGCATAAAACATCTTTTTTTTCTGGAAAAAAATGTGTGCATTAATATGTGCGCAGTTTCCATGGATACACCTGTGATCCCTGCCTAAAGGTTTTTTAAAGGACCACTATAGTGAAAATTGTAAAATTTAAAATACATGTAAAAACATACAAATAAGAAGTACGTTTCTTTCAGATTAAATTGCGATATAAATTACTTCTCTCCTATGTTGCTGTCACTTTACAGTAAGTAGTAGAATTCGGACAGAACCAACAGGTTTTGGGCTAGTCCATCACTTCATAGGGGATTCTCAGCATGGCCTTTATGCTTTATAAAGACACTCCTTGAAAATAATTTACATAGAGATGCTGGCCAGCCTCCCTGCTCATTTCACACTTTTTTGGCATTTGGACAGAGCAACTGCTTTTCACTAACTGCTTCTGAAAGTAAACAAAACCTTGATAATCCCCCCCCCATGAAGAGATGGGCTATTCCAAAACCTGTCTGTTCTGTCAGATTTTTACCACATACTGTAAGTGACAGCAAGATATCAGAAAAGTAATTTATGGCTCGTTTTACGCTGGAAGAAATGTACTTCTTATTTCTATGTGTTTACATGTATTTTAAATTTTATGATTTTTGCGATAGAGGTCCTTTAAGGACTCTTTCACAGTGCGACGTTAAAGTCGCACGTTAAAACAACACGTAATGCAGAATAACTCGCAGCAATGAAAAATCAATGGCCTGTTCACAGTGCAGACGTTGTGTTGGTGTCTAACGCTGCACGTTAAATGAAAGTGCTGCATGCTGTGCGTTATACATGGTTTTAGCTGCATTAGACTGTTTGCACATGCTCAGGCTAAGTTCACAGTGGGACGTTAAAGTCGCGCGTTAAAACAGCATTTAACGCAGAATAACTCACTGCAATGGAAAATCAATGCCCTGTTCACAGTGCACACGTTGCGTTGGTGTCTAACGCTGCACGTTAAATAAAAGTACTGCATGCAGTGCGTTATACACGTTATTAGCTGCGTTGGACTGTTTGCACATGCTCAGTAATGACTTGGAAGCATACTTTTCATTGCCTGTATTTTTTACTGTATCTGCTGTATGCGACGGTAACGCTGCGTTGCCACTTTTTGGGCGCGTTGCGTTGTAAGCTTGCGGTGCGACTTTAACGTCGTATCAAACCGCAACATAAATGTGAAAGTAGCCTTAAGTTATAAATATGCCCTTTTTTGTGGAAATCCCGCTGCTAAGGAATTTGTTCATCTAGTTCAGTTCATCCATCAGCATGCTAGGATTCCCTTGTAAGCATAAATAATGCAATGAGAGGGATTTTACAGACAATAGCGGTGACTATAAGAATGCCTTGTTTAATGCTGAACAAACGCACCCTGCACGGTACAAACAGTTACATCGGTGGAGCATGGCGGTGGAATACGGTGTATAAGCACAACGGATGCATTCACCGTTACAGTGAGCTTGTGTGTTTTCTCTTCCCTTCTGGAACTGTTACACCGAGAATAGCTCACTCTGAAATGTAAATAAGAATGATGCTATCACATTGGTGCGCCTCAATTCCGCTGCTAATGAAAAGTGACTTTTCCATGGGCGGCCTGTGCTTCTATTCCCCTTTGTCTAGGCATGCATGTTCGAGCTGTCGGAAAGCATCAAGCTGTTCCATTTGTACACAGAGGTCTGAAGCCATGTTGGATTTTTAAAGTGCATTAGCTAAGGTACTCTGCATTTATATATAGAAGCCAGATAGCTTCTTTGTGTTTCTAAAGGAAACCTGAAGTAAGAAGAATGTGAAGCAATTTTTTTTTTTAACTTCCAGGCTACTTACTGACCCAGTGCTTTTAAAGGAGAACTTTAGTGAGAGGTATATGGAGGCTGCCATATTTATTTCCTTTTAAGCAATACTAGTTACCTGGCTATCCTGCTGACCCTCTGCCTCTAATACCTTCAGCCATAGTCCCTGAACAAGCATGCAGCAGATCAGGGGCTTGATTCACAAAACGGTGCTAACTGTTAGCACGCTGTGAAAAGTGTGAAATGTCCCGTGATAACGGTTATCGCGTGCAAAAATTTGTGTTATCACGTAAACGTGAACGTTAACGCGTGAAAAATTTTGTGTTAACCCGTGAACGTGAATTTTTGTGTGTGATAACCGTTTTTCATGCGAAACTCATTTTTTCACACAAAAACACGCTAAAATGCGTGAAAAGCTGTGCTAACAGCCATGCTAACAGTTAGCACCGTTTTGTGAATCAAGCGCCAGGTGTTTCTGTCATTTTTGTCAGATCTGACAAAATTATCTGCATGTTTCTGGTGTGATTCAGACACTACTGAAGCCAAATAGATCAGAAGGACAGCCAGGCAACTGGTATTTCTTAAAAGGAAATAAATATGGCAGCCTCAATAAACCTCTCACTAAAGTTCTCCTGTAAGGTATTGACGTAGCCATACACTGTACAATTTTTTTTACATTTTTCTTTGCCCAATTTTGCCCATTCGATCAGACAAAATGTCTATTTGATCAAAACTTAAAGTGGATGTAAATATTTATGAATTATATTATGATTGATAAATAACATCTTCCAATCAATACTCGGGGCTAAAAATAAGGCAAAAAAAATATTTGCTAGATTAGATAAATAGATGGATAGATAGTTAGATAGATAAATAGATAGATAGATAAATAGATAGATAGATAGATAGATCGATTGATCGATCGATCGAGGTTTTTAAACCAAAACTATAAATATCTTGATCTATTTACAGCATTAATACCTTCAGAATGGGAGCTTTTAAATGTTTTATATGCAGAAATATCAAAAATGTATGCAAATGATTTTTTTTTATTTGGTTACTTCTTCTGAATAATCCAATATCCCAGAAATGGGCTACTTTGTTTGTGGGATACATTGCATACTTTTCATTGACTGTATGCTTCACTGTATACAATGCAACACGCAGATAACATTACTGCTGTTACTGTGAACATAGCCTTATACTTGTTCTTTTTTTTCTATATACACATCCCTGCATGCGACAAATTATATATGCAACCCAAAAGGTGATCACTGATTAGGTGATCATACTAGTGAGAGGATCAGGAGCAAATTGAATGACTCCCAGTCCCCACCTATGCCACACAGCAACGGATGCCACAGGTCCTGCAATAGTGGTTGGGAAGTGATCGTTTATCAGTCATGTTACCATAGTGACCACGTTGTGATCAGGAGCCAGTGGATTTTCTGTGTTGGGGTACTTTACATTAGAGGGGTATGTGCAAGGCTGTAGATGGAAAATAGTGTTTTATGGTGAAAGGATGGTGGGAAGACTAAAAAGTTGGCTTTTGCTTGCAACACTACACACCGGAACTAATGATACCAAGCTGCTAGATGAACTTACGTGTACTGTCTGTGGGGCACTTCTTAAAGCAAGTTGTAACATCCAAAAATTACAATTTGGCAAAAATAGTTAGTGCCCCCTAAATATATGGAAATCCTTTCATTTTTCTAAAATAGGTCCCATTCATTCATCTCCTGTCTAACGATCGGCACCTATAACGAAGGTGGGAGCTTTCTGGGGGGGGGGGGGGGGGTGAGGTTGCAAGCAGGAGTGCGCAGCGACAAGTGACTTAGAGGGGAAGTGGTTAAAGGACAACTGTAGTGAAAAGAATATGAAGGCTGCCATATTTATTTCCTTTTAAACAATACCAGTTGCCTGGCGGACCTGCTTATCTACTAATAGCTGCAGTGATGTCTGAACAACACCAGAAACAAGCATGCAGCTATTCTTGTCAGATCTTGTCAATAATGTCAAAAATACCTGATCTGCTGAATGCTTGTTCAGGGTCTATGGCTAAAATTATTAGAGGATCAACAGGACTGCCAGGCAATTGGTGTTGCTTAAAAGGAAATAAATATGGCAGCCTCCATATTCTTCTCACTTAAAGTGGATCCGAGATGAACTTTTACTCATTGCATAATTGTGTTCCTTTCCTATTGTTTATAGGGCATTCCTCAAGCCAAATACTTTTATGTTTTTGTTTTAATACTCTAATTCCCCATAAACTAAATAAACCACGCCCACAGGTTTTCAGAGAGCCTTGGCAGTAGCAAGGGCTCATGGGAGCTCAGTCTGGGCAGGAGGAGGTGTTACTAGCCATTGATTTCAAAGGCAGAGGGGAGGAGGGAGGAGGGGGGATTAGGCTTTTTTCACAGGCTTAGTGATCAAGATACAGATAAACCTGCCTCTGTGTAATGTTTACAAACAACAGGGCTGCTGTCGTATCACAGGAAGAAATAATTATATTCTATTAAAGCTGCTATATTTGCTGTGTAAACTATCTAAACTTTAGATAAGATATATAGACAAGTTACTTGTTATAGTTAGTTTTTCATATCGGATCTGCTTTTAAGTTGTCCTTTAATATGGAGTTTCATTCCATTTTAAGTGCTTTCTATAGACACTGAGAAGTCTCCTAGGCCTGCTGCAGCGTCACTCACTAAATGGTCCCTGTCTGGCATCTCTTTAGATGTATAAATACTGGAAGTAAAAGGATTATGCAAGAGACTTTCAGGATAAAATCACCCCAGATTTCCTGGTGCCAGCCAGTGAGTTCCTACCAGATGTCATCCATTTCACCATCGCAGACCCTGATTTGCTTCTTTCCTCAGTTGTCATGGCAACCACGTTTCCGAGCTGCACAACCTACCATATGGCTGTGAGCTATCTGCTTTCTTTGTAACAATGGAAATAGGCTGCGCCCCAGACCGGAGCTCTGTAAGATTGCAAAATATGCATTTATTTCTGCCAATGCCTGGATTAAGCGGATGCCCAATTCAATTCATCCGAATATGTATTTTTTTTTTACTATTATTATTTTATTGTAGAGATATGATACATCTGCTGAGGGAAAGGACTTATCAGCATCACGCTGCATCTGTGCGCATTCTGGAATCTGTAAGGGCTTTGAAGCATCCTGTCAGCTGAGCGCAATGCATGCTGGGACTTGGCCAGCTCTTTGTGCTGGTTTCAGGGAATTGTTCTATAATCTTATTCCTCATCAGTGGTACTAGCAGCAGAAGAAACGCTGCCCCTGCTCTGCAGTCTCATGTTGGTTCCTACTGGCATGCCAGGCTTATAAATTGGTATATGGGAGGGGTAAATGTCCCTTTGGCATTACATTACATGTTTTAGGCACATCGTTTGGTGCCAGTTATTTTTTATACCCCTATAAAAACATTTCACACTCCATTAAACTATGCATTGTAAATAAACGGAATGGGCACACGCAAGAATCTGAATCTTCACTCTTGAAATTCTTATCACAATGACTTACATTTTATCAGTTAGGGCCGGTTCAGATGGGCATCTTTGCCAGTTGCCCGTTGTCTCGCACAAACGCTTCTCTGCAAGCATGCAGAAAGGCATTTGGCAGCTTTTAGCGGCTTCCAGCGGATTTCTGTGTTAAGCTTCACTAGTGATGGGCGAACACCTGGATGTTCGGGTTCGGGCCGAACAGGCCGAACATGGGCCAGATGTTCGGCATGTTCAGCCCGAACCCCGAACTCAATGCAAGTCAATGGGGACCCGAACATGCCGCAATACGGCCCCCCTATGGGGTCGCAGGCATAAGGGGGGAGCATGCCCCGATCGCGGGGGGGGGGGTCGGAAATTCCCCCCACCAACTCCGCTAGCGCTCCCCCCTCTGCCCGCTTCCCCATAAAAAAGTTGGCGTAAAGTTAAATATTACCGGTGGTGGCTGCTGCAGTGGCTGGCTGGCAGTGGTGTGAGTGAGGACTAGGAGGAGGAGTCCGAGTATGACGCGTTGAGGCCAGGCAGCGGGCGGTTCAGCGGTAGTACCCTTGTGGTACTTCCGCCCTTTCTCTGACCTCACGTCCTCTACGTGATGACGCATACGATGGTACGCGTGACGCGTACCCTCGTATGCGTCATCACGTAGAGGACGTGAGGTCAGAGAAAGGGCGGAAGTACCACAAGGGTACTACCGCTGAACCGCCCGCTGCCTGGCCTCAACGCGTCATACTCAGACTCCTCCTCCTCATTCACACCACTGCCAGCCAGCCACTGCAGCAGCCACCACCGGTAATATTTAACTTTACGCCAACTTTTTTATGGGGAAGCGGGCAGAGGGGGGAGCGCTAGCGGAGGGGGTGGGGGGAATTTCCGACCCCCCCCCCCCGCGATCGGGGCATGCTCCCCCCTTATGCCTGCGACCCCATAGGGGGGCGGTATTCGGCCGAACAGGGCCCTGTTCGGCCGAACAGGGGCCCTGTTCGGCCCTGTTCGGCCGGGCATTTAGTAGTTCGGGCGAACCCGAACGGTTTGGGCGAACACCATCAGGTGTTCGGCCGAACTCGAACATCACCCGAACAGGGTGATGTTCTGCAGAACCCGAACAGTGGCGAACACTGTTCGCCCAACACTAAGCTTCACCTCTGTGTGGCGCTAAAGGACCCTGGAAAAAACCTGTTGCTTCCACGATCGCCTCAAATGATGGGAAAAATAGGGATCAAAACAGAGTGTTAGCGCAAACGATAGTACACTGCGGTACTGGTGCTGCCCATTCATTTGATCACAGGGGGAGCCCAAAACAGTTGATCACAGGGGGAGCCCAAAACAGTAAGAGCCCTCAAACTACTAGACTTTAATCCCTGGGATACAGTCAGGGCGGGGCTGAGGCAGAGGCAAGAGAGGCTCCAGCCTCAGGGCGCAGTGTAGGAGGGGGTGCGCAATTCACTCAGCTATCATTCCCCTACTGTGTTTGAAGCAGAGAGAAATAATGTAAAAAGGGGATACATGGCAGTAACTGCAAGCCAGTTAACTAGACATTAAGGTGTGGGAGGTTGGGGGCCCTGGAGAGCCTCTTAGTCTAATGGCAATCAGTGTGTGACGGCTGGAGTGGGAGGGATGGAGGGGCGCACTTTGGTGTCTCAGCCTTGGGTGTTGGAGGACCTTGTCCCGGCTCTGGATACAGTGGGTCCATCCCCCAGGCCAGGTGTTTTAGTGGCACTGGCTACACTTGTTATGGGTGTAAAGATCATGATGGCTAGAATTGTTTTATGACCCTTGTGAGATGGGCCCCAAGACTGTGAGGGTCACCAATAGGAGGCAAGGGAAAGGGTGTGAAAATTGAGGGGGGGGGGGCATCAACGTTTTGCTGGGGGGCCCATGATTTGTAGTTATGCCCCTGCTTGCCAAACTC
Organism: Hyperolius riggenbachi; assembly: GCF_040937935.1. Classification (NCBI taxonomy): domain Eukaryota; kingdom Metazoa; phylum Chordata; class Amphibia; order Anura; family Hyperoliidae; genus Hyperolius; species Hyperolius riggenbachi. The sequence goes on along the minus strand of NC_090652.1, from coordinate 261,774,291 downwards.
ATGTGGGTCTTATCACTGTGCGGGTTACTGTAAGGCTTGAGAGGAAGTGGTGGTTGGAGTTGCACTGAAGTCAGAGTTTTTTTCTATTATGATAATGAACATTATTATTATTATATTGATCATCCCTGATCAATAAGACGCAAATCATTCCAAGTTTATGCAGGATTATTCAAATTCTGTATGCAAATTTCTGCACCTTGGAAATGGACCAATCAAATTCAGCCGAAATGAAGTGCAATTTGCTCATTTTCAAGCTGAATAAACTTACAGAATTAACGTTATCATGCAACAACTCAGAATTAATGCATATGTCATTCCTGAGTTTTAGGAGTAATAGAGCTGAGTTAATTTAAAAGACGTTCTCATTGTAGAGCGGGACACATGACTGCGACCACACAGCTGCTAATTTGTGACCCTTACAGCAGACCCCACTGCTTAATAAAAAAAAACCCAAAAACTAAAATTTAAATAAAACTAAAGAAGAGAGATACAAATTTATCACCTAACAGAAGACAGTTTTTAATTACTTAAATCCTAATTTGCAAGATCACATGCATACCATACCACTAGGGAGCCTTGGAGATCACCAAAGATTCTCTAATTAAAAAAAAAAGTAATGAAGGGAAAGCACATTTTAGTGTGTGTGTTTGGGCATATGTACAGGAGGGGGTATTTATGTTTTAATGTTTATACATTTTTTTTTAAATATTACAAGTGAATATTTGACATTTAGACACTAGTGACCTTAGCCCGTTTAATAACGGGCTCTAGGTCTGTCCCCGCCACCACCTGTCAGCTCGCATGCGCATGCCTGTCCCCCGCTCGTGCACACGCCCGCTCGGTGCACGCACATGCCCGTCCGCTCGCCCGGCCGGCCCCCTAGCTGTCCTACTCCTGTCCGAACAATGGCTGTCCCTGTGGCACATGCACAGTAGCGCAAACGCAGTGACACACACACACACGGACATAGGATGCAGAGACACATTAGGTATGATTAAGATATACAGATAAAAGCAGGACTCAGGCCCTTCACACCAAGACTGTTGCCTCACGTCAAATCGCATTAAGCTTACGACACTAACGCAATGTAACTATATGTCAATGGGCAGCACACACCCATTGCGTTACAACAAAATGCTTTATAGCGGCACAACGCACAGCATGCCGTGCATTAACGCAGTAACACATTTATAGTAGCAGAGAGGCATACAATAATTGTACTGCAGGCCTCACTGTATGGTCTCACTGCAGCGATAACTTGCAGCTCGTCATTTCGACTAAGTTGTGTTGTGATGGTATCACAATGTAACTGACTCAGTGTGAAAGGGCCATTAACTGTTGTCACTAAATCATCTAAAAACAGCGCCAGAGATTTTAGCGCAGCTGGTGCCGCCATAGGCTGTAATGGGAATTATGGCTAAAGAGGTGCTCACTCAGTCAGTCATTTGGGCACCATCTAAAGATGGCACACAAATTACTATAAAAACAGTGTAATTTGGCCACCAGCAATAGCTGGAAGCTGAACCACATCTTACCTGAATCCATGGAGGCCTGGAGGGGGAATAGTAATTAATGATGCCAAGACTTTTGTAGGTCAGGTTGAGCCGTTTTTCCGCTTCTCCCTACACCCAAATTTCCTGGTGGCTTAATTATATGTATGGGGTGTCACCCACCAGGTCAAAAGACATGGCCTATGTTAATTTAATGTTTATCAGTAAGGTTAGACACTTCTGCTCAAAAAACTTTAGGCCCGGTTCACACTTGCGGTTTTGCAAAAACCGCACCGGATGTCCGGACCGCACCGGAGCCGGATCGGACCTGAACCGTACGGTTCCTGTCCGGATCCGGTCCGGTTGCATACGGTTTCCGTGCGGTATGAACACGGTTGCGGTCCGGATCCGGATTCTTAAAGAGATAACAACCTGTATAAAAACAAAAAAAAAATGTTGGGGTCTGGGAGGTCAGCAGAAGGGGGACCTGTGGAATCAGGCCCTCCGCTGTTTAGCACTCACCTCCACCTCCAAAAATGCTGCCAACATCTCCAGCTCGTGCTGCTCCACTCCAAAATGGTTGCCCATGTGTCCCCGATACAATATCGCCGCAACAATCCTCATAGGAAGTGGGGTAGAACATCCGGATTTTTTGCCAGTGTGTTGTGCGCTCTCCGGTTCTCATTGGTTTCCATTGGCCGGATGGTGCAGTCCGGCTCCGCCCCGGATACGGCTGCCGGAGGAGCCGGACCAAAAAATAGCGCATGTTGGAACGGACACCGGAGTCCGGATCCAGTCCGGCTCCGGTCCGGACGAAACGGACACATGTGAACCCTGGCATAGACTTACATTGCTATGCCGTGCGTCCGTTTCGTCCGGCCAGCATGCGGTGCGGCTCCGGCACGGCTATTCCGGATAGCCACCGCTAATGTGAACCGGGCCTAATGATTCAGGAGGTGGAGGTCCTTTTATAGATTATTGGCTATACCTTATACATTTTTTTGTATATTAATAATAAAATTATGTATATTATTGTTATCAAATAATTTTTATCAGTAAATAAAGTATGCAATAGTCAAATTTTCATAAATCACTAGTATTCATTATGGCTCAATATACTTATAATTAAACATGCAAAGAATTAAAACATAAATAAATAAATAAAATGTAACTTAGTTTTAATTCCCATCATGCCTGCAAACATCCCTGTCTCTAAAATAATTAAAGAAAGATTTCTCGCTGCTACTGAAGATTTTGCAAAAACCAAAATGTTTTTGCAATAATTTTTTTTGAATGCACATTTTTTACGTACCTGCATTTTTATGAAATGCAATTATACAAAGAGAGGATGAACTTGGGTTGTAAAGGATTCCTTCCTTTAAAAATGATAATTCGCTTAGAAGTAATAATTCAGTCAAAAGTCAAATTTCTTGGGCTGAGTTCTATAGTGAAGCCACCCGCCACAGAAATCCTTGGTGTGTATCGTCATTTCAATCTCTTGAGATAAAAATAAAGATCAGTTGTAGAGAGAAGGCGATGAGGAGAAAAGCCTTGTAGGAGGCTGTTGGTATTTAAAAGCTTTATCAAAAGTCTGTCATAAAATCAAAGCTGTCTGCTGGAGAGATGACTGAAGATTTAATGGGGAGAGATATTTAAACAGCTGAAATAGCGAACAAGGGCCAGATCGCCTCATACAAGACTTTGCATAAGAAAAGGCTTGGAGAAAAGAATAAATAGTGTGCTCAGTCCACAACAGCACAATGTAATAGTAATATTGCTGAAACAATTACACCCCAATAAGCAGTTTGTGTGGCTTTCAATGGGTTTTTTTTCTCAGGAAATGTGTAGGAATTTTTTGGTTTGTTTATTTATTTATAACTATAAAAATTGTTCTTTTTTCAGCAAAATATTAGCTATTACAAGTGAATGTTTTAGCTTTTTTTAAAGGACAACTGAAGAGAGAAGGATATGGAGGCTGCCATATTTATTTCCTTTTAAGCAGTACCCGTTGCCTGGCAGCCCTGACAATCCTCTGCCTCTAATACTTTTAGCCATAGACCCTGAACAAGCATGAAGAATTTCAGGTGTTCCTGACACCATTGTCAGAACTGACAAGATTATCTGCATGCATGTTTCTTGTGTTATTCAGGCACTACAGCAGCTAAATAGATCAGCAGGGCTGCCAGGCAACTGGTATTGCTTAAAAGGATTAAATATGGCAGCCTCCATATACCTCTCACTTCAGTTGTCCTTTAAGCATCACCTACTGGCATGAATGGCAACATTTGTAACTAGAACATGTTCTTTCCTTGCCACCATGTAGTCATTATAGACTGTAGCAGATTCTTGTGGAAAGGTGGATACCTAGTCATCTCATTTGCCTTTTTAGGAATCTATATGCAAACCAAGAAGAATCAGTTAGAACTGAGTATGGAATAGTGGACTGGTTCACAATTGGTAAAGGAGTGCAACAAGGTTGCATATTGGCCTCAATTCACTAAGATCATGCTGGAGATCATAAGACAAGAGAAAACTTACCTCCACACAGTGAGAGAGTTATCTTATCTCTTTTGTCAAGTTACCTCCTCTGTAGCTAAGTTGCCTCCTCTGTCTGTAGTTATTTTCACATGCAGTTAATTAACAGCCTGTCTTAAACTTTAGAATTCTGGAGTTATTTTAAGGATTAAAGAGTTAACTTTAGAGATCTCACTTTAACTTAAAGACAGAAGAGTTAACATTAGGTTTGCCTGAGGTAAAATGTTTCCTGAATACTACCTGCCTTATCACCATGGTGATAACTCTAGAAACATTATTAAAGACAGGAGATAAGCTTAGTGAATTGAGGCCATTATCTCAATTGTCTCAATTAACAATCTGAGATATGCCTATGATACCACTATGTTGGCTGAAACTGAGTAAGGCTGGAACCCAGTAGAGAGTTTTTTTTAGTGTTCAAGGAGCACTTTAAATCGCTAGCGATTTCCCTAAACGCTCTGCCAATGTAAATGGATGGAACAGATTCCACTAGAGCAGTGATAGCTAACCTTGGCACTTCAGCTGTGGTGGAACTACATGTCCCATGAGGCATTGCAATACTCTGACAGCTCTAAGCTTAAAGTGAACCTCCGGACTAAAAATCGACTCAGCAGCACTGAAAAGGCCTGGTGTTTCTTTAACAGTTTCACAGCATCAGAACTTTGTTTCTCTTATCCAAGCCTCATGTTTAGCTGCACAGAAGAAAACTGCCCGGGCTTTTTTTTTTTTTACATTTTTAATTTGACATTTGAAGCCTATCGTGTGCAGCTGGGAGGGGGTTATCAGGACACAGGACAGTTGGAACTGTGTCTCTTGCTCCTTGTCACCTCCTTTCAACCAAAAAGATGGCTGCCCCCATGACAAAGATGGCAGCGCCAGCCCCCATGAATCACAAACATTTGCCTGTTCTTTTAAAACAGGGTGGGCAAAAAAATATATTACCTATCTATTCTAATTAACATAACTAATGTAACTTAATGACAGTATGTTTGTTTAGGCTGAAGTTCCCCTTTAACTTGGGGAGGCAGAGGCATGATGGGATTTGTAGTTTTGTCACAGCTGGAGTGCCAAGGTTAGCCATCACTGCACTAGAGCGATTGCGATTAGGGAAATCGCAATGACAGGACATGCAGCATTTTGGGAGCGTTTCTATACTAATAAATTGTATAGGAGCAGGGAAATCGCTCTCAAAATCACTTGCAAAACACTATTACAAATCGCTAGCGATTGCGATGGTGTTTTGTGCTTTCTAGTGGGTTCCAGGCCTCAGAATTGAAGAGCCTAGTCATGAATGTCAAACAAGAAAGTGCCAAAGTTCGTCTACTTTTGCTTAACATCAACACTGCTAATGCGTTCATTATCGCACATGTTATCCAGATACACACTGTAATTTGGATAATATGACCATGATGCCCTAACACAAATGTATGAACATGTAAGAACAGTGCGTGCTCATTCAGCAACACAGGGTAATGCAACACATACAGGCCCTAATTCAATAACCTCGTGTTACTTTGGAAACACAGGTCATGCTCATTAGCAGCAGCTGTCAGCGGTAGTAATGGTAAAATTGCCCTGCTGGTGCATCTTACCGCAGGTTAGTGCATCTGGCCCATAGCAAAATCCCACTGACATAACAAAGCACTCTGGAAAGCTCTGCAGAATTTGTCAGTGCTACACAAAGGCATGATAAAGGAAATACGTTTATTTAAAAACAAAGACCATTCCCTTTACATGACGTTATTCAGATGGTTGGCACATAGGCTGCTTGGATGTGGTCCAAACATTCTTTAAAGTCACATTGGTATTTAATTTAGCGTTTTCTCCTTTTTACAAGGAGACATCTTGATTCCAGCAGATCATGACCTTTACCGCACATCCCAAGTCCAAACCTGCGATTCACAACTGCTCAGCCTTCCATTCAGCGCTGAGTAAATGGAGAACACACACAAATGGATGTCGCTACAAGCCTCTCATTTGAACTTCTTCGTGTTCGTCTGGATTCCGGTAGCTAAGCTGCAATTATCTTCTGCACATCATAGCTAAATGTAGCATAGAGGCTGCAGATGTTCTTCAGTGATGGAGCTATCTGCATATGTGAGGACAACATCAGCATCCCGACATGGCACCGCAATCAATACATTACTGCGGGAAGGAGATAAGCTTCACGTAATAGATTAAAGATCTCCCGAACAGCTTCTGATAACAAAACCACAAGGAGGGGAAAAAAAACATAACGTTCATTGCTAAGAACAAAGTGCAATAATAGAAGCGACGCTGTATTGTAGCATAAATGTTTAATGTTTACTCTTCACTTTCCGCTAATATAGGCTGCTGACATGGGAGAGTGGGAATTTTAAATGGATATTAAGTATTTTAAAGGGAATGTGTGATTTCTTTGTTGTTGTTGTTTTTTGTTTTGTTTTTGTTTTTGTTTTGTTTTTGTTTTTTTACTATTATTATTTATTTATAGTTCAGTATAGAAAAACATGCTTTATTGGAATTAGGGGGTTATTCAATATTAAGAATGAATATTTATTTTATTTTTTTTTCTCTTTTGGCTATTGGTTTTTGTTGTTGGAGTCCAACCTGATGATTTCATTGTGATGCTCCTATGTAGGAAACAATCTTGATTCACTCCTGTATAGTAAAAATAGGATTTCTCTATTGAGAACAATAGTTATGCTCAAAATGCTAAATACGTTTGGCGTGCATACTCATTAACCTCCCTGGTGGTAAGCCCGAGCTGAGCTCGGGCTATGCCGCCGTGGAGAATTTCTCAGGCCCTGGTGGGCCGATTTGCATAATTTTTTTTTGGTACACGCAGCTAGCACTTTGCTAGCTGCGTGTACAAACCGATCACCGCCGCTCCGCGTCGATTCGCCGCTACCCGCCGCGCCACCCCCCCAGACCCCTTGCGCAGCCTGGCCTATCAGAGCCAGGCAGCGTTAAGGGGTGGATCGGGACTCCCCCGTGTGCCATGACGTGGATGACATCGATGACCTCATCCCGAATGTCGCCATGGCGACGGGGGAAGCCAAACAGGAAATCCCGTTCTGGACGGGATTTCCTGTTTGCTTTGATCGCTGGAGGCGATCGGAGGGAGTGGGGGGATGCCGCTGCACAGCGGCTATCATGTAGCTAGCTCTAGGCTAGCTAGCCTACCATGGTTAGCTAGCCTAGCGCTAGCTACATGATTACTAGCCTACATGATACTAGCCTACCATGATTTAAAAAAAAAATATTTAAAGTGCTGCGCTGCCCCCTTGCGGTTTTAATAGACCGCCAGGGAGGTTTCTGTAATTGAAAACCCTCTGGGGGATACTTACCTCGTCCTCCTCCATCCCTCCGTTCAAGCGCCGGGACCCCCCAAAGTATGGCAAGAAAAATATTTACCTACCGTGATCCTGTGCAGGATCGCAGTAGGTAAATGTATCGCCGCTTGTCAAGCTTGTTGGGGTCGGTTTCGGGTGGTTTTGGATTCCTCCAAGCTTCAGAGGTCGGTGAAGCCGCATTGGGACCCTGAGGCTTCCCCCTCCCAAGGTAAGTATCCCCCAGAGGGTTTTTTTGTTATAGGTTCTCTTTCACCTCATCGGCATGCTGGTTCAGGGACTATGGTTAAAATAAATAAATATGTCAGCCACCCTATCCCTCACTATTCAGTTGTCCTGTAAGGATAACACGAGGCATGCTGGGTGTTACAGGGTAAGGTGCACATTTACAGTTGCAGTGAAGCACACTTTCTATGTGCTGTATGCTTCACTGAATGTGTTGCATTGCATTGCATCTATAGCGCATGATGCATGGGGAGGAGGTCAAAGGAGGAGGAGGTCAAAAACCATACACAGCAATACACTGGCTAGTAAGACATGCAGGGCAGTGCTAATCTAGTCAGCACCAGCCTTGCTCTTTATTATTTCCTTTAGCTGGTCTTTTAAACTATACACATAATACTAATCAGCAACCTGGTTTCCTGTGTCTTTCTTCCCTGCCATGCCCACATCACTTATGGAGAGCCCATTACAGTAACCTTCATTTAAAAATGTATTTAATGACTTTGCAAGGAATACATTATTGATCTAAGGGGTATTCCTATATTCTTGCCTGGAGTTGCTTATTAAGAGACATATATGCATGCATAAGCACTTCATATTTTCAAAAAGGGAAAAAAGAAATAGTTGCACAGATTCCATTACAAACCACTTAAAATCTGTCTTCCTACGATACCTTGACAGTCTGTCAATTCCTGCGTACTTAAAAGTGACACAAGTAGTCAAGATTCATTTCAAGCAGATCCGAGCAGGCTCATTTTAAAGACAGCTGAGTCAAAGCCTCATCCTGTCTAACATTTTGGGCTGTAGTTAAAGAGACAAGTACAGTAGGCTGAACGATTCAAGGCAAGTCACCCATTGGCAGTACACAGGGCCATAGATGTGTCAGAGTTAACAATGCTGCACAATAAAGTCCGATACACCAACGATGGAACTGACATGAATGGTGCAGAGCTTCTGCCAGCTGTGATAAAGTCAGAGAGGCTTTGACATGGACCAGGCAATGTGGCACCAGCTGTCAAATCAGGAACTAGTAATTGGTGCCTTTAATATTGAGTATAATGGATAACACATAAAAAAAATCTTACTGGGGCTCTCAACACACACTTAAGGGAAAAGACGAGTTGATAGACTGCAATTAGTACAGAGGGTAGGTTTGTAATAGAATGCAGCATCCTTTATAAGATACGTGTTTACATTGAGGGATTTGTCTGTCATGTTCATTTGTCTGTCATTTCAGCATGTATTTTTTATTTAACCACTTCTGATCATGGGGTTGTTTTCAATTTTCACATTTTAGTGCTCCTTCCATTCATACGCCAATTACTTTATCACTTCTTATCACACCTAAATGATGTATATCTTCTTTTTTCACCACAAAAAAAGGGCTTTTGGGGGGTGATACTTGTTTTTAATGATTACTTTATTTTTGCATTTACAGGTAAAAAACAAGTGGAAAATGAAACAATACATTATTTCTCCAATTCCATTCCCTATAGTTTTAAAATAAACAATGCTATTGTAAATAAATCCCACACATTTTATTTTCCCATTTGTCCCAGTTATAACAATGTTGTAAAATGTAAAATACATTTTAAGCACAAACAAATAAGAAGTATGTTTCTTTCAGAGTAAAATGAGCTATAAATTACCTTTCTCCTATGTTTGAGACTGCTATGAACTGACATGTTTTTGACTAGTCTATCTCCTCATGGTAGATTCTCAGTATTTCACTTATTCTTTACAAAAGCATTCCCTGAAAAGGATCTATACAAAGGTGCAGGCCACCCCTCCTACCTGTTTGCTGTCTTTTCTGGCAGTTCTACTGAGCAACTGCCGTTCACTGAGGGCCCCTTCCCACGCTAGCGATCAGCAAGTGTGAATGGGCCCTACTGTAAGTGCTTTTGAAAATAAAGACAACCCTGAGAATGAGGAGATGGGCTAGTCCAAAACCTGTCAGTTCCATCAGATTTCTACTACCTACTGTAAGTGACAGCAACATAGGAGAAAAGTCATTTATAGCTCATTTTACTCTCAGAGAAATGTACTTTTTATTCATGTGCTTTCATGTATTTTAAATGTTTAAATTTTTTTGTGATAGAGGTAATTTAATCCCTTCTGATACCGCATTTTAAACTTTGACACACAAAGTTTTCAGGGGAAGAGAGGGTAGTTTAATGCTGGGTACACAAAATACAATTTTCTGTTAGATTTTCTGTTAGATTTACCTGCCAGATAATAATTTTCAGCATGTCGGAAATTATCTATCTAACCATCTATCTGCCTAGCAATTAGGCATTGTTCCATTTAGCAGGAGATAACCAGAAGACAATGCACCAGAGATAATGATATATCTATCAGTACCTTCAGAAAATAATTTAAAGGGGCCCATACATTTAACGATTTTCCCGCCGATATACAGAAGATTCGATCACTGTGATCGAATCTGCTGTGAAATCATTGCGCAAACGCTGACCCAACGATCGATTTCCATCAGAAATCGATCGTTACCGTCGATCCGTCCGTGCGTAAGATTTCACTCGATCGCCGGCAGGTTGGGAGTGCGTCGATAGCGGCATTCGAATGTCCGACGGCGTTTCCCCGCTGTCACTGCTGCTCCTTCTCCGCTGTGTTCCAACAGGCTTCACTTCTTCCTTCCAGTAGAGTGCCCTCTACTGTTTAAACCTTCCCGGACAGAAAGTGAAGTGAAGCTGTAGCCCTGGAGCTGAGCGCGGAGCAGAAGACAGCGGAGACCGGGGGACTCGGGCCGGCCGGATCAGGTAATGTTGCAGGGGGGCGGCGGCAGCCGCAGCTGCACAGATAGTGATGCTGAAATCGATTCACAATCTGTTTGCAGTAAAGGCAGCCATACGATCCCCCTCTGATCAGATTCGATCAGAGAGGGATCTATCTGTTGGTCGATCTGATGGCAAATCGACCAGTGTATGGCCACCTTAACAGAAAATCTAACAGAAAATTTAACTGAAAAATCTAACTGAAAAATCTAACAGAAAATTGTATGGTGTGTACAAGGCATAAGTGATTGTTTAGGTCAAATGAAAAGCAAAGGATAAGTTGTGTTTATACATGCCAAGAAATACTGATTAAATGTAAGGAGTTATTTTATTCAATGCATGGTGCAATTCTTCTTTAAATCATAAAAAAAAGAAATAAATGATTTATTACCGCTCATACTACCACACCAGACGAGGTTTGAAGCAGCCTAGCACTCTCTTCCATGATTTTGGCTGCCTGCCTGTCTCCCTAGGATATGATGTTAGCCACAGATGTCAGGCCTGTATAATGCAGGGTTCTATAATGGACATAGATGAATAAATTATATTTCTATTGGCTATAAGAAGAGATTATCAAAGACTCTGCTGACAGACAGATGTTCCTGCTGCCCCAATCAAATGCTTTCAGTAAAGGAAATTTGCCTTCAGAAGCAGTTTGTTACATGGCCATTGATGTCATACCGCCACATTTACCAACGCTTTAATGGAGGGATTTAGAATGGGGAGTTCTGTCTGATCTATCTAAGCAACACTCTACCAGCATAAGTCTTGTAAATACATTTATGTGCTGCTCTTTTAACCCCAGTGGCTTGTTTATAAGATTACAGCAATGATTGAACATGCGCAGGTTCAACAGCAAGGAAACAATAGGGCTGCCTGATGCTTCTTTCACACTTACTGTGTAGCATCATGTAACTGTACTCTTCCCCCAAGAGGGAGACTTAGGGCCTTTTCCGCTGCTGCTTGCACTTACGCCCGCTATTGTGCTGTGTAGCGTATGCGCAAGCAGCAATTTCCATTGGACCGTTTACTCATTGGGAACCAAGCGTGATTGCAGCAAGAATTGCGCGATCCGACAACTGCATGCAGGTAAAAACCAACGCGCACTAGTGGGAAATAAGCACCTCTAACAATCGGTGAAATGGCTGCGATCCACTTTTTGAAGCAAATCGCTATGACAAGACAAGACAAATAACATTTATATCGCGCTTTTCTCCTGGCAGACTCAAAGCACCAGAGCTGCAGCCACTGGGACGCGCACTATAGGCAGTAGCAGTGTTAGGGAGACTTGCCTAAGGTCTCCTACTGAATAGGTGCTGGCTTACTGAACAGGCAGAGCCGAGATTCGAACCCTGGTCTCCTGCGTCAGAGGCAGAGTCCTTAACCATTACACCATCCAGCTACACGCTATGGCAACGCGGTGTGACTGAAATAGCAAACTTAACGCAAGACTGCCGCAAGCTCTGCAGTGCGTTGCTGCATGATCCCTACCTACCAAGTCTACGGCGACTCAGTGTAAATACCTGATCGCGGTTGCAGCATGCAGGTAGCATTGCTGCTATGACAGCGCCCGGCTTTGGCACTCAGTGCTGGGCCCCATGTGCCAAAGTTACCTGCTTCAAGTAAAATGCTGAATCTAATGAAAATATATTCAAAATGAAGGCACGCTTGATTGATGTTAATGGATGTCTCAGGAAAGTCCGGTCCTTATCTAATCAAGCATACTGAAGCATGATGGGGGGTGGGGGCAGCACATCCGGAAGTTTGGGGCTGCATAAGGAAACATGGGGTGGACATGAGGTGGATCAATTGTTGTGCTCCAAACACCAAAGGGCTATCCTTGCCACTTCAGCTCACTTAACAGGGATTCATTTACATTAATAGTTAGATCAAGTCAACCAGTCACGCAACACTGAGCAGGGAAACAGGGAAAAAGATCAATATCTTCTGAAAGGAGCTATAAAGTGTACATTTCCTGGCAGCAGGCCCAGATTTACCTCACAGGAGCCTATAGGCACAGATGTCCTGGCACCCTAGACTTCACTATCCATAAATGTACCAACTCCCGCCGAACCGTACCGCAAGTGTGCTGGCTGTCCCAGCTGTCACTTCTCCCTTACTTTCCTTGCCTGTGTCATATGTAGCTGTAGGTGCCCGGCCCTTAGTATTAGGTAGCCAGAGGTACCCTCAATATTAAGTAGCTAGAAGTAACCCTAAGTATTAGGTAGCTAGCAGAACCTCAGTAATAGGTAGCTAGATGTGCCCCTGACTAAAGGGAGACCTTGTCAGTAAAATGCCAAGAGTTGGGTGAGTAGCCTCTAACTTACACTCTCATCAGGACTCTGCAGAGGGGAGGGAGGTGCTCCGGGAGTGGAGTGAGCAGCTTTTCCATCATCAGGCGCCTGTAGGCATGCGCCTACAGTGCCTAATGGTAAATCCAGCCCTACCTGGCAGCCACAGGTATTGGGACTTGATCTCTTGGGCAGCGGTTCAGACTCAAGAGCTGTAGAGACGTGTCAATCACCAGCCTACAGGCTAGCGGCAAGTTCTGTTGCTAACAAAAGGGCAAGGAGGATGATGGGACAGCACATGATGTATCAATTTCAAGCAGGGGAGGTAAGGAAGCGCTCAGTGAGCACTTGGCCAGGATGATCCGGTAATACGGATCTCTTGGCAAGGCATCAGGGCTGCTATACACACACTAGTTTCCCAGCAGATGGCCCGACCAGCCGCCACGCCCAAGAACCATCTATAACGTATACAAGGCTTTAGATGTGCAAACAGAATTTACGCATGGAATCATGTATTTATAGCTTTTGTTTGCAAATGTGCTTTTGAGTTGAGGCACACTTTAAAATCAGCAGAACAAACAATTTAACATTGTGCTCAGGCTCTTACTATACAGCAAGATGCTGAATTAGTCCTTTTTATGATTATGTAGCTGTAACAATTAAAGCAGTGCTGCTCTGGCCTATTAATGTAAATTATACAGCGGCTGTCATTGCAGTCACATTGAGCCGCTAGAGCAATAACAGGCAATACCATCCCCACTGCTAGAAGAGGCCTTAATGCCTTTCACAGCTTGTGCGCAAGCTTTTTACCAGCCTTTTCCAGATCCACTTTGCAAAACAGTCCAGCTTCCCCTTCGCCATCCATTCGGCTTCCTGCCTCTGATTTTGTTGCTACGTTCCGCACAAGCTCACAACAGTCCTTACAGAATTCTATGAAATAAAGCAGTACATTAATAGGAAGAACATAACATGCTGGAAGCATTAGCAGTGGAACAGAGGGCAGCTTTCCTACGCTACACATTAAGAGCAAAGAATAATTAAACACACAGAGACTGCTTAGTCACTCACAGTTTGATGCTCGTTGGCGAGCCAGCCAACTCCACCACTCCGCCCGCTAATGTCATTTGTAAGCTACGGAACCGCCAGGTTAGAAGTAATTATTCCTGTGCTGAAAATCTACACAAAATCCTCCAGGAAAGGGGCAGCTAAGGACAGGCTTGACCACTAATTCTTGTCGGATTTTTTTTTTATGTCATTTTACCAAGTTGGCAATAATTTAATTGATGGTGTTCCTGGCTTCTGGCCAAGGAAGTCTGAGGAAGCCGATCTGCAGTTCTTAATCTTAGCCGGGAATCAAGGGATTCACGTGGAGGGATTGCTTTCTGCTAGATGGCGGTCCCTCGCCTGTACTCCATCACCACATTTCATCTTGTATTATTGCCGCTGACAAGCAAACGCAAACTGCATAAGTAAAACTCCCCGCCAAACAGCATGTGTGTTCTGTTTACTTTGTGCTCTTGGTAATTTCTTTTTTTTTATTAACAAGTTCTATATTTTTGTTTTGTCTCAGATTCTATGCAGACCTTGTTTTAGAGGAGCTATGTAGGATGGGGCTTTATTTGGCAACATGTTCCTTACCATCACCACAGTATTTCTATCTCCAGTTTCTAAACACCCTACTCCTGTTGCCCCAAATTAGATGCTAAAATCCACAGTGAAGCCCCAGTGATGATGTTTTTATTATCATGGTCCTATGTCCTCTGGTGATGGTTACCACATTACCACCACAGCCCAGCTTCCTTAGGTGCCTTCTAAGACTGCTGTGTGGTGGACACGCTCCTGTTGTTCCCTATAGGGCATGTAAGTCCCTCATCTGTCCTCTTCTATCACAAGTAGGAGGGCCTTCCCAATCAAATGGGTGGGAGAGATGAACACATAAGGAGGGTCTAAGTCCAAGCAAGGGAGGGGGATGGAGCTATGAACATGGTGGGTAAGCAGTGGTGAACAGATGGGTCTTTAAAACCTGCTTGAATGAGTGGAACCTGGTGGTGGGTGGGAGGGAGTTCCATAGAGTGGGGGCTGCACTGAAGAAATTCGGGCACTGCTTCGAGGGGGTGGGTTATGGTTAGTTCCAATGGTAGGGAGTGGGTTTGGTTAAACATTGCTCAAAGTGAAAGGCTTAGAGCTAAGCAATCAAAACGGCTTAAGGAATGGGGAGGAAAGATGGAATTCGGTTCGTGCTAGGCATGCTCTGGGGGGGGGGGAGTAGGACTAGGTGCCGTTGTTGGTGGGTACATTAGCCAAAACCCATCACATTAAAAAAACTTTGCTAATCTGAACCAAGAATCTGAGCGAATAAATAAAAGCAGCTAAGATATCATCTGCAGCCAAATCTGCCCATAGCAAAATCCGTATGTAACTGCCTATGTTTACTTGAGTGACCATGAGAGAGACGACAGGACTACCTGGAGCCCTCTGAATCACCGGACTGGCTGGACAGAATGACAACTCTTTTATGAGGCAATTAACACATACGTTATTTTATCTGTACGTTACACTATTTGCATGGCGTTCAGCGTTAAGTTGGCTTTTTAAAGTAATCCATGTCTATGTGGCTTTGCAGGATGTCTTGTGAACAAGAACAAACACGGTGATTGACAATGCTTTTAATTAAAACAGGATTAGGCAAGGGGTGCTACGAGCAGAACAACTTTTAAGCCTGTTTTCCACTAGTATCCCGGAGACTCATCGGAGGACCATGGCTAATAAAAGACTTCTGTTTACATAGCAAGCTCTCTCTCTCATCTGCAAGGTCATGGATTTATTTCAGGAATTCTCTGCCCAGTTTTGAAACAATATTAATAAAATGCTGAAGCAGCTGGCGGTACAAAGTTTAATAATATTCTTGAAAGCATACTGGTGCTAAGGCTTGCACATTCTGTTAAAGGTATAGCGCAGCCAAATCACAGTCTGTCTCTATCTCTTGAATGGCGCTGATTTCCATTCTGGGATTCGCCGTCTGGGTTTGCCTGTGTCTGACTACCATGGGAGCTAAATATTTACACTTTCCAAGTGCTTTTATTGTTGGTCCATCTAAGGACTCTTCTTCACTTAAAGAGGAGCTGTCAGCCATACTATCTCAGAAAAAAAAAACATATATAAGTAAATAAATACTTGCTCTACTTACATAACATATGTATTGCACTGTCCATGTTTTAATTGTAGGGATTTTTCTACAGTAAAAAAAAGAGAAAATCCTTCTTAGCATTTCCCATTTTAACTGCTGCTATTTTGAAGCCAATCCTTATGTAATTTCCTCCCTTACTCTCCTCTGCCAGATTGTGTATGCATTGCCCGCCCTCCACTATAGAAAGTGCATTGTCTCAGCATGAGAAATATTGGCCAATCAGAGAGGAACAGAGGTGTGGGAGGGGAAAACAGGAGGGAAAGAGGCTTCAGGCTGCATTAGTTAAGTCCGAGGGGAAAGTGGAGAAGCAAAAAAGGATAACCCAGGATGCCTGGCAACTTCCTTTGTGTGTACCAAATAAGAGTCAGGTAAACTGGGGAATGATCATTTATCATCAAGAAAAGTAACAGTGATTTTAACTTTTTTGATTGCCTGGTTAGCATCCTTATTACTTGTTTACCAGATAAAAATAAAGAATAGATTTTTTATTTTATGCCCGACACTGACAGTTACACTTTAAGCTGAATACTTGCCTCACGACGCCGGAAGATGGATTCCAGCAAGGCCCCACCACGAACAAGTGTTTCCCGATCCATCTTCCTGCTGGAGGTATACACGACATCACGCGACAGCACACAACGTGCGTGAATGGGAGTTCAAGCCATTGCGGTACTTTGCGTGAGAGTAGTCTGGGATCTTAAAGATCCAATCAGCCGTGACGGTCATCGTCACTGCGCGCCCCCAAATGTTGTTCGCGTAATTGCGTGCCTGTACCCATGTTGTAAGATCGTGGAAATAATTGCTCATGGTTCAAAAAATCCTTAGTAGCCTAAAAAATCGTGTAGTGGGTACGGGCCTTTGGAAACCGAATCAGATTCGCAATTACACTGCACTGCAATTGGGTTTCTTCCTAATTGGCACTTCCATGATTCACAAACAGATCACATGTTTTATTATTATCATGGTTGCCACAGTTTCCATTAGTTATGCTGTAACTAGCATTTTGCAATTCACAAGCGATCTGAATCAAATCGCAAAATAGTCGCAGTGGAAAATGGCACTCAGCAACATATTTAACCACTTGAGGACCACAGTGTCAAATTCCCCTTAAGACCAGGCCATTTCTCACTTAATAGGCCACTGCAGCCTCGCTGCAGGGCCGTCCAACTCAGCACACAAGTGATTCCCCGGCCCCCTTTTCTCCCCACCAACAGAGCTTTCTATTGGTGGGGTCTGACCCCCTCAGATGTTTATTTATTTTTTTATAAATATTTATTGTTTTTATTTTTGATTAAATATACCTTTTTTTTTCTTTTTTTTTTACAGTCCCCCCTCCCTTTCTCCCCCCGCCAGCCAATCAGCGTGATCAGCTGTCATAGGCTTCAGCCGATCACTTCCCTGCTTCTAGAGGGGACAGCCGTGTTACACGGCTTACCCCAGTACGGCGCTGCCCAGGGCCGGGCCGAGGCATAGGCTGGAGAGGCTCCAACCTCAGGGCGCAGTGTAGGAGGGGGTGCACAATTCATTCAGTTGTCATTCCTAATTGTGAATGAAGCAGAAAGAAGTAAGAAAAGGGGATACATAGCAGTGACTGCAAGCCAGATACAGTGGGCTGCAAAAGTATTCGGCCCCCTTTGAAGTTTTCCACATTTTGTCACATTACTGCCACAAACATGATTCAATTTTATTGGAATTCCACATGAAAGACCAACACAAAGTGGTGTACACATGAGAAGTGGAATGAAAATCATGCATGATTCCAAACATTTTTTACAAATAAATAACTGCAAAGTGGTGTGTGCATAATTATTCGGCCCCCTTTGATCTGAATGCAGTCAGTTGCCTATAGCCATTGCCTGATGAGTGCTAATGGAGATCCCCTCGTACTGTTGGATGGAGATCCCCTCGTACTCTTTTGAAGAAGCGGCGTGACGGCCACGGAACCAGTGGAGTAGTCCACCGAGGGCCTCTCTCTGCCACCACTACCTCCCTTTGGTCTATGCATACCGGCTAAGTATTCCTCTCCCCTTTTTTGTTCACTGTATCCTTGCCTATCTGTCTGTTTCTCTCAAACCACGCTCCAATAGTATATGCTTATCCAGGTAACTGGTCTTACACTGGTACAGTTTGTGTACACTTATAATGTTATTGCCTCATGAATTATTGTGATTTTGCTCACTGTCTGCACTATTTGTGCACTTTATGTTTCTTTTTGAGGAACTGAACCCAGGTTCACATGGTGCTGGCATGCTCAGGTCTGAGCAACCCACACCAATTACTATACCATTATTTATTTTATTCATGCTATTGATGGTTAAATATTGTGATTATTATGGTCAGTAATCGTCATTTATGGGTTGTTTGTGGTGGCTGCTGTTTTTAGTGGTTTTATACATATATATTGGAAGTCATATATTTAATAAAGTGTTATATACTGTATTTATACTGATTTATTTGTGTGGTGCTGATTCTATGAGCTGATCCCCCCTTTTTCTACTGATGAGTGCTAATGACTAAATAGAGTGCATCTGTGTGTAATCTAATGTCAGTACAAATACAGCTGCTCTTTGAGGGCCTCAGAGGTTGTCTAAGAGAATATTGGGAGCAACAACACCGTGAAGTCCAAAGAACACACAAGACAGGTCAGGGATCAAGTTATTGAGAAATGTAAAGCAGGCTTAGGCTACAAACAGATTTCCAAAGCCTTGAACATCCCACGGAGCACTGTTCAAGCGATCATTCAGAAATGGAAGGAGTATGGCACAACTGTAAACCTACCAAGACAAGGCCATCCACCTGAACTCACAGGCCGAACAAGGAGAGCGCTGATAAGAAATGCAGTCAAGAGGCCCATGGTGACTCTGGACGAGCTGCAGAGATCTACAGCTCAGGTGGGAGACTCTGTCCATAGGACAACTATTAGTCATGCACTATATAAAGTTGGCCTTTATGGAAGAGTGGCAAGAAGAAAGGCATTGTTAACAGAAAGCATAAGAAGTCCCGTTTGCAGTTTGCCACAAGCCATGTGGGGGACACAGCAACCATGTGGAAGAAGGTGCTCTGGTCAGATGAGACCAAAATGGAACTTTTTGGCCAAAACGCAAAACGCTATGTGTGGCGGAAAACTAACACTGCACATTACTCTGAACACACCATCCCCACTGTCAAATATGGTGGTGGCAGCATCATGCTCGGGGGGTGCATCTCTTCAGCAGGGACAGGGAAGCTGGTCAGAGTTGATGGGAAGATGGATGGAGCCAGATATAGGGCAAACTTGGAAGAAAACCTCTTGGAAACTGTAAAAGACTTGAGACTGGGGTAGAGGTTCACCTTCCAGCAGGACAATTACACTAAACATAAAGCCAGGGCAACAATGGAATGGTTTATAACAAAACATATCTATGTGTAAGAATGGCCCAGTCAAAGTCCAGATCTAAATCCAATCGAGAATCTGTGGCAAGATCTGAAAACTGCTGTTCACAAATGCTGTCCATCTAATCTGACTGAGCTGGAGCTGTTTTGCATAGAAGAATGGGCAAGGATTTCAGTCTCTAGATGTGCAAAGCTGGTAGAGACATACCCTAAAAGACTGGCAGCTGTAATTGCAGCAAAAGGTGGTTCTACAAAGTATTGACTCAGGGGGCTGAATAAGTACGCACACTCCACTTTGCAGTTATTTATTTGTAAAAAATGTTTGGAATGATGTATGATTTTCGATCCACTTCTCACATGTACACCACTTTGTATTGGTCTTTCACGTGGAATTCCAATAAAATTGATGCATGTTTGTGGCAGTAATGTGACAAAATGTGGAAAACTTCAAGGGGGCCGAATACTTTTGCAACCCACTTTAACTAGATATTAAGGTGTTGGGGAGGTTGTAGGCCCTGTGGCCCTCTTAGTTTAATAGCAATCAGTGTGTGACGGCTGGGGTGGGAGGGATGGAGGGGCGCCCTTTGGTGTCTTAGCCTTGGGTGCTGGAGGACCTTGTCCCTGCTCTGGCGCTGCCTTACATAGCAGCGCTGTACAGCAATAAAAGACGGCGTCTAACAGTCTCCCAGCGGCGATCACCGCTGGGAGACTGAAGGCGGAGCGGAGCTCCGCCATCAGAGCGGGGATGCACGAGTATCGTCGCGTGCGATCGCCCGCAAACCACGCCCCAAGGACCTTACGCCGATCGGGTCCTGGAAATGCCGCTGCACGCCCATCGGCGTGACATGGTCGGCAAAAGGTTAATAAAGCTTTAGTTCAACTTTCCATTTTTATGTAGCAATGCACAGTGTTTTGTGTATTGTGCATTTTTTCTTATTTCAATACATATATTCAAAACAAAAGGCTGTGGTGAACTATAGCTTAATTTCCTGTTGCGAGGACAGTGCAGTTTTACTAGACTGAAAGCAGTCCAGACTCCTCATCACCCATACATGAAGTAACCAGAGAGAACCTGGGAGGAGGATTGAAGCATAGATCACCTGACTATCCGCCCAGTAGGGAAGCTGGCTAATATCTTTATAGAGATCCTTTCCATAGAGTGCTTTTCTAAAGTATCAAGGAAATACTAAGAATCCCCCGTGAGAAGATAGACTAGTGCAAAACCTGTCAGATTTTTACTTCCCACTGTTAGGTTGGATCCACACTATAAATGCTTTTATGAGTGCTTGCTGAGCGCTTGTGATTGCTGAGCGCTTTCTGAGTGCTTTTTATCACTCATTCCTATTCACTTTCATTAAAATCGCTGTAAAAATCCCGTAAAAATCTCCTCTTATTTGTGCGATCACTGAGATTTTCATGTGATTTTTACCGTGATTTTAATGAAAGTGAATGGGAGTGATTTTTAAGCAACAGCAACATAGGAGAAAAGTAATTTATGGTGCATTTTTCTCTCTGAGAAATGTATTTCTTACAAATATGTATTATTTTTGAATTTTACAATTTTTGGCAATAGTGGTCCTTTAAATAGTTGTTCTGTATATATTGCATTTTGTTTATTTACTTAACTCAAGCCTCTGCAGAAAAGTATTTTTGCTAAAAATATGTGTGTTCTGTATTTTTCCTCCTAATGGCATCAATGTTGAACTGAGCACAGTCAGTTATGTTTTTGTCCTTTCGTCGTACAATGAGATTCAAGGCCTTGTGTAACACAGCGCAGCGGGGAATCACTCCGGTGGCCTTTGCTTGGTCTTCTCTCAGCGAATTTCAGGTCTTAACATTTCTATTGCTGAAGGTAATTTCAATATGCCCTGGAGATTGCTTTTATATCCCTTTAGTTGTGTACTGAGGTGAAGGTTACCTGAGAATTTATTGCCTGGAATCCTGGGAACAGATTGAGGAGTCATATCCGTGGAGTGACCCTTTTAGTTGGATCTCAGTACAGCATATTGGTTTGATAAACTAAAGCCACTTGTGCAGTTGTGCTGTCTTTTACGGCTTGTAGTAAAACAGAAAGGGTTAATTCCAAATTCAGAGCTGTTTCTGACCATACTTGTGCTCTGGGAAAGACACTTAATTCACTAACAGCCCTTCTGTGGCCTTGAATTCAGCTAGGCATCTCACTATAGACCTCTGTGGGATAGAAAAGCTGTGTGTACCAGTCTGAGCAAACTGGCGCTTGTTCTTTTTAGACTTGAGAGTGCCTCACACTGGCGTAGCTAAGGAGCTATGGGCCGACGCTTCCATTAACCTCCTTGGCGGTAATCCCGAGCTGAGCTCGGGGTATGCCGCCGGAGGTCGCCGCTCAGGCCCTGCTGGGCCGATTTTCATTCTGAAAAAAGCAGCACACGCAGCCGGCACTTTGCCAGCCGCGTGTGCTGCCCGATCGCCGCCGCTCCGCGGCGATCCGCCGCGTGCAGCGGCGAAAGAGGGTCCCCCCAGCCGCCCGAGCCCAGCGCAGCCGGAACAAACAGTTCCGGCCGGCGCTAGGGGCTGGATCGGGCGGCTCTGACGTCAGGACGACGACTGACGTCCATGACGTCGCTCCGCTCGTCGCCATGGCGACGAGGAAAGCGAAACAAGATAGGCCGCTCATTGCGGCCTATCTTGTTACTTTCGATTGCCGGAGGCGATCGAAAGTACGCTTCCGGAGCGCCCTCTAGTGGGCTTTCATGCAGCCAACTTTCAGTTGGCTGCATGAAATATTTTTTTTTTAATTTAAAAAAAACCCCATTGCAGCCTCCCTGGCAAAATAAATAAACCGCCAGGGAGGTTAAGCATACCTCCCAACTTTTTGAGATAGGAAAGAGGGACATTTAAGCCACGCCCCTACCTCACCCCTAATCACACCCCCAACACACCCCTAGTCACACATACCATAAAGATATCATAGGAAAAATATGTTGGTTTATCATTCAAACCACAACCGGTCCTTCTATTCTGGTTAATTTTACTTCATATTAACATTAAAAAACAAGACATATATTAATTTAAAGGATGGGAATAAAGTTTAGAGTCAATTAAGCACATTTTTCAGAAAAATATACATATTGTATATCTCCACAGATCTGTACATCAGTCCTGAAAGAGGGACACATGAGGAGGAAAGAGGGACAGAGGGATTGTGTTCCCAAAGAGGGACTCTCCCTCCAAAAGAGGGACAGTTGGGAGCTATGCATTAAAGGATACCCGAACTGACATGTGACATAATGAGATAGACATGTGTATGTACAGTGCCTAGCATGCAAATCACTATGCTGTGTTCCTTTTTTTCTTTCTCTGCCTGAAAGAGTTAAATATCAGGTATGAAAGCTGCTGACTCAGTCCTGACTCAGACAGTAAGGGACTACAATGTGACCCTCACTGATAATTATATTAAATTCCAACTATAAAACACTTTCCTAGCAAAAAATGGCTTCTGAAAGCAAGAAAGAGATAAAAAGGGGAATTTCTTATCAGTGAGGGTCACACTGTAGTCATTTCCTTACATACCTGATATTTAACTCTTTCAGGCAGATAAAGAAAAAAAAGGAACACAGCATAGTTATTTGTGAGCTAGGCACTGTACATACACGTCTCCTCATGTCACAACGCCTCATGTCACATGTCACTTCGGGTATCCTTTAAGGCAAGGGGAGCAATTGCCCTGGGGCTCTCGAGTGCCCTTGCACTGCTGGTCCCCCTGCCTCCCCCTTACTTTTATGTGCTCCTGGGGTCCATGCCGCGTTGGTATCTCACCTGTCTTGCCGGCCGGCATGCTGTTCCCTTCATATGTGCCTCTTGTGACCGCCGCATGTGACATGGGCTGAGGTAGACATGAAATTTCTACATTCTATTTTGCACTGATAAAAATTCTGCTCAGGTAAAGCTGAAACAGCCAAAGTAAACATTAAACCTTCAAGCTGTAAGTCATCAGGTTTGGCTTGCAGATATGACACAGTGTGACAGGTTCTGGCATTGGAAGTCAGCAGTTCTCCCTGTCTGTCTTGTCTTGTAGGTGTAATACTCTGACTAAACACATCTCAGGTAATTTAAACAGCTAATGAGACAAGAGCAGTATGTGGCCTCCTTTTACTGACAAAGCAGCTACATGTATAAATGTTCCTCAACGACAGAACGCCTGTCACAAATTCTTTTATAATGGCTTTTATGATGCTTAGAGGAAAAGGCAGCAAAAGGCAGCAAGTGGATCTGTCTATAAAGACACGCATCATATCCGAGTTACATTGTCTGCTAAAGGGATACCAAAGGTCATAAAGTGTTTTATTGTTTTCTAATTCAGTTATGCAATGTAGTTTTCATCATGATTATTGTTGCTAAGTTCTACCCCATTGTTCAGCTAAACCCCTTAAAGAGAATCTGTATTGTTAAAATCGCACAAAAGTAAACATACCAGTGTGTTAGGGGACATCTCCTATTACCCTCTGTCACAATTTCGCCGCTCCCCGCCACATTAAAAGTAGTCAAAAACAGTTTTAAAAAGTTTGTTTATAAACAAACAAAATGGCCACCAAAACAGGAAGTAGATTGATGTACAATATGTCCACACATAGAAAATACATCCATACACAAGCAGGCTGTATACAGCTTTCCTTTTGAATCTCAAAAGATCATTTGTGTGTTTACCTTCTGTCCCCTTCTTCTCTCATAC
Source organism: Hyperolius riggenbachi (assembly GCF_040937935.1). Lineage (NCBI taxonomy): Eukaryota > Metazoa > Chordata > Amphibia > Anura > Hyperoliidae > Hyperolius > Hyperolius riggenbachi. The sequence goes on along the minus strand of NC_090652.1, from coordinate 261,750,362 downwards.
ACTGAACATTACAGGCTTCCTGCAGACAGCTCTGCCTGTGCCTGTGTTTGTAATTCCTCAGTATGTGTCAGCCAGCTACTTTCACAGCCTAAAGGTGCCCATACACTCGTCAGATTGGCAGCAGACAGATAAGAAATGCATCTGATGATCTATCTGATGCGTTTTTAGAACATTTTTTACCAGGATAGAATTCCAATAGATTTCAGTTTGAAATCTGTTGAAATTCGATCTGATGGCATTTTTTTGCCATCAGATTTCCATTAAGGCCAATGCAAACTGATAAGCAATCTCATCAGATCGACCTAAATTTTCCACCCTGCTAGTTCGATGGAAATCCATCGAAATCGATCGAAATCGGCCGTCGATCGGTCGATTGACCAACCGATTTGCGATCGATCGATCGATCGATCGCGATCGATCGGTCGGCCAGAAAATCGGCTGAGTGTATGGGCTGCTTAACAGAGGATTTTTATCCAGCTCTCTTCTATCACTGATAAGATAGCAGAGAAGCTGCTGGCTTATGTAAATAAAACACACACTGGAGTGTGCATAGAGGAACAGACCAGCAAAGAAGAGTTGGCAGCCTTCCAGACACAGGCCGACAAGTCTGACAGGGGAAAGATACATTGATTTATTACATAGACCTTGATAGTACAAAGTGCTGCAGTAAGCCAGAACAGATTAGAATAGGTTTAGGAACTTGTAGCATGGTAGAAAAAACGTTGTAATTTTTGTTACAGAGTCACTTTAAAGAAAACTCCCTAGTTCATACGTTTTAATTACCATCAATTCATGCTAACACCAAACCTCAGCCTTATAAACCTAACAAATACAGCTAACTTCCCCCTACCAGATCCCTAACCTTCCTTTTTTTTATTTCAATAGATTTTTATTGAATTTTTCATAGGACATAACAGGTAAATATAAAATACAAAAGAACATCTTGTAGAAGGCCTAGACCGACCAGAATAATTTTGCCACAAATAAGAGATACAACCTGGTGACAAATACTGCAAAAATCATCAACATAACCAATTCTGCGAACCTAAATAACAATAACTAGAAATGTCAACCCGCTCATGGAGGTAGATAGACATACTGTACGCTCCGCCCAGTATGATTTGCAGCAGAACAATGGAGAATACCGAGCAGATTAACGGAGAGGGGGGAAAGGGGAGGGGAGATTGGAGGTAATCTTAATGCTATTCTTGTTCATTATTGAAGTACTGAAAATTGAGGGTAGATTGAAAACCAATTTTGGACTTTTTTAGCAAAGGCGACTGTGTTGCCTGCTCTGGAGGCTAATCGTTTTTTAGCATGCAGATAAAAATCAATGCTACAGAGGATGGAGTGAACCATGGGTGTAGATTTCCAGCATAAGGCAATTTCTCGTCTTGTTGTTATCAACACATGTGAGATTATGAATCTGTCAGGACACGGGATGAGGTGGGAATTAAGGTGCAGAATGGCTAGACCTGCATTAAATGGGCCCATTTTGGAAGGCAGGGAGTTAAGGATTCTTTGCACATTTACCCAAAGTGGTCTGATTTGGGGACACAACCATAGGATATGTGGTAGCATTCCATATCCCTAACCTTCCTTAAGCGGAATTCCATTAGACTTGCGGAACCATGCATGATGCATGCTGCAAGTGCACCAAAACACACATGTGTTGCCTTTCTCTTGATAAAGAGACCATGTGTGTCTCGAAATATTGGATCTTCTTGGTTTTGCACATTCCATATAGTAAAATATTGGTAAACATGACCAATATTCTATTATTGTTTTAATCATTGTCCAGTAGTAGAATATCAGTAATTTTACCGACATCCTACTAGCAGCTGTCCCCGGTGCCCACATTACCTGAAAAACGGAATAAAGAAGTACAGCATTATATAGCATTATTAGATCAATTTTCCTGTAGGAGCCAAGTGAGAAACATTAAAATGGCATGAAACTCAGAATGTCCTCTTTGCTTTCAAAGATTATTTACAACATAAAATTTACTGGCACAAAAAAAATGTAGCAGAACAACATTCAAGCAAATAAACACAGCACTTGCTTCTTCAGTGGAAAGCTTGTTGGCTCATCCTTCGAGGTGATAACATTATCTTTTGTTTACATTCTTTTGTCTGCTACAATTAGTCAACATAAGCAAAGTGCTGAAACTGAACTCTCTCTGCTTCCCTAGTATGTGTGCAGCTGAAAATTGATCACTAGATAGATGTTAATATATAAATACAGCAGCTATGCAATACAACTCAACGGCAGCTTTCAGAGCAGATAAACTGTACTTTGATACTTTGTAAATAGACAATATTACTTGCACACAAAAGTAAATATGGTAAATGTATGGGTAATAAAAAATGAGAAAACACATTATTATTGAATGTTATGTCAGAGATTTATCTCACTTTAAGCTAAACGGTGGCATGGACTCTTCTGCAAAGGTTCCTTTAGTACTCCATCTTGAGTGACACCACATATTTATTGCTAATTCCATCTTGAAAAATTCCTAATCACTTTGATATACTTGCATACCGTCCTTGAGACCTGAAATGAACCGGTGCAGTTGCAAAGCGTTTATGCAAATGAGCTAATTACAGAACACTGACAACTCGATTTTACATTTTATTACTAATGACTACAGGATCCAGCACAGAGCTGTGTTGTTGAGCTTTATGCATAACTCCTGTCGTATCCTCTCTGTGTGTTTAATGCAGCAGGGACAGCCATGCTTTCCCAGGAAAAAAACACACATGCATTAGTAGAAAAATAGTTATTCTACTTACATAACATGTATTGCACTGTCCACCTTTTTTATCTCAGTTAATTTTATATAGTAAATAAATAAAAACTGTTTCCGGCATTTTCCATTTTTACTTCTTCTGACTGAAGCCATTCCTGATGTAATTACTCCTGCAAATTAACCCTTGTTGTACCTGTAAGCTACCGGTAGTCACAGCTAGTGACTAGCTTACACGGGGACAACAAGGGATCATTTACATATTCAGCAGTGATGCATTGTGGGAGACATCATATGCTCACTCCAACCTGAATAATCGCAAATTCTTTTTGTTTTAAGAAGGCAAACTGTTGTTATACTATCTGAAAGACAGAGATGTGATGCAGATGAAAGGAACATTTATAGCATAACCTTGGATTGAGAGTAACTTGATTTGAGAGAGCCTTGCAAATTATTTAGTGAAATTTTGACTTGATATACAATCAATGTCTTGATATACAAGCAAATAACGTGAACTGCATCACACTATCACAACTGAGCCGGTGGTTCTTCACCCTTTGACGCTGCAGGACTGTACTTAATTGTACTTAATCTGAGTGTAGTGACTTTACAATATCACATTTCTGTGAAATCCTCAAAAGTAGGCAGTAGCAACTGCAATTGGATAAGTTCATTGTTAAAGCAGCAGGGACAGCCATACTATCCTAGGGGAGAAAAAAACACATACTGTATATAAGTAGATAAATATGTGTTCTACTTACGTAACATATGTATTGTCCTGTCAATGTTTTGATTTCAGTGAATTTTATATAGTAAATAAAGAGAAAACTGAGCCAGGCATTTTCCATCTTTACTGCCACTGCCTGAAGCCAATCCTGATGTCATTTCTTCTCATACCTTTTTTTTCCCTCCTAAAAACTGTCATATCTAGCTTGCTTTGTAAAAACATGAGCACAGCATAGATCTTATTTCAGCAGCTTTTGCAGAGGGGTAAGGTGTATTCCCCTTCTCAGCCTTAGCCTGTCACACGGAACTGCCTGCCGTGAGGAGCAGGAATGGTGGAGGGGAGATAACACGCTTCCCTCTCCTCAGCAATGTTCCAGAATAGAGCCAGGCTGACTCAGATAAGATTCATTACAGCAGAAACATTTATGATTGTATTGGAATGCTTGCAATGCAGGCTGCATGTAGACTACATAATAAACACAAAGCAGTGGGTAAATGGAATTTGATTTTGTGGCTAACAATTCCACTTTAAAGCTAACACAAAAACAAGTTATAGTAAAAGTCTTGTTTACATTTTTACTTTATACAATACAGTGCTTTGTATTTACTATTTTTCTCTAAGGGCCCTTTTCCACCAGCGCGTTTGCGCTGGCCGAATTGTAAAGTCGCAAACCGAACGCGAACGCGCGGCGGAGCGATATTTGCCGCGATTTTGCTATGCAGTGCATAGCATAGCAAAATCGCGACCGCAAACGTCGGGAACTCGGCGGAATTGCGATTCAGCAATCGCTAGCGTTCAGCGTGAACGCTAGCGTCTGATAGTGGAAAAGGGCCCTAACTGTTTTCGGATTGTGGAACGAATCACCTGAGTTTGCATTTATACTTATGTGGAAATTCACTTTGATATAAGAGAGCTTTGGATTACAAGCATGTTTCCAGAGCAAATTATGCACGCAAACCAAGATTCCACTGTACTGTTTTATACAAAAAAAGTTCCAGTGGACATGAACTTATGCACAGGCCACAAGGAAAACACAGATTAATCCACCCTGTATGTATTTAGAGAGTTTAGCCTGTCTAACCCCCCCTCATCTGCGACTAATCACAACTGTTATTTCATCTATTTCATCTCTCAGTTATGTCAACAGAGAAATCTTGGCAGTTTTTGGCAGAGCAGCTAATTTGTAAACACAGGATGTTAACCCTATGTCTGCTTCCATGAAAGCAGGAAGTAGGCACACTGCAGATGTATTGCAGGATTTCTATCAGCTGCAACAAAAAAATATTTTTCTGTAAAGGTTATTAAAGGACACCTGAGGTGCAAATAAACCAATGAAATAAACAATTGTGTCCATCCCCTTCTCCTAAAAATAACTTTTTAAGGGATTCCACAGTTTTATTTTACATTTACGTCTACTTTATACGTTTTTACTGTTTGATTCTTTTTGCTCAATGACACATTCATTGAAGCATGCCAGAGCTAAAATCTATGAACTATTGACCCTTTTTATCACTTTCCTGCTCTCAGAAGCCATATTCTGCTAGGAAAGTGTTTTATAGTTGTAATTTTTTATCAGTGATATCAGTGAGGATCACACTATAGTCTGACCCAGTCCTGACTCAGACAGGAACTGCCACTTACATCCCTGATGTTTAACTCTTTCAGGCAGAGAAAGAAAAAAAGGAACACAGCATAGTTATTTGTGTGCTAGGCACTGTACATACCCATATCTGTCTCATCATGTCACATGTCACCTCTGGGATCCTTTAAGCTGTTACTTATCTTTTAGAGCAGAGAGGAAGTTCTGAGTTCAGGTTTGCTCTAAGCAGCCTTTTCAGTTTCCAAATGTATTCCTGAGATGTGTTCTGTGAAGAGCTCTCTTTGAAGCAAATAATCCGTGTATAGTTATTGTTCATTGTGTGCCTTGTCTGTGTATTCAGCCCTGTGCCACCTCGTGCTGACATTACTGATTATAATTGGCTCACCAGAGGCCAGCTTCTGTCCTCACAGGAATAACCGATTGTAAAGAATTTCAGCCTGGGAGATAAAGGATTGCCTTCCTAATGACCACAGAAGCTGCACCTCTCCCACTAAACCAATATCTGCATTCATTATCGTATCCCTACCTCCACTCTGACCTCAGTAAACATTCTGCTCTGCATCTTGACAGTATATCTATAATTAAAGAATGGGAACAGTGGTATGTGGAAAATGCTGGTGGTGACAAATTATTTCCCATTCACAAACAGTGAGTCCTCAGTTGTTACAGGGAAGGTAAAATATACAAGGTATGAAGTATAAAGAAGTAAACTGACTCTTAGGTGCATGCAAAAATATTTTTTTATATATATATTATTAGAAAAAACACACATAAATACATATAAGAAAGACAATCATATCTACAGTGTGAGAAACCCCGTAACTGAAAGTGTCAGTGCCAATGATAGTGATAAAAAAATGGACTTTAGAAATCCCAGGGGACTTAATAAAGAGGCTGCAGTCCTCTAGACCCTAGGTTCTCAACATGTGGTACGTGTACCCCAGGGGGTACTTCTGATGGTTCCTAGGGGTACTCGGACTTGATATACTTAACCAAGAACAACAAATTTAGAGTTTTAGAAAATGATAAATCTTATTTAAACAACACCAAATTAGTATTTTAGCTCATTAAACGCAATAGTAAATGCTTGGAAATTGTTCACAACCAATTATCATGCACTACGATGAAATATATATTTGTCAAGGGGTACTTGTGATATTGTGTACTATGCTAGGGGGTACTTGGTGAGTACAGGGTTTTAAAAGGGGTACTTACCAATACAATGTTGAGAAACACTGCTCTAGACCAAAGACACGCTTTGTCTTTCTTATATGTATTTATGTGTGTTTTTTCTAATAATATATATATAAAAAATATTTTTGCATGCACCCAAGAGTCAGTTTACTTCTTTATACTTCATACATTATCTATGCTGACATGGTGCATGTGAAGATTGCTTATACATTATCATTTCATTGATGTATGGGCTGTTTGCCCATTTTTTGTCTATTTTGCCCCTGCCTCGATCCCCTTTGTAGAATCTTTTTCCTCCCTAAAATATACAAGGTGCCCTCATCTTACATGAGTTCAAAGCTTAAAGCGGATCCGAGATGAAAAATGAACTATAACAACTAACTTGTCTATATATCTTATCTAAAGTTTAGATAGTTTACTCAGCAATAAGTTCAAAAGTTGCTGCTGCGCTCTCCAGACCTGCAAAAGATAAATCTCCACATAGGGCAATATCGTTCAGTTTATATGGATCCCCACTCCATTTATTCCCCGTGACTCTCGTGACGTGCTCTCCCAATTAATACCTTATCCCCCCTTCGCTAGGATGCTCACCAGATTCTGACCACCCCAGCGTTCAGGTGGATCTTGCACAATATATTTACATTTACTTCACTGGTTTCTGTAAAGAGGAAAGATCTCCACATAGGGTAATACAGTTCATTCACAGAATATTCCAAACACTGATTCCACCATGTGTTACTCAAAATCACCCTGTGATTGTGTCAATCCAACGTGCTGCAAATCACACTGCTCACCAGATGCAGCCCACCTCTGATCCTAGGTGGAAATCACGCTTTATGTTATTGCCAGAAAAGCTTCACACTCATAAATCCTTTGAACAGGCCTTCTCAAGGTCTTGCTTTAATTCCACTTTTAAAATTGCTCAATATAAAAAATATAAAAACAAGAAAAACCAACATAGCTTAAAGAAAACCTGTACTGAAAATAAAATTCAAAATAGGCATACACAAGTCATACTTACCTTCCATGTAGTCTACTCCTCAGTGTCTTTCTCCTGTCCTGCGTCCTATTTGTTCACTATGATCAAGGGAATTTTCCGTCCTCCATTTTGAAAATAGCCATTACCCATAACAGCTTTCTGGTCAGCACACAGTTAAACTGTAACATCGCCCACTTGAGCCATAGGGAAACATGGACATTGCCTGGTACATCCGTTTTCCTCTCAGCTATAACTGACAGCAACTGATATTTTACTGACAGCAACTGATACATTTCAGATCTGACAAAATATTGTCAGAACTGGAAGGGATTATTGTCAGAAGAAAATGGTGAGCTTCTGAGAGGAACTGATGGCAAGGTAACTATGTAATGTTCATTTGAAGTTACCTCATGTGTTTATTTTAAATATTTTTACTCAGTACAGGTTCTCTTTAACACAGTAACCACTATTGCACTGCGCAAAGATTCAGAATCACTTACGCCTCCATGTGCGTTCTGCGCATATCATACATCAGAATCTGCCAATGCCCATCCGTCTGGATTCCGTCTGGTGTCCGGGTGCGTTTGGATGCCGCGCTCTCCCGTTCCGCCTCCTCTCCAGGTCGCAGGGTGTCAGTTCGTGCGCTTCTATGCTGACCGGCCGGTCCGTGCGCTCTCTTCCTAGCGTGCATTGGCAGATTCTGATGTATGATATGCGCAGAACGCACATGGAGGCGTAAGAGATTCTGAATCTTTGCGCAGTGCAATAGTGGTTACTGTGTTACGCTATGTTGGTTTTTCTTGTTTTTATATTTTTTATATTGAGCAATTTTAAAAGTGGAATTAAAGCAAGACCTTGAGAAGGCCTGTTCAAAGGATTTATGAGTGTGAAGCTTTTCTGGCAATAACATAAAGCGTGATTTCCACCTAGGATCAGAGGTGGGCTGCATCTGGTGAGCAGTGTGATTTGCAGCACGTTGGATTGACACAATCACAGGGTGATTTTGAGTAACACATGGTGGAATCAGTGTTTGGAATATTCTGTGAATGAACTGTATTACCCTATGTGGAGATCTTTCCTCTTTACAGAAACCAGTGAAGTGAATGTAAATATATTGTGCAAGATCCACCTGAACGCTGGGGTGGTCAGAATCTGGTGAGCATCCTAGCGAAGGGGGGATAAGGTATTAATTGGGAGAGCACGTCACGCGAGTCACGGGGAATAAATGGAGTGGGGATCCATGTAAACTGAACGATATTGCCCTATGTGGAGATTTATCTTTTGCAGGTCTGGAGAGCGCAGCAGCAACTTTTGAACTTATTACCCATTGATTGGACTATCTGCAGCGAGCCCAGGAACTGTTATTTTGGTGATACAATTTGCGGGGAACTGTAGTGCAGTGTTAATCAATAGTTTACACAGCAAATCTAGCTGCAAACAGCGTCAGCAGTTTATTATTATTTATTCCTGTGATACAATGAGAGCAGCCATGTTCTGTTTGTCACATTACACAGGCAAGCTGATCTGTATCTCCAGCCCTCAGCCTGTGAAAACTTCACTCCCCTCTCCTCTTCCCTCCTCCCTACTGCCTCTGAAATCTCAGGCTAGTAACCTCCTCCTCCTCCTGCCCAGACTGAGCTCCCATAAGCCCTTGCTACTAAGGCTTAAAGTACCAAGGCACTCTGGAGAAGCTGTGGGCGAGGCTTGTTTAGTTTATAGGGAATTAGAGTATTAAAACAAAACAAAAAAAAAGTATTTGGCTTAAGGAATGCCCTATAAACTATATGAAAGGAACACAATTATGCAATGAGTAAAAGTTTATCTCTGATTCACTTTAAAGAACAAGCGATACTCATGCTAACCTAGAAATAAAAACACATATATAAGTAGATAAATACTAGTTCTGCTTACATAATAGATGTATTGCACTGTCCACATTATGATTCTTGAGAATTTTATAAAAGAAAAGCAGAGAATCCTATTTTAGACAGCTTTCATCTTGGTTACCTTTGACCTCCTGACATAATTTCCTCCCTCGCTCTTTTTTTTCTCTTGCTAATTGTGTATTCATTACCCGCCCACCTTCTAGAGTTTTCAGACACTCCCACTGAGGAATATACTAGGAAGAGCACTGTCCTATGTAATTAGAAGTGGGGGAAAAGGGAAGAGGAGGAATATATTATAGATAAAAAGACCCCCCAGCATTCAACTGTTTGGCAATGGCAATTCAAGGGCCAGTGCTCCTAAGGTATGTGATAACTCCAAACCATAACAGCAGAAAAAGTATTGAAAGTTTTGAATGTAGGATTAGCATCTTTATCACTTAATACACTCAGACCACTTATTGTTGAAATTTAATTTTTATGGTGACAATCCCACTTTAAAGGAAACATGAGGTGAAAATAAACTGATGAAATAAACAATTGTATCTATCCTCCTGCTCCTAAAATGTTTTTTTTTAGATATCCCACAGTTTTATTTTTTATTTAGATCTACTTTTTAAGTGTTTACCCTTTAATTGTCTCTGCTCAATGACACATTCATCGAAGGTAGCCAGTGCTAAAATCTATGAACAACTGACCCTTTTTTATCTCTTTCCTGCTCTTAAAAGCTATTTTCTGCCAGGAAAGTATTTTATGGCTGTAATTCCCTATCAGTGAGGGATACGCTATAGTCCGACCAGGTTCTGACCGGGGCAGAAACTGTCACTTGCTTACCTGATTTTTAACTCATTCAGGCAGAGAAATACAAAAAGGAACACAACATAGTTACTTGTGTGCTTAGCACTGTACATACATGTGTCTTATCACAAGTCACCTTGTGTAACCTTTAAAGCAGTGTTCTCCAACCCTGTCCTCAAGGCCCACCAACAGTGCATGTTTTGTGGAAATCCACAGGTACCGCTGACTAGCCATGGTGATCTCTCGATGGTGATGGGTTTTACTATAGCATAGCATTCGCTTTGATAACAGGCATTTATCGACATCTCAACTTTTTATGATGTCATAGGGAAGGGTAGCAGGTGCTACTGGTTGAATAAGGACAGAGATTCGGGGATGTGTGGAAGAGGAGGGTAGTGTGTGTGCCAGGAAGGCGGGCGGGATAGCGGAGAGGAGGCAGGCCCCAAGTGGCCCAAACTGTTTGTCCAAATGCTGCCCCCTTGATTTTGCTGCCTAAATTATGGGATTCAGGTGGCTTTATGGTAGGTCTGCCCCTGATGGTTTTTGCCTCCCGCCTCGCCCTCACTCTGCCGCTACGGTTAATCCTTTATAGGTGGATTCCATCCTGGGAGACGGTATGCTCACCATTGCTGAATATCATAAATTCCAGTTAATGAGCGTCACCTGGCTCTTTCCCCAGTGGTGTCATTTGGGGTGTGTGGTAGGTGCTAACCGCACCAGGTGTCACCTGCAGAGGGGGTGACACCAAGTTCCAGTCTAAGGGAGAGTGGAATAAGGCTATATAATTATACACCTTTTTTTTACTACAAAAAAAAGTATTATTGTTTTTGTTTAGCATCATGAGATTGGAGGTTCATGGGGGAAAAAGTTGTGACACCATGAACTTCCACGCTGGGTGACACCAACCGTAGCGATGCCTCTGTCCCTTCCCATGCATGTATTTGGGCAATGGCCCCCTTCACATGACAGTTTTTGGTATCAGAAAGCCAGTGGTTCCCAGTTTGTCCTCTTTGCATGAAGTACTGAATAGACAAACCTCGGAAATGTAGTCAGCTAACGAGGCAGGAACACTGTGTGACTTCTCTGAACAGCTTCAGCAGGTGCAGGCTTCCTCCTCCTGTGCAGACAGGGCTTCCTGTCAAGTGAACGCACTCATTAATAAAAGGTCAGAGTGGATATTTCCCTGCTTTTTTTACCATGGAAAATACCAGCTCTGTCTAACAGCTTTGCTTAAACGACCAGTGGACATAAATTTACTAACTCAATTACTATTGTAATTTATTACTGATTTTGGCTTTCATGTGGAGATCTCACTAGGAGGTGGTCACTACCAGTTGTGTACATGTGCTATGGCTGCCTTTTGCTGCAGTCTGCAAGCAGGGGTATTTCTAGTCTTCTTTTCACTCCAGACAAGAAGTCCTTTGTCACACCCCTCCTCATATTCATGAAGCTGCAGAACTGCAATTACTACAGCAGATGAAAAAAGCTGCAAATAAAAGTAAGGTCATATTTATGGGTGATTTCAAGTTTCCAGAAATTGACTGGGGTATTGAGGCTACCCATTCTAGTAAAAGCAGCAGATTTCTGGCAACACTACAGGACAGTTACCTGGCTCAAATGGTAACGGAACCAACTAGGGGGAATGCGTTACTGGATCTGATCATTTCTAATAGACCAGATAATGTATCGAATGTGCAGGTTGAAGAACATTTGGGAAGTAGTGATCACAACATGATAAAGTTTGATCTAGTGACTGACAAGTCGTGGAACATTGGGACATCTAAAACTATGAATTTTAGAAAAGCAAAGTTCAATCAACTCAGGCAGGCACTAAGTTTGGTGAACTGGGATAATGTACTACAAGGGGAGGACACTGAAGTGAAATGGCAAGCTTTTAAAATTATTCTTAATTAATATTGTAGTAAATATATCCCATATGGAAACAAAACTTCTAGGAATAAAAAAGGCCTCTAAGGATGAATAGAAAAGTTAGAGATAAAATGAAGAGGAAAAAAATGCCTATAAGGTCCTAAAACAGGAGGGGACCGAGGCTGCATTAAGCAATTATAAGGAGTGCAATAAAAGTTGTAAAAAAGAAATTGGGCTGGCAAAGATTGAAGCTGAAAATCAAAGTACATCAACTCTAAAAAAAAAGAAAGGTTGACTGTATTGGACTCCTAAAGGATGAGGGGGGGGGGGGGGGGGGGGGGGGGAATTCAATGGTGGATGACCAAGGTAAGGCGGAGTTATTAAATGCTTTCTTTGCTTCTGTCTTTACAAAGCAAACATCGCTGTTGCAAATTACAGATGCAGAAGAGTATAAATCTTCAAATTGTAATATTAAATACTTAACACAGCAAGAAGTGAAGGCAAGACTAAATACATTAAAAATAGACAAGTCACCTGGCATACATCGTCGGGTCCTAAGTGAAATAAGTTCAGTTATCGATAAACCCCTTTATCTTATCTTTTGTGACTCTCTTTCAACTGGCAGAGTTCCAGTAGATTAGCATAAAGCCCTCATTTTCCCATTATTTAAGAAGGGCAAAACATCTGATCCAGGAAATTATAGACCTGTAAGCTTAACATCTGTTGTGTGCAAACTATTTGAGGTGGTACTAAGAGATACTATACAAGACTTCAAGTAGAAAATCATCTTATTTCTCAGCATCAGCATGGGTTTACTAAAGACAGGTCCTGTTTGACCAACGTACTCAGCTTTTATGAGGTAGTGAACGCTAATATGGATATTTGGAATGCTGTAGATGTGATATACTTGGACTTTGCAAAGGCCTTCGACACTGTTCCTCACAAATGTCTGGTGCAAAAGTTGAGGATGCAAGGACTGGGGAAGAGTCTGTGTGCATGGATAGGGAACTGGCTTATAGACAGAAAACAAAGAGTTGTGGTCAATGGATCTTTTTCAAAATGGGTGATTGTTAGCAGTGGGGCCCACAGGGGTCTGTACTGGGTCCAGTACTCTTCAATTTATTTATTAATGATCAAGTAGATGCAGTTGAAAACAATGTTGTTATTTTTTCAGATGATACAAAATTGTGCAGAATCATCAACTCACAGGAAGATAGTGATATATTGCAACAGGATCTGGATAGGATGGCTATATGGGCACATACATGGCAGATGCAATTTAATGTTGAAAAATATAAAGTCATGCATTTTGGTCGTACCAATGGTCTAGCACCATACTAAACAAACGAGATACAGATGGGGACATTAAACTTGGAGAAGGACTTAGGAGTACTCATCGACAACAAGTTAAATAATCATATTCAATGCCAAGCCGCTGCAGCTAAAGCTAGTAAAATTTTGGGATAAATTAAAAGGGAAATAAAAACTCGAGATGCTAGCATAATATTGCCCCTGTTTAACTCTATAGTAAGGCCACATCTGGAATATGGAATTCAGATCTGGGCAACACATTACAGGAAAGGAAAGATACTGCAGTTTTAGAGCAGGTGCAGAGATAAGTAATACATTTCATACGAGAGATAGAAGGTCTCAATTACCAAAAAAGGTTAGATAAACTGGGTTTATTTAGTCTGGAGAAAAAGAAGCCTTAGAGGGGATCTAATTAACATGTATAAATATATCAGAGGGCAATATAAAAGCTTGGCGGATGAGCCTTTTGTCCTTAGGCTTTCACAAACGACTAGAGGACATTATCTGCGCATGGAAGAAAACGTTTTAGACATTTATTTAGAAAAGGATTCTTTACAGTAAGAGTGATTAAGATGTGGAATGCATTGCCACAGGAAGTAGTTATAGCAAATTCTATATATGCATTTAAAGGGGGCTTAGATGCTTTCCTTGCGTTGAAAGACATCCATGGCTATAATTCTTAGGTAATGCCCAATGGTGTTGATCCAGGGATTTTGCCATCTGGAGTCAGGAAGGATTTTTTTCCCTTTTGGTGCTAATTGGACCATGCCTTGTAAAGGTCTTTCGCCTTCCTCTGGATCAACAGAGGCTGGTGTTATACTTTAGTTTCTGGTTGAACTCGATGGATGTATGGTTTTTTTCCAACCCTAATAACTATGTAACTATATAAGGCCTGGGCCTATTAGCCTTGAAAGGAAAAAAATCCTTCCTGACTCCATATGGCAGTCAGATAAATCCCTGGATCAACTCGCCCAGGAATTACCTAGTAATTATAGCCATGGATGCCCGGCCTTCAATGCAAGGATAGCATACCAGCCCTATTTAAAACCAGATAAAGAATTTGGCATAACAACTTCCTGAGGTAAGATATTCCAGATTTTAACCACTTACACTGTGAAAGACCCCTTTCTAAATAGATGGCAAAAACGGTTTCCTCCATACGCAGATTATGCCCCCTTGTCTGTTGTACAACTCTAGGGACAAAAAGCTTATCTGCCAAGCTTTTGTATTGCCCTCTGATGTATTTATATATGTTAATCAGGTCACCTCTTGGTCACCTTTTTTCCAAGCTAAAGTAGCCCAGTCTGTCCAATTTTTCTTGGTAAGTGAGATTTTCCATCCCTCTGATTAATTTAGTTGCCTGTTTTTGTGTTTTTTACCTGTTCTAGAAGGTCAATGTCCTTTCTATAGTGTGGTGCCCAAAACTGTATCCCGTAATCCAGATGTGGGCTCACAAGTGATTTATACAGAGGGAGTAGTTTACCAGCATTTTGAGATTTTATATACCCTTTTTATGCAAGCATTTTAATTGTTTTAGCTAACGCTGCCTGAATAATGTTTCACTGTCCATAAAAGAGCTCCCAGTGGTCTCACCAGTGACATTTTCCCATAAACGGAAGCAGAAGCTGGAACTCTAGTCCCAATGCCTAAAATGTGATGCTTCTGGTTGTGCTTGTCCCAGAGCCCTGTTTGCATCAGCAGTCAAGATTCCAGCTGGTGTGGGTCAGGCTGTTGTCCTCTGATGCCCAGTCTTGAAATGGAACCAGATGCAAAGAGTGAGCCGTTTGCCTGGACTGATCAGCACAGGGATTCTCAAATCTGTTCTGTTGAAACTACTGGCTGTAAATTATTCATTTGAAACCTACTCTATGTTTTAGCTATGCTTTTGAACAGAATAGTTTCATAATCCTGTACCAGAAAAAGAGGTTTCATCATCAACATTACACTGTTCTTATATTGTCCTGACTCCACCTAGCCATTATGCTATGCGGTTTTATTTGCTAGTTAGCTGCTCCTTTCCTCATCCCCTCACCCTGAGGGTGTAGGAACTGCTGCAGCTCTCAACAAAACAATACAGATCAGGAAGTGTGCATAGACTAAATATGTTGCTTCTGGCTCCTGCTCTGAGTGGACATTACACTGATGGAAAATGCAAACGAGAATCCCTCCACTTGCCCCTCGGGTCTGTGGTGATGCTGAGGACTAGGGATGGTCAATGACATACAAATAATTGTGAGTTGATGCAGAATTGTCTACATTTTGTATGCAAATAGAAGAAGCTTGAAAATGGACCACCTCAGAAACTGGGCCATTTGGAATGAGAAAAAGCAGAAAGGAGGAGTGCTTCGTAGTGTGACAATGTTTTAATAAGGAACAAGCGCAATAAAGGTTTCGGTACACTTACTATGTAGTAGTAAAAACAAGGCATATAGCTGAGCATGAAGTCCTTCAATATGTCCTGAGTAGGTGCAACCTGTAAACCACCGTGGCCGACAGCAGTTGGTGGACCAGATGGAGAGTGGATCCTAGGTGCCCCGTGGTCTGTCTTCCGTGTGCTGGTGACGTCACAACACATTTCGGAGTATCCACGCCTTTTGTCAGGTGCTTTGTGAAATCCTGCATCAACTTGTACACACCAGCTCCTGTTTTTAACTCTGCATTATAAACTGTACAATTCAACTGCACTATTGTAAAAGTAAACTTATTCCTGTTATGGTCTAGTTTATGCAAAGGAGAGCCATATTACAAGGGATGGGAATATGATGACATCTCCACACTGCTATCGACCTGTACTGGGGGGCTACCTATTACAGGAGTGGATACCTAAAATCTGGGGGGACACCTTTGGCTACATATTATTATGGGAGAAAAGGCATCTGACTGGGGTGTGTGTGTGGGATGGGGGGGGATCGGTGGAGGGGGAGACCATAAATCATGTGCAGCTTAAAGAGGAACTTCAGCCTAAACAAACATACTGTCATTAAGTTACATTAGTTATGTTAATATCATCTCTTACCCACCCTGTTTTAAAAGAACAGGCAAATGTTTGATTTCATGAGAGCAGCCAGCCTTTTGGTTGAAAGGAGGTGACAGGGAGCATGAGACGCAGTTCCAACTGTCCTGTGTGCTGATCACCCCTCCCAGTTGCTAGGCAACGTGAATAACAACATAGGAAATCCCATTATGCTTTGCACAGCATCAGGGAAAAAAGCCCGGGCAGTTATCTTTGATGGGTGGAGCTTAGCTAAAAATGCAGCTAAAAATAAATGATGCTTTGGTAAGAAAAACAAAGTTCTAATGCTGTGAAACTGTTAAAGAAACACCAAGCCTTTTCAGTTCTGCTGAGTAGTTTTTTAGTCTGGAGGTTCACTTTAAGGTGCCATAAAAACCTTAGCAGCACCCCTGCCAATACATAACACGAAGAAGTAATATGGATGCACAGCATGCTGAAAAGCAAAAAAAAATGTTTGTTATAGACAAATCTGGATTTTTCTTTCCATTTTTCTATACTGTATATACAACCTAATAACAGCTATGTTTACCTTTGCTTTCTGACCTCTGATAATTATAAATGATTATCTAGCCCGCTCGCTAGACAGGTCCACAGTTGATGTGCAAATATTAATTTTTCCCATTGGCCGCATATGCTGTCTTGCGCTACCTCTAGCTGACATTACTGATCATAATTAGCTCACTGGAGGCCAATTTCTGTTCTCACTGGAATAACGGATTTTTAAATGTCATGTCTTGGGAGCTGGAGGAGTAATGACCGCCGAAGCTGTACCTCTCCTGCTAAAGGGGATTCTGCATTCATTATCTTATTTCACCTCCAATCTTCCATCCTATTCTGTCTGTGCGCGATAATATTCCTGGCAGACATGTATTTTTATTACATATTAGGTAAAGGGTGTAAATTTTAAATAAAGTGTGTATTGTAGATAGAGTGTTATTACAAGACAGGGAGGTGATCAGTCAGACTCAGAGGCAAATATTCCAGGGTTGCTTGCAAATTAGTGGCAGTTTACAACTGAACCAAAATTATGCAATGGCTGTAGTGTTTGGCTGAGTTCCAAGTTGTGTGCTATTTGCTTGCAAACACAGTCCAGCTCCGCCCATCTCTACCCACATTGTGAAGTCATTTCTTGCTGAAGACGAGGAGCCAGGCTACAGGTGAGTATTCTGTCTTTATTTTTATAACAGGCAAACAGGGATTTTGAGGGGGATGACTGTGCCTAGTAATTTTGGAGGATTGGGGGGAACTCTGCATAACTATTTTGGTGTATTTGGTCTTTTGGATATTCTGCTTGATTCTGTTTGGGAATTGGGGGTGGGGTGTGGGGGGGGGGGGAGGGGGGTCTGCCCAGTTATGATTAGTGATTTAAAGTGTACGCGAGGTACAATAGGACATAATGAGAAATAAACATGTGTATGTCCAGTGCCAAGCACACAAATAACAAAGCTGTGTTTCTTTCTTTTTTGTGTGTGCTTAAAAGAGTTAAACTTCAGGCATGCAAGTGACAGCTTCTCTGTTGTTGGACCCTTGTGGCATTATAGAGTATCCCTCACTAATAAAGAATTACAGCCAT